>NC_066243.1:949713-1266285 GCF_024542735.1 Bombus huntii
TATTTAAGTTGCACTATAATCATTAGTAGATTATTTTAACTGATTTTGGTTACGGCTAATCGTCCTAAACGATAAAAGTGTTCCTGCTTACCATTAGTCAATAAAGATGAAAGACTTCTCCTTTTCATTGCCCATAACCATATGTACGAGACAAAATTCTTTTATTACCGACGTCATAGGCGAAAGATTTTCCTTTTCATTACCGATAGCCGTTATATATAACAGAATTTTCTTTGGTTACCGATAACCATTGCAGATGAGAGGTTTTCATTTTGATTGCCGATTGCCACCATGCAATGCGAGAATATTTTTGATTTTTGAGTATCTTCAGATATTTTGACTTTACAATCGTCAATGGTGAAGACATCGTTTTATGCAATGCATTTTAGCATTTGCTAAATAATAATATATACATTTGCTGGTTAAATACCGCTGGTTCTGTTAACGTTGGCAATCTTTCTGTCTGTTTAGAACGTCTTTCTTTGTCTGTTTTATAATTCGAAAAATTGAAGGAAGAATTCGTCAGGCGATAAAATATTTCTATAAAATGTAACACTTACAGACGCCTGTCTTATCGCCGTGTATCGCCTTTCGAAGATGAATCTAATCAAATTATATTAGGTTATGAGGATATTTATGAAGAAATAATAGACGCACAACGTATTTTGTTTTATATTATTTTGTCGAATTACGTACGATCCAATTAATTTTATTAAGATAAGCACCGTCACGTTTCACAGACTTGGTTTCACGTTTGTACGAAGATGCACTGTTGTGAAAAACATGTTTGCGAACGAAAGATACTTTCCGGACAACCTAATATTACACTATTGTACGTAACTATGGCGATTACGAAGAAGCAAATCATTGCAGTTTCATTTAACAGTGTGAAAACTAAAAAAAAGTGTCCCAATACGTTCGAGCGGCAACGCATCATTCGCATTTCTCCAGATATTTGATCGTTTCCAGTTAAACAGCGTATACCGTATAGCGTAACGCACTTTACGTATAAATTAAAATCAAAATGTTAATATAGAATAATATAGGTGTAAATTAATAACGTTGGAGATTGAAGCATATTGCTGTGATTTAGGATTAATATAATTGCGACTGCTGCTGAATCGCAGTTAACTATTCCATCCAACCGAACTTTACTACCACACAGTCGCTCGATCGGGATAGATACATATACATATACTTGTGATACACGCGCAGTAGATATGGTCGTGGTTGGAAATACGTGGATAGCTGTAAATACCGTCGTTCGAAGTTTCATAGACTCGCGTCAATGGTGGCAGATTGCATCGAACGTGACGACCCTCTTTAAAAGTCTCTCATGCGAGAACCTGATACGCTGTCCATTCGTTTCAGATACGTAACAAGATCAGCAGTAGCGCGCGCAAAGACCTGTCAGACCAATTTTTTCTTTCGTTTGATTGCGATTTTCGTTTTATTTCTGGCTTTTTCATACGTATATTTCTTTTTTACTTATGTCAGTCCATTTGCGCTTGTAGCTAAACGTAGTTGTAAGCACGATAAATGCAGAAACGTGTTTTGAATTTTTTCTTCCATTGCGACCTTACTTTTGTTTTTTCGATTTTTCATATATATAAATATATATATATATATATATATATATATATATATATATATATATATATATATATATGGGTTAGCGTTAGGTTTAGGGGCGTGTAACGAATCTTCATTCGGACTAGCCATCGTTGTTGCACAATAGAGATTATATTTACTGGTATAAATATGACTTTTACAAAGTTTGGCAAATAACCGTGGTGATTAGACACTCGAGATGTTAATGACAATGTTCTTAGGTTCAATAACGAATCCACGGTCAACGGGCTAACTCTTTGTTAAACGTAGAATATATTTCGAAGCACAAAGTAACGTTTGCTGTGACGCTCGGTATAATACCGCGCGTAAAGACGATGTGAAAACTCTGCAAGGTGATCGCAAGAATAAAAGACCGATGGAAACTTTCCTCTCCTTACGATCGCGTTTGTTCGTTGCATATTGGCCGGGGATACCAACAAAATTCCAGCCGCCGTTGCTAGGCAGACCCGCGTAGAACTGACATTGCTCCTGCCCGGGGTTTGATCGTTAATACAACGTGTGTCCCACGATATTGGCACTTCTCTGTTAGGTAAAAACGTTCATCCCGTGACCGTGGAACGTTCGGTGACCAGTTGTGTCACCTCGAGCCCAAGCCCACTGTCACAAATCTCGGGCAAACATAATAGGATTGAATCGTAACGACTATTTCTAAGTTTCATCATTTAAGTACAGCTATAATAAATAGTCTAGATTAAAGTATCGGGGATCTTCCCAAAAATTCCAAAAGAAAGGCCCCGATGTCCTTTCATCTCCGACATATATATTTGTCTTTTTATTAGTTGTGCTTTTAGCTAAACATAGGTTAGCTAAACATAGTTAGAGACTTTTACATATTCTTGAAAACGACGAAGATATTTTTTGGGATCATTTAAAGTTCAATTTTACGTTTCCCTTTTTTTCCTTTTTTTGTTTTCTATATCGAAACATTTTATAGTGATCGAATGAATACGCCATTATGGTAACTTAATTGCGACTGGGAATCCATCGATCATTTAAAAATACATCAGTCTTAATTGACATTGATGCACTTGTCATGGGAAACGCAAATGAATAACAAAATTTCATTGAAAAATATATTCGCTGTACTTTGAAAGTGGGAGCGTAACATGGTTAGCAATCTTGCACGAAATTGATCGATTTTCGTGTTGAGGATGAGTGATTAAGCCGCGTACATTGTTAATACGTCGCTTTTCGTTCAACTTCCGATGTATTAGTTTTGAAACAAAGCTGTCAAAATTGATGTGCCTTCTCGATAAATCACGCGTTAATAGCTTGTACTTAATATTAAGTTGTTCTCTATTATGAAATAAATCGCGAAGAAAATTTGAAAAATGTAGTCGAAACAAACAACTGATTTAAAGGGAACTTTCTTTAAAATGTTGCTGTAAGTTTGGCCTTTTTCATCGTAAGAAGCGTTTTATCTGTGCATTAATTATACGCGTAAAGTTTCAAATTCATAATTTAAATATACAAATTTAAATATAAAATATTTGAAATTTTACATTGCATTCTACATCGTAATATATTACAGTTGATTGTAATCTTTATATGTTAATGCCCATGCTTTGGTTCCTATCATCTACCTCATATTTTAGTTCTGAAAAATATTGAAATTAATTATTTTGTAAGTTAGGGTATATTAAGTACTTGAAATCTGTTAGTGTATATCATTTATATTAATTGATACTTTCGTAGACGCTCATGCTTATGGTATTAACAGCGAGATGCTTACACGTCTCTCACGCATTTTAATTCTTTCTCAATTTAATTTTCTGCGGAATAGTTCCGTGAAATAGACGATTCTCAAGTTCTTGGAAATTAAACTTTTAACCCACAAAAACATCTGCAAAGCGCCTCGTATGTTATTTTAGACGTTGACGTATTCGAGACACCAAGAATCGCACATAATTTTATGCCGAGCTATATTAAGTGGTATTTTTAGTATACGTCGAGTTCTGTTTCATTTTTATGTCAAAGGGTTAAACTGATACTTGTTCGAATATCGTGCGAGAAGATAAAGAGAAATAAAAAGAAAGGCAAGACACAAGAAGTTAATTCCTTACAGGACGCAATTTCGAGGGTATCTGATTAATCGAATCATTTTATTAACCGAGTAACAAGAAGACAAGTTTAAAATGGATATTCTTTGATGACCACCATGCTCGTCATTACATTACACACACTCTCCATTTATATTTTAAATTACGCCACAATGCGCCCACGTTTTTTGTATGCAAAACAGTTACAGTGCAAGATGAACGATAATGACAACTCGTACGTTGTGATGGGATCTGAACCACTTTCAATCGTTTCGAGTTTATATTATATAGGAGGCAACAAATTCGAGTTACATCGAACGTGATTCGAAGTCTGGAAACTCTTGGAAGTCTGGACAAATCTTGAGTCTCTAAGGTCTCGAAAGTCTTGATCGTCTTGAGACACTCAAGAGTGTTGATGGGTTTTGAAAGCTTCAGCGTTCGACGTCTTACGTGATTTTCGTCTACGTTTGTTCAAACAGCATCGTTGACACGGGAAGTTATAGAAAATCCGGCAAGATCGACCTATCGTACACGCGTTTATCTCAAGACTATCGACTCAAGACTTTCAAGATGATCAAGACGATCGAAGCTTTCAATATTCAAAATTTGTTATAGTTCAAATGTTTCAAGACTTGCAACGCGCTGGACTTTAAAAATTCTTCAAGACGTATCAAGACTCAAGACTATCGACTCAAGACTTTCAAGATGATCGAGACTTTGAAGACTTGCAAGACGATCGAAGCTTTCAACATTCAAATTAGTTATAGTTCAAATGTTTCAAGACTTGCAACGCGCTGAAGACTTTAAAAATTCTTCAAGACGTATCAAGACTCAAGACTTTCAACAGCTCGAAGCTTCGAGTCGCGTTCAAAGTAATTCGAACTTTTCATCAAATATGTAGCCATACAGATTCGAATTGGCTCTAAATGTTTCAGATTCCATCACTGCTCGTGCATGGTCTCGTGTGTAACATTGCATCAGTGCATAATGGTATAGCGATAGGTAGCAGGTAGACGTTCGTTAGATTGTTCGATGGCATCCACATTGTTTCTTCGAAAGGCTGCAAAACAATGTGCGGTCACTCAACTTCCTCGACGTGCGCTTCCTTGTAGGTCGGAGTCTCTCGCCGATCCTCATTTCCGTAACGCGTAAAACATCATCTGGCAATGAATCTGAGTTCGGCGGAGATCATTTCCTTTGAGATATAACCTAAACCACTTGTGCTTTAACTATTTCCGCGGAACAAGACCGACCTCTTTCAGTTAAGTAGCATTTGAATTTCCTAGAAACTTGCCGACCAGTTTACTTTATTTCGCGAACTGGGTCGTTGCCGAGCTACCAAGAAAGTCGATTTGCTAAGTTTCATTTCCTTAATAAATTACTTCCAAAAGGATAATTGATAATTACGTTTCAAAACGTGGTCGTTAACGTATCAGAGAAGGAACAAATAGAATCTCAAGAAATGTGAAAAACATATTGATTTCAGTTTATAGGTATGTTTATTTGGGAGCAAGTTTATACATGAAACTACACCTACGTGATATGTTCACCTCTGTCGGTAATTATACTTAGGCACCTATGAAAACACGTGCAAATTCAAAGAATCGCTGGAAAATTGCCAAACCTTTAAAACTTATTATCTCATTCGAAACGTTAAACTATTCAAGATTCATGCATTCGGTATCGTAATTGTTGAGAATTATGGATCTTAATTGCCAAAATATAAGTAAAGGAACACTAAGATTACACTTAGAATTCATATTAAAATAGTTTTAGATTTATTTAATAAACGATTTCTAGGATTTTTATCGATATACATTAGCACGTGTCTCAGCACTTTCTTTGTCTCACCATCTTCCATACCACACTGTCAACGGAACAGTTACATTCATCTGTTTTTCGAGACGCCGCGCACACACATACTTCCACGCACTCATATTCACATATGTGTGTCACTACTACGCGGCCAATCTAGTCTGGCACACAAAGTTATACATATCTCAACAATAACAATAACAATAACAATAACAATAACAATAACAATAACAATAACAATAACAATAACAATAACAATAACAATAACAATAACAATAACAATAACAATAACAATAACAATAACAATAACAATAACAATAACAATAACAATAACAATAACAATAACAATAACAATAACAATAACAATAACAATAACAATAACAATAACAATAACAATAACAATAACAATAACAATAACAATAACAATAACAATAACAATAACAATAACAATAACAATAACAATAACAATAACAATAACAATAACAATAACAATAACAATAACAATAACAATAACAATAACAATAACAATAACAATAACAATAACAATAACAATAACAATAACAATAACAATAACAATAACAATAACAATAACAATAACAATAACAATAACAATAACAATAACAATAACAATAACAATAACAATAACAATAACAATAACAATAACAATAACAATAACAATAACAATAACAATAACAATAACAATAACAATAACAATAACAATAACAATAACAATAACAATAACAATAACAATAACAATAACAATAACAATAACAATAACAATAACAATAACAATAACAATAACAATAACAATAACAATAACAATAACAATAGCCTCGTCAATTTTGTGTAACCGTGTTAAATCTTGTCTTATCTATAATAAATAGTTTATCTACCACGCTGATACTATTTCAATTACTAGTCTCATCAGTTTTGACATTTACATTATCATTGCATCTGTTCGTATCCAGTTCCACGTATAATATAAACGATTTCACGGTTATTGAAATTTCCTATATTACTGTAACCCTTGCAAATAATTAGAACAAATTTTTGCTACATGTGGACATTATTTATTTACCTATTGCTTTATCGACGCGTGAATATTAAATTCCGATTGATTAGTCGTTTTCTCTGTACTTTACATTTATTGCAACGTTTTCTTCTAAAAGCAATAGATGTTCCAACGCTTATGAACGAGACTGTATATACATCGACATTAAGTTATTAAGTTGATATATATACAGGGTGGTTGGTAACTGCGGATACAAGCGGAAAGGGGGTGATTCTAAGCGAAGAAAGAAGTCGAAAATATAGAATAAAAATTTTTTTTTTTAATTTTTCCATCGAGACAACGATCTACAGTGAGATCCGTTATAACGAGACGCGATAAAGTGCACGCGTACCGAGCCAAAATTCAAAGTCGATTTTCTCGAAAACAAAGCTTCGAACGAAAAATTGTTATTCTATATTTTCGACTTCTTTTTTCGCGTAGAATCACCCCCTTTCCGCTTGTACCGCCAGTTACCAACCACCCTATATATTATAGTAATTAATAGGATATTAAGTACAAGTATGAGGTAACAAACGTTTATTTTTATTTGCATTGAAATTTTCATTGTTCTGCTAATTTGCAACGTTAACACAAGCTAAATAGCATTGCGTATGTTTGCAAACAGTTTTAACTTATTATAAGCCCTGATTGCTGATTATATCGTATAATCGTTGTTCATGATCATTATAAAGGCTTTTCAAACAAGGAAATGTTATACCATACTATTGGACTTCAGATTCCCTGCGTTAATATACAACATACCAATTAATGAAAGCGTAATTAGTATACTTGAAACCAATTCGTCATATCAAAATTACGTCAACGATCTGTATAATTATTTTCGTAGAATATAACACCAATTAACGAGGAAAGAAGAACCCGTAATCCAACAAGTCCAGAGGAAATCGAAACTTTTACTTAGACCCGTTATTATCGCTTCCTTTCACCGGCTATGTAACCATTTGTCTTCGAAAAAGAATTCAGAAAAAAAGATACAAACATGCTGCATTCAGATCAGCTTCACTGGTATCTTTCCAGCTATATTTTTAGTCCTTTCGCTGCAAAATGATGATGTGCTGCAACAACTGTCGCGAGGGAGGGTGTTCGTGAAAAATTGGCCAGTTTCGAACGAAAAATTCTTTCAGTTTGTTTAAGAGCATCTCTCGCGGAAGGCAAAACATTATTTGCATTTCTCCGAAATGCGATGGGAAAGTTGAACGAAATGAAAGCAACGATGAGAAAGTGGCAGAAGTCAATGTACCCTTGCGTTAAATTTGATCTCCATTTACTTCAAATTCCGCTCCAGCTACGGAATAATTGTTCATTTATATCGACAAAATAATTATTCGGGAATTTTGGGGATAAATAGATCGAAATTTGAAATCGAGCAAATTTGACGTACCACCAGATTACTGCTACGCGAGAACAATAGGCGAAAGCTTGTTCGAGGAGTTTGTATTTGTAAATGTACGTACTGAGTGTCACGAACGAACTGCGCTCAATCTAAAAACAGAATTAACGTAAAATACTTGTGTTTGAAGTAATTATGAAGTGCAAAGATCCGAGTAATTAGAGATATTATCGGAGATTTTTCTCCATCGCAACTGTCAGCTGCGATGTTTCGAATGGGTACTTTAAATTCCAAATTGCGGTAGCGTTCGATTCCACTAACCACCAAAAACATCAAATCGATATACAACCAGATAATAACATTTTGATTTAAACGAAATTGCACTCTAGGTACTCGAATAATTTCGAATATTTTGTTCGCGTATTCATCGACAAAAGTAAACCCGGATTGGACTATAGCAGATGCATGCGGGCGCAAAGTTCGTGAACGTGTTGTTAGTCGCTGCACGCACGTTTTTTTTTCTTTCTGTTTTAATTTGTACTTTACAATTTGTCCAGCTGGACATTTGGTAAATTTTTCTTACTTAATTGCTAAATAACATGTGGATGGCTACCCCCAGCTGATACCATCTTCGAGTTTGACTGTTTTATTTCTTCAGTGAAGTTAATGGAGTGTTTTCTAGAACAAAAGTCTTTTTTTATTTAATTTGTACTTCACAATTTGTCCAGATGGACATTTGGTAAGTTTTTATAACTTAATTGCTAATTAACATGTGGATGGCACCTCCCAGTTGATACCATCTTCGACTTTGACTATTTTCTTTATTCAGTCAGGTCTCTGGGGTGTTTTCTCGAACAAAAGTCTTTTTTTTTATTTAATTTGTACTTTACAATTTGTTCAGATGGATATTTGGTAAGTTTTGCTAATTTAATTGCTAAATAACATGTGGATGGCTACTCCAGCGGGGTACCATCTTCAAGTTTGACTATTTTATTTCTTTAGCCAATTTAGTGGGGTGTTTTCTAGAACAAAAGTCTTTTTTTTTATTTAATTTGTACTTTACAATTTGTCCAGATGGACATTTGGTAAATTTTTCTAACTTAATTGCTAATTAACATGTGGATGGCACCTCCCAGTTGATACCATCTTCGAGTTTGACTATTTTCTTTATTCAGTCAGGTCTCTGGGGTGTTTTCTAGAACAAAAGTCTTTTTTTTTTATTTAATTTGTACTTTACAATTTGTCCAGATGGACATTTGGTAAGTTTTTATAACTTAATTGCTAAATAACATATGAATGGCTACTCCAGCGGGGTACCATCTTCAAGTTTGACTATTTTATTTCTTTAGCCAAGTTAGTGGGGTGTTTTCTAGAACAAAAGTCTTTTTTTATTTAATTTGTACTTCACAATTTGTCCAGATGCGTATTTGGTAAAATTGTCTAACTTAATTGCTAAATAACATGTGGATGGCTACTCCCAGCTGATACCATCTTCGAGTTTGACTGTTTTATTTCTTCAGTGAAGTTAATGGGGTGTTCTCTAGAACAAAAGTCTTTTTTTTTATTTAATTTATACTTTACAATTTGTCTAGATGGACATTTGGTAAGTTTTTATAACTTAATTGCTAAATAACATGTGGATGGCTACTCCCAGCGGGATACCATCTTCGAGTTTCACTATTTTATTTCTTCAGTGAAGTTAGTGGGGTGTTTTCTTTTTAGTCTTCCACTGCTCGCACGTGGTAACGATTTTGTAGTACTTCGGATTAGCTCGATGCCCAACTTCCACCGATTTGCCAACAAAATTCCTAAAAAATTATTTCGTTCATGAATCGCTGTCCGAAGAAGACGAAGATTAAATGTAACGCACGGGTAAGTTTCACCCGCTGGTAGTTTTTTATCTTGCCACTCGTTCTTCTCAACTTCTCCACTACATTTCGGATAAATGTTAATAACACGTTTTCTTTCTCAAGAGAAGCTCGTAAACGTCCCGCAAGAATTTTTCGAGAAGGTTCAAAGATATCCATTTTTTAACATCCTCCTTTGCTTGGGAGGCGAATTAACCGACGAGTACTTAAGAAAAGATCTGCGTGAACGGAGTACCTTCACCTGGTGTTTGCTCTTCGGCCGGTGCTCACCGCCCATTAATTAAATATCACTTCTCGGAAGAACGTTTCCTCGTCGACTTATATACGCGCCGTACAAGAATAATAATCACCAGAGAATAATAGCGCCTAGCAGCATTCGCGTTCAGGCGATAACGCTTCTTCGTCTCTTTCCTTGTTTCTTTCAACCGGAACCCCTGCCGAGATAGCTCGCGGCGAACTTTGCACGCAATTGCTCGCGTATCACTTGACGAACCGCACGTTGCATCGCAATAATTATCTCGCTAGATCGCGTGACCGCTCTTGCAATACAGTGCCGCCGATATAACGACCCTTGTAATTCCGCGCGCTGAACGCAGTGCCAGAGAAAAATCGAACACGACTCATTATCGACCCACTTTGCTTCGCGGCTCTAGCAGCATCGATCGATCCACATCGGGTATAATCGACCCATTACAGCCGATAATTGATGGTTAAATTGCCTCAGCTTGATCGAATATGAGTAGATTAGAATTGGGTGATCTCCACCTTCGCTCGTTTTCTTCAGGTTTAGTGCATCGAAGCGTAATTCTTTTCAGCAGCGTTCTGAATCGTGTTTTCCTTAGAAAAATGAGAATACGGAAAAGGAAATTATTTATGTTGCCGAAAAGTACACGCGTTTCTTCGATGGTGGACGCTCTTTCCCGGAGCAGACAAGACGCTCGTTTGTTGCAAACTTACAATTACAATTTTTAAAATTACAATTTTAGAGATAAGCAGTTTGAATCGTTGTGATTTTGTATGGACATTGCATCAAAATGTCGAAACATTTTAATTTTCTTATTTATTTCGACAAATTCACATTTATCCTTAGAGCTACCCTCATTCTGTGTTACGACACTTGACGCAAATTCATTTCTCGATCGAGATTTACTGGATATTATGTGGTTAATACCGTCCAAAAAATGTTCAGCAAGAGTCATGCATATTATTTCATCGTCAAATTCGTAAGCTAAAGTAATACGGTGTTATAAAAAAAATACAAAAAAGCCATCGTCATCTTTCCAGCAATATTATGATAGCGCAAGGTACGACGCTACTTTTTAAACTTCGATGAACGTCGCGCTTTTGTTGTAACGACGCAACTGAGATACGTGGAGGTTTATGTAGAGGATGGTTGATCGTCAGATTTATAAGACGAGATTGCTCGTTGTTGAAACCGTCAAGTGTATTTAAAATAATAAATAAATTAATACAGACGATAATCGCTCGTACTAACAGATTCGCTAAAGTCAGTGTAAATCGCTAATTAGATTGCTGATAATTAACAGATAACTGATAGATACTGAACTCTTTACGATCGCGTCCGTATATTTATTCTGGTCGTGGGAGAGCCGGAAAATTCAAATTCGTCTTCGCTTGACGGTTGCACGTAGCGACGACATTGTTTTACCCGGAGTTTATTTATTATTGCATTATGTGTATACTAACGATATCGATACTCCGAGACAAAATAAAAACACGATTTGAATCGTCTTGTAGCTCGTGTACCGCTACAGATATATCACCGTTGAAGCAAATCGGTAGGAGTAAACGTAAAAATGCAACAGCGACACGAGCCTCTTGGTGTTGTAAGATTTGGACTCGACTCTAAGTTAGTGTAACAGATGCGGTTGACGTAGTTTGTGAAAGAAGATATGTAACCGGAAGGCTTGTAACCCCATTAGGAAATCGATAAATGTACTAGTACCGCTATTGCTAAATTAACTCGTAAAAAGTACCAACAGCAACCGTATTTTCTCTGTACTAATAATTCAAAGACTGGAAATTCCGAGTTATGTCGTTGTTGTAGCAAATGAGCGAATTGTAGAATTAGAGGATATCCAATTCTCGAAATTATGCCTCGTAAACGAAATTTCCATCTATTACCATACTCTGTAGCGACAATGTATTCGAAGAAAATACGTGCTATGCATGTACCGTCTTTCGTTAAAGATCTTTATCTCTTCCTATGGATGATTACGCTAACCACAACCGTGATTCATGTCGAGGTTAAATTGTATCGTAAAGCTTGTTTTATGTTTGGTCGGGCGTTTCTATGAATTTCTGCTAATTAATGACGTATACAGGTGCGATCAGATATATATTTCATGAGTAATGGCGCATTAATATGCGCGTTATATGCCGGGTAGAAAAGAAACCATACGCGTTGCACAAAGTATGCGCACATACACATTTCAATTACGGTTGATCTTTGTTTTCGGTTCCAGCGATCTAAAACAATCCCAAAAAGACACATACAGGTGAAAAGTTGGCAGTCCTGATAAGCTATACTTCACCCAGTGCAAAGAATTTGTCTAATATGTAAGACATTTTTATGCGGATGACATTTCATCGCCTAACATATTATTTGTATCGTATTCTTAACCGATAGTATGTGTTAGGGATTGTTGGAGATTGTTTGAAACTGTTTGAGATTGTTTGCAACTGTTTGAGATTGTTTGAGATTGTTTGAGATTGTTTGAAACTGTTTGAGATTGTTTGAAACTGTTTGAGATGGTTTGAAACTATTTGAGATTGTTTGAAACTGTTTGAGATTGAGATTGTTTGCAACTGTTTGAGATTGTTTGAAACTGTTTGGGATTGTTTGAAACTGTTTGGGATTGTTTGAAACTGTTTGAGATTGTTTGAAACTGTTTGAGATTGAGATTGTTTGAAATTGTTTGAGACTTTTTGAGATTGTTTGAAACTGTTTGAGATTGTTTGAAACTGTTTGAGATTGTTTGAGATTGTTTGAGATTATTTGAAACTGTTTGAGATTGTTTGAAATTGTTTAACACATGTGTTAGCACAGAGATGGTACAAGTATTAAATTGTGCACTCAAAAATGACAATTAATTCTGATCTGTCACAAACTTGGACTAAGGGCAAGCTCAAACACGGTCAATAGTTGGGTCAAGTACCAAGTAAATCCAAATTTACACCGTTCACATTGGAGGACCACTGCGAATAAAACGAGCATGAAAACGACGTTTCTCGACCACAATGAAACAACGTGAATTCAGCTTTACTTGCTACTTAACGAAACCACTACTCGTATCTGAACCAGTCTTTAGGCTAACTTTATGACAGCCTAGGATCAACTGCTATTTTTAGATGTCACAATTTAATGCTTCTAACTCGGTTCTAACGTTCATAGTGATACGCGACTTATTATTACTGCGTAGTAATTTCTCATATTTTAGATAGTATGCGTTTTAGTTTTCCTAGTCGTAATAACAAATATCCTGTCATCAACCTGTAGTTTCGAAGAAGTCGTGCGACTAGAACCAGTCGCCTAACAGGTCTCTAACGAGGTCGAACCTGCTACAACTTTCTACAAGATTGACCAAACTATCGTCCACCCTTATGGTGGAGTTCCCTTTCTGAAACATAATGCGTTCAGAGTGTAATGGAAGAGACGACACGCGATCTCTTAAAAACCTTCAGCTCACGGAGTTTTAAAGAGAATTTTGGACACGACACAATGAAAGTTAAAACAGAGAGAGAAATCGGCAAATGTTGAACGTAAAGTTGGGGTATTATCCGTGCAAGATTGCAAGGTTGCTCTCAGACTATCAATGTACAGGATGTATCACAACATGTGAAATCAAGTCAGCAGTGAATAGGAGACACTGAAACAATGAAAAAAGTTTACTTCAGCACGTGTTCTATCTGATCTTCTTTAGAGAGGTAATCGAGTGTCTGGAGTTCCATTTGGTCTCGAAGTTTTCTTCGAAGCTACGCACCCGTGAGAAAATTGAGCAAATCCGAGCAAAAGGAAAGGATATAGAGCGGTTAACAAGTCGTCGGTACTTCGAGTTTCTCAATTAAAACGATCGATACGTATTGTCAATATTTATTGATGAACTGCTGTTTCGTTGAGAAGCTTGAAATACTGAATATTGTTGATTGTCAAACAGAGGAAACACGAGAAATTGCACGAACAACGTCTATTTTCACGTAAATACGATACGTGGGGCATTAAATTTAATTAATGTTTGTATAAATAATATCCACTGCGCGTCACTTACGACCCAAATTTATCGAAACGGGATTGATAATTTCACGAACTGATCGATTATTAATGCTACGTGTTTTGATATGTAACACTATAGCTGATATAGCGTGCTACAACAGATGACGTTTAATCAAAATATTTCGCTTTGAAAAATTATATTACGGTGGAAATTTCATGTTTACGATATTCGCAGAATATATTCCTCTTATTCAATGTATTGTCTCGCATTTTTGTCGAAAGAAAATTGAGTTGAAATTTCATTCTGTTTCAAATACTAGTGATTATCGTTTCTTCTTTGGTTCTTCTTAAAATCTACATTTCACTTCACATACAAGTCACAAAATATAAAATTCTAAACGACCATTGTACGTCTTATAGCAGATAATACTATCTTGTGTTGGTGATTATTCTAAATATGTTTATTTATATAAATTGGTTTATCGAAAACTTATTCTAATAATATAAAGATATTATAAAATATAATACTATAAAGATATTTGTTTAAAAAACATGTAGTTTATTTAGTGTATTACGTTGTGGGACATATATAACGAAACACGTACGATCAAATTACAGACGTACAATAAAATTTCATAACTAGAAAACAGAAGCGAAGAGAAGCATTCAATTTACACTAAATATCGTTAGATGTTCTGTTACTTATGGCCTGCACATTCCTTCTCGTACATTTCCTTCTCGTGGAACGCTTTAAATTATTTGAAAACGGAATGTTACGGATAGTTCGCGGATACACTTATGCAAATTCCTATTTTTCTAAATAATTAGAAAATCTCTTCCTGATTCATTGAAAGAACGAAATTTATTAATTTGAAAGATTTTATTAATTTTATTAATTCCAAGGATTAATTGAAAGGGCAAACTTAACGAGGTAAACGTTTCAGCCGCAAAATATTGCAACGAGTACTATGCTTCGATCATTTCACGTAGTTTCTTTTATACATTGTGTACATTCTATATATTTCTTCGTTTTCAGATTTCTCATAAACGCATAAAAGTCCCACTAATAAATTATCCACTATTTTTCTGTTGTCAGTTACTTTTGAATACGAGAGAACATCGAGCCTTACGTAGAATTTATCAACGTTCTGATCTTTTCCTATGAAAAAGAATAGGACTAAACAAACCACTTAAGCTATCTATGGGCGAACAACGCTTAACTTTCCATTAAGCAAAGTCGCACTTTTCTAGCGCGCATCGTTTAATAACGGTGATTATTTTAATAAATTGTTGCACACTTAACTTTCACGCAATTATTACCACGCTACCTTCTCATGAATCACCACTGTTCCACGATCTCGCATTACTTTTCAATTTGCGAATAATGCACATACGCTCATCTGCATATCGGATTACATACGACTAATTGTAAGAAGAAGAAAACGGCCGACGAGGCGCACGCAGGCAAGGCAATTACGCGCATAAATATGTAACACAGGATGTTTCGCGTTCGTGTGTAATTGGCTGGCTGAATCAACGGTGATTTGAACAACCTACTCGTACCGTATAGGAACGGCCATTTCGTACGACTCTTTGCAGATGTAGCATGTAACATGCAAAACGTTTCGCGATTTTCTGCGAATCGATCATCGTTTATCCGTTTCGAACATAGTATAATATGGTACTTGGTTGGTCAATCTAACAATCATCTATCAATGACTTCGATGTACTTACTAAGATTTCAATAACTGGCTACACGAAAAACATAGAAATCGTTTGCTTAAAGACGATCGGCCATGCATTGTTGACCTTTGCATTTTGATGGATGCAGGATATTTTTCGGCAAAGTAACTTCACAGTTCTTTAACCTTGGATTTTTACATTGTCAGAAATCTGAAAATGATAATTGTTCAGTATAGTATGTATCTATTTGTTCATTTATTTATTTCTAAGGTTATTTTAAAACGACCCCATTATCATTACGGCTGGTTTTCCACCAGATAAAGTAACTTCTCATTTTCTTCGTTTTTTTCATTTAAACTGTGCTCTGCTTGAAAGAGTCACGCTAACATTTTGCAATAAAAAATACCGCATGATATTCTAGAAACGTGCAAGAGTTTCTCATCAACAATTCTTAGAGATTAAATTCAACAATTCTTAGAGACTTAAATGATCCAGTATGCAGACAACGTCATTAAAAACGTCATTAAATATCTTTTAAACTAAGCGTCTCTACATACAAGTACACCTTAGTACATGTTTTGTTAGGAACCAAAAAGTGTATAAAAAAACTATATAATTCCGTTAAAAAAAAATCAATTCCGCTTTGCAATTGCACCGGTGCATTTTCGAAACAGGTAACACGATAAAGCGTGCTAAACGGTGCAAAATTTTCCTCTACGATCTTTCTCTATCTTCACGTGGAACAGAGTTGCCTATGTTATTTATCTTATTGTTATCATACTGTCGTTATATATGTTATTGTTGTTATACTTGTTCCAATTGCTAGAAACACCCTGTATAGTAGTTCTGTTTCTTCGTGCTGTGCTATACACGTTCATGCACGCTGTCCTACATTTCGATATTACGTACTTATTCCATGTACTTCGCTTAATCGCAACTGTAGTTCTAATACATGCTACTGCTCTCGAGCTTATTCACATTAAATGTGTTTGAGATTATGCTAAATCGGGATATTGTACACTTTGAGGTAAGCTAGAATCCTTCGAAATGTAGATATTTGGACATTAGTGTATTGTCAGTAGATTGCGGATTTCTCTGCATTCATAGAGAATTAGCAGGAATGCGAATAGTGCAAATAATGTAATATGCCAAGGTATGCAAAATGTTCAACGTAAAGTATTTAGTATAATATTTAGTGAGTGAAACAAATTTCTATTTAGGTTTCGTTTCTTTAATTACGTTCTCAAAATTATAAAAATGCATAGAGGTTCGCAGTCCAATTACTGACGAAAATTTTAATAATCATTGAGATAGTTTTATATCAATTTCTAGTATGCTGCGTGTATTTGTTGGTTGTTTATTAGCGTTTAAAGATTATCGCTGCGTCATGTTCAATTTGAAGAAGTTTCTCTTTAAAATGAATTGTTATATTGCATTTTAGAATATTTCTGTACAAGTGGCGTTCAAAGGTTACCAAAAAATTTTGTAAATTGCTTCTCACTATTTCGTAGACTGCTAACTTTTTCAATGCCTGATCCTGTTTTTCGTGAAGCAACAAGAAATTGTCTTCTAGTCTGTGAGAAAGTAAACGCACCTAATTCGATGACTTCGAATTACTTGAAGATCAATTGCTTCAGAAGTGGAATATTTCATTATTAAATGTTCAATAATTATATAATTTAATAATCAACGTGTTTCTCGTTAAATATGAAGCCTATTATAAGAAGAACACTATAAATCGAATGTCCATTTTTCACAGGGAAACATTTCCAAAATTCAACACCTGATTTATCCCAAGTTACCGCAAATATCTTCTCATTTGATTTTAAACACGTGTGTTTCGCACTCTTCAAAATATCCAAAATATGTCTCGTCATATCATTAAATTATTGCTTGTCTTAATATTTAATTATACCTTGGCTTCCACAAAAATTCGTCATCTAAAGTCATCTTACGTAATTCCATCATTCTGGGACATAGACTTGTTTTCTTCTTATATTTTATTTTGCAGAAAGTATTTCACATTGTCTCATTTATGAAGAAACGCATATCAAATAAACTTAAATGAATATGCGATTACCAGATATTGCAGCTTCTTTTCTACCAGTTACCAAACTTTTACAACTACTATTTTCTATGTCTGTTCTATTATTCACAATGTACGTTATATTAGCCACTTTTTAAAAGGTTTACATCTTTGGAGCCGACAGATCGTTTTTGCTTTTAGTTTCTTCTTGTTGCTTCTCCATTTCATTTATTTTCCAAAAGAAACGTATCATAAACCTCTTTCACGATATTTGTAATAATCGTAGAGGAGCACTCGTAGCTTACAAACAGATTACTTCAATTATTCTTCAATTAATTGAACCTGAATTGCCAATACTTGTAACACGTCAGCAATGGTTGATCTATATGTTGATTTATTTTAAATCTGCTTTGTCCTTTTCTTTTTTTAGTCCTGTGATATTAAATATCACGTGTACCGTCACATAGCTACTACTAAAATCAGAAAATCAACAAATATGTCCCTGTCGTGTTTCGCTTCTGTGATCGCCATATACATGAAATGTAACCAGAATTCAAATATTGTTATAACTTAGCGATGCATATGTCCACGTTGCTATGACTTACGACGACGCGATGTAAACAAGGATGCAACAAAGGATGGTATTAGTATTTCAGTCAGCACATCGTAGGATAACATGGCACAGCTGCATTGTTCTCGCGACGATGCAGGACCAAATGTAATGCATCGTTTCCGCACGCGTTGCATCTCGACTTGGAAACACCGTGAAATCTCGTCTTTCGTCTCCTACATACCGCCATTATTTATCCGCCTTGAGCCTGACATATATTTGACGCGAACGATAGCGTGGCATCCTCGTTTCGTTCAGAACTCACGAGCTTCAACAGGAAGAAAAAAAGAATTTCGAAGCGAAGAACGTAGAATTGGAAAAATATATTTATTTCACTGCTATTGCTTGAACTGCAACATGTGAGAAAAAAGAAAGAAACGCTTGTTAGAAACGCTTATAATTAATATTAAGCAGTGTATTGCAGTTTCAAGCCAACAGAGAAACATCATTTTTCAAATGAACATTATAAGGAACAATTTATTATTATCCAGCACTGTATATGAATAAGTGAAAATTATAAGGAACAATTTATTATTATCCAGCACTGTATATGAACAAGTGAACATTATAAGGAACAATTTATTATTATCCAGCACTGTATATAAACAAGTGAACATTATAAGGAACAATTTATTATTATCCAGCACTGTATATGACCAAGTGAACATTATAAGGAGCAATTTATTATTATCCAGCACTGTATATGAACAAATGAACATTATAAGGAACAATTTATTATTAACCATCACTGACACGAATAACTGTGAAAATGCATAACACACGAATATGCTGATTATAAGTATAAGACATCTATTCTTTAAATATATTAAAAAAACATGTTTCTATATTATTTATTGGCAAGCACAAATTTTGTATTATTTAGTATTTTACATCGTAAGGCGCGCATGATGTGAGTGGAATTGCAGATATGATGAAATAACGAGGGAATAAAAGCAGTGCATTCAATTTGTACCAACCATTGGAAAATATTTTCAACATGCGATACACATTAACACTTTGACTGCCACGTTGGTCATATACGACCGGCCACGGTTTCTCCTGTGACACCACCGTGGTTATTGGTGACCTGAGCGCTTCAACTTCTTACAATTGTAAAAATTGTATGAAAATTTACAGTTAGGGCATTTTGAATATAACCGATAAATAGAAGATACTTTGAAATAAAAAGTGCCTCATTGAACAATTGAACATTTTTATTAGAACATCGATAAAACAAAATGAGAACAAATCTTGCATCTAACGGTGCACTGTGTTTGCATCCATATCTTCGAGGGGTAATCTACGAATATTATTATAAACACAGCTTAGAAAATAATCGTAAATGCTGCTTTATAATCGTACAATTGAAGTTAGAAGTGTGAACATACCTTACTATTACATATAGAACGAGCAAATACCGTTTACTAATATCTTCTACACGTTTCAACAATATATTCTGGCGTTTTGCTTACGACGAAATAACGAATGCCAATGGTTTGTTGAAATAAACGAAGCCTCGTTATAATATGTCGCTATCAACTGTTACCAAGGCGCCACGGTGGTCACCCGTGACCACCAATAAGATAAACGATCCATTGGGGAAAAACGTTGTCTTACATCATCGATTTATTATTATTTTGACAATATGTTTTGAATAATAAAAACACTCCCATGGCGTCCTGAGCGAAACGTGTGATTTCGGCGTGGCAGTCAAAGTGTTAATAATTGATCATCGTTTGCATAGAAAATTTACTTGCACAAGGCTACTAACAGAATACTATACTTTGAATATTTTGTATATTTTTGCACTTTACTCGCGAGTTTCTCATAATTACATAAAAGTCTACTTTTGATACTAGCAGTTTAAAAAGCTTGTAAGTGGAAATAAATTTAAATAAAAGGATCATAATTATTCGCAGAGTATTTATAAAGCTGCATATTTATCCGAACATTTGCTCGGACTGAGCACCACGCAAACGTCAAGCAAAGGAATATTTGAATAGGGAGAACAATCAGTCAGACGCGAATAGATATGGGCATGTCAAAAGCTGCGTATTCACCTGAGCGTTCGCTTCGAATGAGCGCCGAACGAGCTCCAAACGAATCTCGGAATGCATGGTCGAATCAGAATTCCTGCGGTGTTCATTCCGTGCAACCGCTCAAATAAACACGCAGCTTTGTCTTCCGCTCGTGATCGATAATCGTAATTTAATTTATTACGAAATGAGTTTGAATCAAATTGAAATTGGATTTTTGTGTAATTTGGCCCACGACTTAACGAGGACAATTAGTGAAACAGAAGACTGTTGGGTTGAACGGAATATGAAATCTCTTGATTTGTGAATAAATGAAAGATTTTATTGAAATTTGAATTTGGCGGACAAACACTAGCCATTAAATATTCTCCAATTATCGATTATTAGCTACTCTAAAAGAGAAGAAATTTGCTTAACACGTATTCAATGCTCGGATGATTTTTATAAATATAGAAATGAATTATTTATCAATTAATTGTCGTATGATTTTATTATGTGAGATTAGTTTTGGAAAAGATTGTGAAAATTTCTAGAAAGGTAAATTTGGTATCTGAGAAAAGGTTAAAGATATCATTCACTCAAGCTAAACAATTTTTTAACGCGTATTAATTATCAGAATTATTTTAACAGCAACTGTAAACGAAGATACCATAATAACGAGCTCATTGTAAAATAAAAATTCTTGAATTTTAAAACTGACCATTCTCATAAATGTGGAATAATGAAGGCAATTAATCATTGGGAATGTACATTGAATCATCAAAACACCTCTTTGATTAAATATACGATATTCTGAAGAAATTACGGTTAAAATCTTATTTAGGAAAACGATATTCCGTACGCGATTGTACTAATCGAATTACACTGTACTTTAATTATGTAATTTAATCACATTGTACTTCAGTTACATAGTAATTCAATCACGTTGTAATCGAATCACGTCGTTCAAACTTTTCAATTAATTCAGTTGTTAATTACCGCAATCATGAGAGCAATTGACTTGTAACCTAATTGAAATACAATATAACTGAATTACAGTTCAGAATTCGGAGCAAGTGAGATATAGAAATCTGCACAACTCGCACATAGTACACTAAACTAATACGAGTGTTTCGATTTTTAGAACAATTCAAATGATAGAAGTCTAGGAAAATTTTGCTGATTCGATGAGTACATTTTGATCGGCTACCACATTGTCAGTATCGTCGAGTATTCGTCGAGTATTCGTCGATCTGAGTCCGTCGATTGTCTGGTAAGGGAAGCTTGGTAGCTCGAAAATTCAACAAAATTTAAAACTGCACAAATGTAGTCCGTGACGATGCTAATAAAAACGGAACAAGTTTCTTTAATGCTGAAAAAGGGGGTGAAAACAGCCCCCTCTGCCAAAGAAATCTTGACTTTTTATAGGACCGTGAATACTTAAAAAACTACGTAAAATACAGGAAAGAAGTTAGATCGGTACTCGTAGTGATATTCTTCACGGTCTATTCGTGAGAAATTTTCAGAAAGATTTTCCTTTTAAAGAAACCTTGACTTTTCGTATTACCGAGAATATTTGGAATATTTAGAAACTGGATAGTATAGCGAAAGAAAGTTAAATCGAAAGCTGTAAGTTCTTCATGGCTTGTACCGAGAACGTGGGAGATTTTGAAGAAATAGTTCCTTTTTCAAAAAAATTTTGATCTTTACATTATCGTGAATGTTTGAAATAACAGTTGTTCAATTAAAATCTTCTTTTTTAACTTCTCATATCCGTGACATAGACCGCGATAAAGAACATTACAACTTTTAACTTTACGTAACCGCTTTGCTTTCGTAAAGCACTGCGTACACACCAACTTCAGCCACGCCAGGATAAATACGTGTAATAATGTCGCCATTGGTACGAAAACTTGCGATAGATTCAAACTTCTGTCAACTAGCTGCGCAAATAAAGACGAGCGTCGATGCTACATGGCAGTGCTACAGTCACGAACCGCAGATCTGTGTAATTTGTTCGCCGGATTAGACCCGGCTGGCGTACAACAAAGTTGCACATCTTGCAATGCAATTTGGGCACGGATCTACTCGTGATAACCTTTATGGAATTACCGGAATTGTTTGTCCACCAAACGTACAGATACTTCCACTGTATGTGACGATCAATTTGTTCTGCTTGTCTACAACCAAAGTATTGGGTATTATTTACAAGAGATACGCCAATACCTCGAGGCAACCCATTTGCATAAAGAACTTCGTGAATGAATTTAATCACGCGAGCCAGGCTTTAGCGTGAGGTGTATGTAAGAATGTTGTCTCTGATGATTGTAGCTGTTGGCTGAAGATGTAGAAGTCGCTATAAAAGCTACTGCTGCTTTCTTCTCATTTATGTGCCATGGAAGAAAAATCGGATACGGGCGCCGGGATTCGAACCCGGGTCCCGAACGTTCGTAACCTAAGGCGCTAACCATTGCGCTACCGTCGTCCGGTAGAAGTTAGTGTCAAATGACGGTATTCGTTGTCGAGTGCCGCCACAAGCGATTAGAAAATAAAGAGAAAATCAAGCTTTGGCATTTATTAGGTTGTCCGAAAAGTTTCTTTCGTCTCATAAGGTGATAATAAATGAACAACAATTTCTGTTTTATATTATTTTATTGAATTACATATGATCCATTTCGTTATGTTTCTATTATTACGCCCGTGCATAATTCAATAAACATTGTGCGTCTATTATTTCCTTATATAACGAAAGAAACTTTTCGGACAACCTAATAGATCGATAAAGATTTACTTCGTTCGATCATTTACAGCGAAATTACGGCGACAACTACATTGTATCTCCGTGGTTTCGTTCTTCGAATAGGAAGTTGTGGATTAACAGCGATGTTAACGAGTATTAGATCCGAGGAAAAATTTGCCTCATTTTCTGTGCAAAAATTCTCGAGAAAAATAAATGGAGGAAATGTAGGCTTCGACATAATCTCTCTATTTCCTGACTTTTATAAAAGCTCTGGTAGAATGTAATTTATAAAGAGAAACGATAGTTCTATAAGATATGATAATTACAGACGTCTGTTTTATTATCACACGATTCATTCGGAAGTCAGATTGAGCAACTCCATAAATCGAAAAACGATAATGTTACAAACACTACATTTTAAATTTACCGTGGAATTTCCCACTATTTACGTCGTCTTCTTGTAATAAATAAACTCATGGGAGTAAGTCATCCTTTTTCTTTTTCAAATTGATCATTAATCTCGTAATTTTATAACGAAACTGAGAAAAAGTGAACTGATCAGCTTGTCTTTCGAGAGGCTCGTATATTATCTTCTCAAAAACCAATTTAATCGAATTATAATATACTATAGCGATTACGAAAAACCAAATTATTGCAGTTTGACTTGACTGCGGTTTCGTAACTAAAATATGTTTTATTAAAAATATGCAAGTGTCGCAATACTTTTGAATCGTACTGTAGGTTAGAGAAAAATGAATCTAGAAAGTCGATACTTTTAGAGAAGACTTACTGGGATAAATCGATCTGGCAAAGGGTCAGATATTTTCCTTCCTACGTTATATCCTCTGGGATATGGCAAAGCTATCGTTCGGAGTCAGAAACAAAATGCTAGTAGCCGGAGTTATTCGGATTATTCGGTAATCTGATCAGAGGTATGCGTGCAATCCAACAACAACGAGTCTTCGTTAAAAGCTCAACGACCACCGAGGCATGAATCGTGTTTAAACGTTTTGAATTTGCATCATCTGCCATTTGTCAGGGCGTGCGTTGGCTCAGGCGTTCCACAGGATAAAAGAGGGGCGATCATTCAAACAGAAAGTCGTCCACTCTTATCGTAATGTAATCTTCATTCACGCTCGCAAAGGCAAATCAATCTGACGGCAACCCGATTCCTAGCAAGTACGATTCTTCCCTTTCCTTTTTTGCCCATCTTCGTTACGCGACATTTATCCAGTGGTTCGACTTCCCGGATAACAATTTGCACTACAGAAGCCAATCTTGCTTGTACACTCTCGTTCACAAGTACAGTGGATTCCGCTTATTCGAGCTGGTGTATGTATTTTCGACCAATCGCGGGGAAACACGTCAACGGCAGTCGTAAATTCCCGTTACGATTATAATAATCCACACCACGAGTTGATCGATCCCCTGATTTCCGTTAAGATAATAGGGGTGGTTGAGATAGTATAACGCCGCGATTAATAGGATTATAAGGTTCTTATTTCCAACACTTATGAGGCACACTGTTGAGTATGTATACGTTAAGTAAATGATTGATTTAGGGAGAGTAACCCGTTAATGACTTGTTCACTATTCTAACGTTGTAGAATAAGTAAGGTACAGCGACGATGCTGTGTCGGAGGAATGCTAGCGATGGGTGTGTTTAGCTCACGGGACCATTGGATTTGTTCGGGACATTTTTGATCAGGAAAGTGAGGGCAGTATACCTTGCTTCTGATTGGATAAACTTTCCCGTGTCAAGCCGTAGTAGACAATAATCTACAGGAAATGATTTAGAAACAAAGATATTTGTTCGGTCTGAAGGACCTTAGCTAGCAAATTACTGGGATTTATGATGGGTCCTTAAGACTATCGAGGGTCTGGCCCGCGGTGTATGGCCTGGTCTAGGTAGAGTGTCGCCCGTCGTAACAGTGTATCTAGCACGAAGCTCGAACAACAAAACCTAATCGAATAAACAGCCCTAGTTTTCCTCGCTTAAAATTGGGACTTGGATCAGCGCGCCGCTTATTTAGCCCAAATGATCGCAGTACTCTGTTGGAACGAGAAGATAGCAAACGAGGCAGCACAGGAACGTCAGTGCGTTGCTATGTGACCTTATTTTTAACGTTACACTTTCGGACAAAATGCCTGTTTATCTGCACGATTGCATCGGATCTATGAGAAACGACAAGTAACGGATCGGACCTGCATTCCTTTGCTTTGCCATCTTTTCGTAAAGTGCAAACGTATAAGATTACCCTGGAGCCAGTGTACACGCGTAGGGTACAGCTATGGTGTTCAGGCAAACAGTTGGAATATTGAAACGCTACAAAGATTGCAATCGAAGACCTTACGAATCATATATAACGTGCCATGGTACATGAACAACGAGGATATATACGGTAGTCTTTCAATGATCCCGATCAGTCAGGAGATAACTGAATACAGCAAACATCCTGCTAAACAACTCACAGAACAGTGTTGGTGACAGAAAACTCACTGACCGCAGAGCTAACGTGCTCCGGAAACCACATGTTCGGATTAAAAAGACATAATCCGCTAGATCAGGCAAACAGATTTCCTCGAAAGGAAAATAAATCATGATTGCGGCAAAATTCAACTTGTCGCTACACGCCGTAGATAACACTGCGGATTTACTTAGAACTCCTTAGACGAATTAGTTTTAAATGCTTTAAGCTGGCTGTAACTTTGTTAATCCGGAACAATCTTCAGCTACTATTTGTTTAGCTTTTTACTTGGCATAATTGAGACAGACGTTTAATAGGACCAAGAGAAGCTAATTATTCAGATTATTAGTATAGTGTTGACTGTATACACGTATGGTTTCATTATAATCTAACGTTTTAAACGAAATTGTTCGTAAAGATTTTGATAATTTTCTAATCATCTTTCGAATTTGCTTAAACATTGGCCGCTTCTAAGCCGATATTATACTGCCGTTTATAAGTTTTATAAGTTTTATAAGGAAATAATGGACAACATTTTCCGTTTTATATTATTTTATCGAATTACGTATGATCCATCTTGTTCTATCAAAATGAAGATCACAGCGTTCGACAGATTAGGTTTCATGTTTGTATAAAGATGCATCGTTGTAAAAGACGTGTCCGTAAAAGAAAGACGCTTTCCGGACAACCTAATATTTGGACACTGGCAGATTTGTCATAACAGTGGAAGAATGTTAAGGGATGTTAATTAGTAAGCAATAGTATATTAAAATTTGAAACGTGATTCGTTGATGTATCTACTGATTTTATATATTATTATTTAAATGTAGGAGAAAAACCGTTTGCAGAAATCTCTCAGAGACATCTTTTTATCAGATCTGTATTTTAAAGACTATGTAGACTGTTTAAAACATATAGCTTGTCGAAAATGTTTTGTTACAAATTTTCTTGAAAAAGTGTGCCATTAACGTGTCCCACTTCTACAAATGCCAATATTTCGTTTCGCGTATCTATAACTCACGTTATTTCAAACAATTCTTACCATTTTTACCAATGATAAAATAATAATAGAAATTGTACTCGTTGCTTATCAATGTACAATTTTTATTCGTAAGTTTGTAACTGAGTCACATCCTCTCAACGACAAGCGATGCTTTTGAATTGTGATGCAAGTAACGTAAGTACTTACTTACCTGGATGTTCTTGGAAATACATGAGATTAGGGGGACATTCGCAAGGGACTATGATTTCGTGGAATTATGTGATAAAAAATACGAAAAGGGTAAAAGAAAGGAGCAAGAACGTGTTCTCAAGTTCTGGGCTGAAAGTTATCCACCTGCGTTTTACGATTCGAGAATATAAAAATACGTTTCGTCGTTAATACGTACGACGATGTAATCTACAAACACCTTGCGGCTTTTAAATTGTTGCTCGTGTCCAATGTACTTGTATAATTGGTTTAATAAAACTGAGTGGAACCAAGACGAGTCCCGCTACAGAAAACGAAATTATTTCGTCCGCTTAAAACCTGTTTTACATTGCAAGTTTCCTTTATAGATATGCGAGATATTTTCTTGATAATGATCTGCCATTTATCCGTACAAACCATAATTATATTTAACTGTTTGGTTATGCGGGTATAATATTTCTTTATGAATGAAACCTGAATCATTGAATATTGTAATAAACGTGCGATAATTACGCTATAACGAATTAAGAGATAATTCTAATAACGTCTGTCGCTCACGCAACATCAATCTTACTTAAGGAATACGCTCGTAATTTACATATCTAGCGTAATTTATAATCTGAATTTCCAGCCTGTTTTTTCATCCATATATATTTAGAATATACAATCCATAGACCTCTGTGCTGCTAGAAATTACTGTTTCTAATATTCACTAAATCGCCTTCATGAGTTATAACGAACGAAAGAACAATTAAGATGCAACAAAATACTTTTCACGTAAAAATGAAATGAATGTTACAATGTGAATACGGTGTACACACAGTACCGTTCAATTTGTACTAACTTCATACTAATTCAACTACGTATGTAACGTTTAAAATTCCACGTAAAGTATATGCATACAGTGCACGTGTATTTGTGCAGTTTTCCAATGCTTCACGTAGAGATTTCTCGGTCTATCGGGTTGTCCGGAAAGTTTCTTTCGTGTTATAAAATGATCATAGATGAACAATAATTTCTGTTTTATATTATTTTATTGAGTTAGGTATGATCCATTTCGTTATATTTCTGTTATTATGTTCGTGCATAATTCAATAAACTAATATAAAACAGAAAACATTGTTTGCTTACAAAACGAAAGAAACTTTCCGGACAACCTAATATTTGAGAGAAAAATAGAAAAGGATAAAACACCGTTGTATTCATCAAATATCCGTGAAATTTCAAATATTAGAAAATTAACTCTCATCAAGTACGTACTTATGAATCAGTGACGCACGCTGAACGTGCATTATTAGTGGAAACCATAAATCATCTATATTGCCAGCGATACAGCTTTCTCTCGCGGTAATGGATTTCAGTTGAACGTTTTATTACTGCGGTGTTGAATTTCGATGGTTAACGAATTGTAAATTCGTCCAACTACCCTACGGCTGCGTTACATGAGATAGTAATAGAACCCAATTGAACTGTGGCAAGGTTATTGGAATTAATTGAGAATTTTTGATGAATAAAGGATTGAATTTTTTTTTAGATAAAAATCCACATTATTTTTTCTGCAAAACAATGCCAACATATTCCACGAGCGAAAGTAAGAAAGAAAAATACGAATATAGAATCGTAAGTGCTTTGTTAGAAGTTAAAACAAAAATACATAAAATTATTTATCATTTTTCTTTGAAATGAAATGGTTAAGGATTATTTTTCGTTTAACTTGATAATCTCAACTGGACGAGCCGAATTATCGTCAACATCGATATAATCTTCATCGCCGAATATTATTCCGCTGAATTTTTATTGTAGGCTGAAAGAAACGATTTACGCGTCAAGAATTAATGCAAAGAATTTGCAAGTATTCGAGGAAATTCGCGGT
Source organism: Bombus huntii (assembly GCF_024542735.1). Lineage (NCBI taxonomy): Eukaryota > Metazoa > Arthropoda > Insecta > Hymenoptera > Apidae > Bombus > Bombus huntii. The sequence goes on from NC_066243.1 coordinate 978,308, forward strand.
GTGCCTAACCGAAATAAAATTCCCCGTAATCGATAGTGATTATCCATACAAACACAATTTCCCTCGTCAATAATGGTTATCAATGACGAAACAAAATTTTCATCAACTATCAATAAAAACAAAATTATATAGCGGTCATTCGTAAGCAAAATCATTTAAACAAACATATTAATTCTTATACCTTGACTATTAAAATTTGCCTCTTGACAGTCATAGTCTCCGGTTAATACTCTCGTGGAAATCTTCGCGTAACTCGTGTAACGTCACCGTCACCGACGAATTACATTGGCAAAATCTTGCAACAATTTTTACTCGCGGTTGATCCGTGTAACGTAAACTGTTCAATGATTATTTTGCCGCGCGTCCATAAAACATTTGCTAAAGCAATTGCAACAGTAAACGATGCATAGTTGCAGAATGACGAGAATTTGAAATTAGTCAGTTATACAGGGTGGTTGGTAACTGGTGGTACAAGAGGAAAGGGGGTGATTCTACGCGAAAAAAGAAGTCGAAAATATAGAATAAGAATTTAAAAATTTAAAAATTTAAAAATTTAAAAAAGTAACGTCAATCGAGACAACGATCTACAGTGAGATCCGTTATAACGAGACACGATAAAGTGCACGCGTACCCAACGAAAATTCAAAGTCGATTTTCTCGAAAACAAAGCCTCGAACGAAAAATTTTTATTCTATATTTTCGACTTCTTTTTTCGCCTAGAATCACCCCCTTTCCGCTTGTACCACCAGTTACCAACCACCCTGTATATCGTCCACCCTGTATAAGGTGGACGTCGCATGAACGTGGATGTCATTGGCGGAAATTCGGATGGAACGAAACTACGCAAGACTGTGGATACAGGAAAACTCCTATTTCAAGGTAACGTCAGGATTGGTTCAGCAGTGCTATCGCTGTCGAGAAATAAATGTACGGTTTTTCAGTTTTATGGTCGGCGATTGCATTGCACGTTTGCATCGGACGCGACATGCCATATATGTATACCGATATACCGTTACCATTTGACGATTTACGGGGGACACGTCTCTATCGCAGTGCTTCCTTTTGGTAACCACTCGTTCTGCCATTTCAATTACTGGTCGATATTGCATTTGAATATCACCTGATAACCAAGAGAAAGGAAGCTGACAGACGAAGATACATTTCCTTCTCTTTTCATTTTCTCCTTTCTACCCGCATTTTCCTGCTGTTTCAATCTTTTTCGCGGCGTAACTTTTTCATCTGCCTCTCGTTTAACGTACATTCAACTGACACTTTAATTAAGACCTCACCTGGTGCCTACAACAGGTCAAAATGTCCTCTCGTATATCATCGCGATTCTTTTCATTTTAAGACACTGTAGTTTTGGTCGGACGAGATTAAAGAGCATTCGTTACGGGATTTTTGCCAGGGACCGCCATGAAAACTCGTGGCGCGAGAATTAATATTCTGAATTTGGTTAGGACTAACCGCTATAAACGATTAAAATCTGATTTGGTTACTGAGAACGATTATCGGTAAAGGAATACGAATAATCGTTATCGACTACAGGAATTTTATCTTGATCTTGTTAGCCAATATCGATCACACATAATAAAATGATTGAAATTTCTTTTGATTCAACCATTGTAGATAAAGGAAATTTTTATCGTTCATCATTTGTTATCAGAAAAGTTGGCGATTAGCTAAGATTTAACTGTTTTTAATCGTTTCAGTTTTTCAACATTTTGTTTAACATCTAGCGACGACTGCCTTTCGTTTAAATAAAAATTAAACGAAAATTGCATTGGAAACATTTTTCAATAGAAACAGTAGAACGATTTCAAACGATTGTTCTTATCGACTCGTCGTGTGTATTATAGCGTTAAAAAATTGTGGTAGAAATTTTATTGCAAGGAAGAAGCAACTTCGAAGTTTCGTATACCTTTTTATCAACGAAAGGATATTATCGTTTACTCCTATTTATACTTGCGAACATCCATTTGCCCATTAAAACATTTCGATGATATTCGATATCGAGTGCGCAGAAGTATGGAAGAATCTAAGATCGTAAAGGGGAAAAACTATGACATAACCATAAATAGGAAAGGAAAATGTCTGAAACCGAGCGTCCTAGGAGAATTGAATCTCTGAGACATGAGCAAGGATTCCGCCATACCTCGTTTGTCGCACATTCAACTCGGGGCAGAATCGCACCCTCGTTTTCATCACACCCTTGCAGCCAATCTTTACCGGTCCTCCAGCATTACGCCCCAGGCAACGGATTTCCAAGATTCTGTTGAGTGGCTGCAGGCACGAAGGGGATGAGGTTTATCGGTGATCAGCCCCTAGGGTGTGGTAAGACGGAGGCGGAGGGGCGGCAACTAGAGTTTCTCGCCTCGCAAATCGAATCGATCGTATCGGTCGGCGGGAGAAGAGCGATTCGGTTAAGCGGTGCTGGTAGTTAACAGAGAAAGAGGGAGAGAGAGAGAGAGAGAGAATGGGAGATAGGGAGAGGAGCCTCGATGTAATTCATCGATCGGCCATCGAGCTGGCACTCGACGTTACTCTGGACAAGAGATATCGATGGTCCTCGGAACGTTGTCCGTGGACAGCGGCTCCACCACTAGCGGACAGCTTTACAACCATCTCGAATACCATTACAAGGTTCACCAACACCAGCGTTGTCGTGGCCGCGTCCTTCTCGTACGCGCGGCCCTCACAGTCGTTGTTGGCCGACCGCGGATTCGCCAGATGAACGGCATGCCGATTCCGTATTCACGGGCCGGGATAATTCCTTGCCCCTAACAATATCAAGTCACCGTGAATTGCTCCATGAATCTCCGCGGCAGCGTTTATTTGTGTGCCGGCCGCGTAACTCTCGCAGATTTAGTGCGTTCGTCGGACACACCTGACCGAGCTGAACGACCGGATGCCAGGCTCCGCGTGCCCGGAACCGGTTGCTGTCGTCCGGCCACCGCGATTCCGCTTTAAACGCTTCTGCCCCCAGGAGAAAATAGATTACGAGACAACAGCGTTTTCGGTCCACGCCGACCCTTAACATCCACTGCCATGAATCCGGCGTCCCGTTAACGCGCCAACGTGTCGATCGGCTACTCCTAGCTATCGACACGATCGGACCTCTGCTTGCTCTTCCTTTATCGTCGCGTTTTACCTGCTCTGGGTGTACAACGCTGCTTCAAAGTACCCGGACACTCGTTTATTTATTGACAAACTTGTTTGTTATTGTCATTCACGGAATTGCAAATGAGAAGACGCAGGATGATTTTATGTTTCATTAGAGTTCTCGTACGATGTTATCACGTAGTAGGATTGTTGTTAGCCTCACGAGTTAGCATACAATAAAGGAATTTACATCTGCCAGTGTTATTATTTAAGTATTCATTGTCTTCGATTCGTTCGATACAGAAGGTTCTTCCAAATAGACGGATAAATTTTAAATCGCGATCAATTTTAAATCAATTTTAGCATTGATAATATTACCAATACCGTTGACAAGATTTTAGATAAACCATTTATGTTTCATGCAACATACATTTGTCGATCGTACGAGAAAAAAATGCTTTCGGCCATTAATTTGTCATTGATTCGTATATTTTAGAAACGTTTGTGTATTCTTAATACAAATTCTCCAAAATATTGTACATGTTCAGGAGCAGCAGTGTACTTGCTCTTTTCGACAAATTTTCAAAAAATATTGTTACTAACACATAAGCACCATTCGCGCTATTGAGAACAGTATCAAATCGATCATGGCAGTCACGTACGGTTTGCAAATATTGACGAAAGCAATGACAGATATTAGTTGGATTAAAGAAAAGAGTAATAAGCGAAAGTGGATCGAAGTTGATGCTATTGAGACACCTGGGTTAAGCGTTGAAAATTTCCAGATCTTAGACGTACAGAATGAAGCAAGCGCGGGATCTAATTTTCAAAAAACCTCTGCTAATTATGTTGGCACGAGAACGTAGAAATCCGTATAATAAAAACCACGATATAAATAACGCTGCTTATGTCAGATTCCACGCAACAGATGGCTAAGCTCCTTACTCTAGTTACACGTGATTAATAGTTTCACGGTGTAGGATATTTTATTTAATCTTGATATTGTATACAACATGGCAGTAATAATAGCACATTAGAGATTAATTCACGTACTTACTTCCATCGATGTACTTACCTCGGCAACATGCATATCATTCGCTAGACTAATGTCCACGATGTTTAGATTTTATCGCGTAACTAATTACTAATTACTGGGGAGTATTACCCTCCCTGGGGAGTATAGAATAATAAAATTATGGAATAACAAATCAGAATTTACAAATAACGGAGTCCTCGATCGATGTGATCAACATCTTTAACGACGTGTATACGCAGCTTATGTTCAAGGATAAACATCAAGTAAATAAGTATAGTGCCTGATGTGGAATTATAAATGGCTATTTAACCTCGTCGTGTGTCAGTGTATTATTAAAATGATACAGTGACGTCGCACCGATATGTAAATCAAATATCAAAATCGATACGCGATATTCCAACCAATGAAAAAGAGAATCTTGCATGACCATGGTAGTTATATGGCACATAATACCATAATAATAAAAACACACTTAAACATGGTCTTGGAAGATCGATGGTTCGCTACGTATGGTTCAATCCATTCGACCAGATCACTCACAGGACATAAATCATTCAGACATTTATCTCCGGAGATATTTACAGTCAATAAATTACGAAACACGTATCGATGGCACTGAATATCTTCAAGTGCAAATAGCATAAGCGTGCAGAAATATACGTACGTACAAATGTGAACCTTAGTACACAAGATATCGACTTTAAACGTTATTAAAGTACTCTGGAGAAGGATTTTGTTATTATCTGTTTCAAAATTGAAAATCGATCGTAAAGAGATACACGAGAATTACAGGTTGGCTGGACACTTTTGGCAGCTGTAAATCTTCTACTAATGAAACTGGCACGAACATACCGCAATAATTATGCCACGTGTCAATGTATGTACTCGGTGTAGCGAGGGATCAATATACCGAGGTCGTAAATTACAGTGTCAAGTGACGATATTCGTCGATGTAGCCGTATCAGAGAGTCGCGTAAAAGCCTTTTGAATCTTAGATTACAAAAGTCCCTCGTAGAAACTCGATAGTCTTCGTTCAAAGAAGGTTCTACTGGGATAAACTTGGTCAAAGTTTAAACAATGGCCATTTAATTGATTTAATCTGGTATTGTTGATTAGTCGACAGTCAACCGTAGAGCACAGAATGGACGTTGTTGGCTACTTACTTGTTTCTCGTTGGCCTGACGCAAGAGCCAGGCACGCACGTGCGTCGATAGTCACACGACGAAAATTGGTGCAATTTACATGAGACGTTCTACCTCAACTACCATATTCTGTGGACCTTGCACGCTCAGGCTATCATTTGGAAGACCGCAAAAGCGAATTGGAACGTTTCTTTTCTCAGAAGACTGTGCGATTCTACATTGATGGAACAACGCAGTTACCGCAGAGGTGGCGGAAAGTCATCGGAAGGAACGCAGCGCAGATTGAAAACAACGCACGTGAAGGAGAAAACGCGTGCTTCAGCGCGGCCGTAAAAACGGAACGAGCTTTCCCTATGATATTTAACGCTATAGTCCGTGCAACGAGTGGAGTCGGTAGAGGAAAACAAAAGATTCGCCTGCTAAGCACGTGATGGATGCAAATAATTCGAGGTATCGGCTGGCGAACGTTCGGTTCAAAAGCGAATCTACATTGGCCATTGTTAGAGCTTGCTTTCACTTTATGACAAAGTATCTGAAGGTTGTGAATACGCTCCCAATCACGTGCGTTTGTTTAACCTCTACTGACTCCACTCGTTGCACGGAGTATAGAACTTGCAATCTTTGACGTAAAGGCTGAGTCAGAACATGCGAAGAGTACGCCAGGAGCTGATTCAGCACGCTGAAGTAAGAAGAAAGATCGTATAAACACATGCTCGATATGGCCTCTTCTTCGAGTTACAGCTTATTTTGCGACGCTAGACGCTGCTTAGATCAACGATTCCCTGACAAATGAATAGATCGCGCTGTCCTTATTTCCTCGCCAGCTTTCCGGACCAGAATCCATTCGATTATTATTTGCAGCGGTATTTAAAATCTGTTCTTCGTAAAACATAGATGAACAGCGTTGCAACTGTTCGTCAACGTGACGACCAATGTTGCTGGGCAATTAGTAGAAGCTGTGCAAACAAGTTGAACAATCTATGACGCGATCCTGCACCTGGTCACTTGGAACAATTTCTCTGAAGATAGGCAAACAACTATTATAATAGAAAAGACCTGCTAGTCGAAAACAATGCATTTCTTATTTCAGTGTACTGAATTACTCCTACTTCTCGCATGTTCTGATTTATTCTCTAAGCCTAATTACACAGTAGAATCAACGCATTGAGGACCAAGCAGTGAAATATCGTACGTAAATCAAATTGTATCGAACGTGAATAACGTCAATGAGAAATTAAAGACAAAGGAAGAGGTTCTATAATTTGAAGAAACGAATAGTTCGTTGCTACAAAATACGTCATCGCTATGAAGTATTTCGATTTCTTCAAACTTCATAAAATAACAGAATTTATGTCGAAGGGAGAATGCCAGTGAAAAGAATACTAAGTAAGTCCTTGCGCTTCCTTTTCATAATCATAATATCAATTTAATAAAAATCTGCAATGTGAATTGTCTGAAAAGAAATTGCAAACGAAATGTTGCGTTAACGTAAGGTCAGTTCTTAATGGGTCAAAGCAACATAACTAACGAACAAGTATAAAGAAGTGAAGACGAATGAATAAATATATTGAAGCTTCTGTCTCGCTAAAAGTAAGCATCGCTGTTACCAAAAACAGTCGCACGTTTTCTGCAATTGCTGAAACAAGAAGTTTAGTACCAGTCATTTTTAACGATTTCGTACTCCTTGCGTTAAGTAAATAAATACCAAATATTAAAAATAGTTGAGAGATTCACATAGTTATGATATTTATTATACTTATAGCTCTTTTTCCATCATTAAGGATCCTTTTCAAAGACTGAAATAATTTATGGTCTAAAATAAACATGGCAACTGTAATGCCACTTTATGGTCAGCTTTTGTGTAATATATATTGCTTATAATTGATTGGTTACTAACCAAACTTACTATCTCTCACAATCCGTTAATCTCGAAGGCAAATTACGAAAGTGGAGGCATTAATTCTCCAATTCTGATAGTTTCTAAACGTGGGTAATACCTTTGGGAATGCAAACGGAACAGCATGACCATTGCCATTACGAAAGCCCTGTGTAAAATATGACTAAATTATCTGCTATAAATATTACACTTGTTAATCATTCTAAGCGGCGTGTGCATCGTGTTTCGGAAAAAACGCGTAAATAATATTCTATGGAATATTATTTAAATGGTAGTACCCCTAATTATCTGATCTGATTTCAACGATATGTATAAATATATTTCATCTGAGATATTGATATCTTTCGAGATATTGATAACACTTTGCAACAATTATCTTTTCAATGTTGCATATGTATTATCATACTTGTACATTGAATTGTAACATATAAAAAAAGGAAACATGCGAAACATGCATCGTATTTATATATTAATATAAATAATTTAATACAAATATTACACAGTGTTATGTATATAGCATGGTACAACTATGTAAGAACATTTGTTCTTGTCTTGGGCATATGTACATTGAAATATTTACTAAATACGCGAGAATATATTATTAATTTAAATAATAAAATACGATCGTCCTTGATTCTTCACCTTTTGACATTTCAGTCGTAAAAGTATCTGTCGCGATATTCGAGTCGTCTTAGAGCATAAGGAATAAAAGATAGGTAGTAAATACAAAAAAAAACAAAGTGAAATAATCGATCACTATGCTACTTTGTTACTTCCTTCTATCTCGTTGTCGTTTCTTTTTATTTTTTTTTTTTTTTGTAAAAATGTTTCAGTACTATATTTAAATGTTATATTATTAAAAACGACGCTTACACTCATGTTATGTGTAACAACAATATTATATATTAGGTTGTCCGGAAAGTTTCTTTCGGTTTCTAAGGAAATAATAGACGCACAATGTTTCTTGTTTTATATTAGTTTATTGAATTATGCAGGAACATAATAATGGAAATATAACGAAATGGAGCATACCTAACTCAATAAAATAATATAAAACAGAAATTGTTGTTCATCTATTATCACCGTATGAAACGAAAGAAACTTTTCGGACAACCTAATAATATAAAGGAAATGTTACTTATATAACGATAATAAAATCTCGTAAAATAATAGGAATAATAATACGAAACAGAAAAGTACAGAAGCTACGTTGCAGAAGGAACTTTGAATCTCTTAGTACGTGAATTGAATCTTTGATTCTCGTATTTCAGTAACCTATGCATATCAAGAGAACTTAATAAGCATACGCAGTTGGGTTCACGGCGTGGCGGTGCACTTTAGTGCAGCATAAAAACGAAAACATTGCAAGACCCTAAAGGGAATACCGCATGTGCTACGACTAATTGACTATGGTTCGCCATCGTGACTTATTACCAGATGCCAACATGCTCTTTCTTTATGTGTGCTGCGCTAGCTGCAAGTGTATACACTACTGTACATTGGTCACGAACTGCTTTCTGCATATGTAAACGTAATGGTAAACCCTGCAGCAGCTAATGTTAGCATCAATCTTCATTCGTATGTACTATATGTAGGATCATATTATGTACTACGTACTAAAAGAAATCTGAAAAGACATTTATAAATGCACAAGACAGAAATAATTAATCTAACACTAAACAATTCATTTTTAACGTATAAACTATTATTATTATTATATATTATGAATAAAAAGTAAATATGGAAACTACAATGTAATTGTGATAAATAAATAAATTAATTAATTATTTCATTATTTTGTTCGTTCCACGTAAAAATTCGTGAAATCCAGAAGAATACAATATAAGTAGAATAAACCAGTCTGCTGTCTGACCATACAGAGGAAACAAAAAGTTTTAATGAAAAAAGTTTGCGAGGGGATAGAGCAATTGACCTGTTATCGATCATCTTTTTAATCAATAACTAAATGCATAAAAAAAATTTGGTTACCTGCCCTCGATTTTTCTATCAATCACTTAATAAGCTTTTTCCTTTTTCTACTTATAAACGTTATATTTAGTAGCTTATGGAATACTGATTATATTGTTGTATGCATTTACATTTAGAGAAATGATCACAAATTCAGAATAAAGTTCAAAATTGGCGTAAAATTAGAATAAAATTATAAACAATATTCTTATTTATTACACTTCTTCTTATAAATAGTTAAATAGAGGCGGAAGGAAATCGAGGAAAACTTCACTAGCTTATTTTAATGATTAAGGGCAATGCACGTTCTTCTATAATTTTTATTTTGTTTCTAATAAATCCCTTTTTCTTTTTTTTTTTTTTTATACTCACCAAAACTAATTTAAGCATATCATATTATATATATCTTTGAAGAAATATATTCTTTAGTCATACTGTTTGCATTAAACTTGATTATGGGGAATGTCAAAAAATAAAAGAAAATGTTATAGAGCAAAATTAAATACACTTTGCATTCATAATCTGTCAAAATAATAGGATTTTAAACCAAAATAGATCTGACAGTATGATGGAATTTGTCAAAAAAATAAATAAATAAATAAAATACTAAATGTCGGTAATTTGTAATAACAGACTAATCATCATAGATTAGATACGATTATCCTTTCTGAGGGATTTTCTTTCTGAGGGAAACTCTAAACTGAACCATAGCCATGACACAAATCGTGTTAGCGGTGGTTGCTAACACTTGGAAAGTATTCGAATCTCGTCGTGCACCGATGCACAAATTTACAAATTAATTATGTTATTAGCAATACGAACAGCACGATCACTCTTCTCCCGAACCTGTGTCCTGTGCGTTGCTGAAAAGGAGCGTAACGCGATCGCACAAAGACGAAAGAGGTTCTGCTCTCTATTGTTCGCTATCATGCGTTGCTGTATTGCTTTATTTCTAAAAGTGACACTTGCGGCCAATACGCGTTTATCTTCATGATTGCGTTGAGTCTATACGAAACAACCTTCCTTCCAGCAACGCTCCTTACCCAACTGTTGTCACTTCAAATCATTTTGTTCGAAACCATCGCTGATCACTGCACGCCCAACCTAATTTAATGATATAAAAGGAGCGCAGCAAAGGGCATTTATTCATTGCGAACGGATACAAATGCATCGTACAAGCATCGACAGGCTGCTGCAAAATTCAGCACTAACTATACGAATGTTCACCGAACTGACATACGCCTTGATTTTACTCTACCTTCCATGATCATTCCAAACCGAGAGAAATTCACGAAAGCCAACAAATCCAGTCGGACAATGTTCCAATCTACTTGTGACGTATTTCAGCCCATCACTAGCAATAATACAGCATAGAGTGGTACGTCATAGTTGCTGGTATTGTAAGTTAACAAGCATCCTTGGAGGGGCGGTTGAGCGGCAGGAAGGTCGAAGGTTTCATTGGTTAGTCAGTTGGTTGGTCATTCGGTTGGTCAGCCAAGCTGAATCTACGAGTACTATACATACATATAAACGTGTACTATATACAAATAGCGAACAGTTTCGAAACGTACCAGCAACCGCGTGCCGCGCTCATCCTTCCTTCCTGTATGGCTTTCCATCTGTCTTCCCAGTTTGGTTATCCCTTTTGATTCCTCCGGCTCTAGTGATTGCGCTTTGTCTTGCGCGTGAATAACCCGTTAACCACCATTCGTTGCGACAAATCCGACATAGATTTCGAATTTCCGATGGAAATGCACGGCCTGCCCTTATTCGCTGATGTATTAGGTTGTCCGGAAAGTGTCTTTCTTTCGCAAACGTGTTTTTTACGGCAATGCAGCTTCGTACAAACGTGAAACCAAGTCTGTGAAAATGTCGCGGTGTTTATCTCGACAGAACAGAATGGATCGTACGTAATTCGATAAAACAATAAAATGTTGTTATTATTTCCTCATAAAACGAAAGAAACTTTCGGACAACCTAATATGTTAGAAAATACATGTTCGAACAATTTTTGACACCGAGGTTTCTACTGCTTCGAATTTCTTTTCTCATACAGAAAGAGAGAATCGAAGCTTATGCTGTTCGCGTTTTATATTTATGCTGACTACTCTGGTATTTTTCGTGGAAACCTTGTTTTATGAAAAATTGATTGGAAATTACTAGCTTCCCTCTAGTCTGTTGCATCTTGTCATTCGAAATTGAGGATGACTCAAATTCTCAGGAGTTGAGAGATTATTTCGTTCCCTGAAATTTGGTAAATTTTGCAACTTTAAAATGATTGGAATTTTCAGGATTCGAAGATATTACTGTACAATAAACACGACGAAGCAATCTTGTCTTTTTCTACAATATTCGATAACATGTTGTATCCTGAAAATTCTAATCGTCTCTTGTTCGAAGTGACGGAGTATAAATTACAGGAAGCAAAGTTTAAATACGCTGTACAATTTGTGCGAAGAAATTACGTTTGAAATCGACACGTATTGAACCAATTTTACTTCTTTTCTGCGATAACGTCTTCATAACAATTCCGTAACATGCCAAATCCTGAAAATTGTAGCCGTCTTTCATCTAAAGTGGTAAGATACCTTATAAACTACAGAGGAGAAAATTTAATCGCGCTATGCAATTAATGCGAAGAAATTATGCAGAGATTCCATTGCGTCGGATATCCGACTAAGAATGTATCCGAGCGGCATTTCAGTTTCAGCTGAAACAAGCTGCACGTTGAAATTCTTTTCCAATTCTATTGGCTTGCCCAGTATGCAATGCATCAGTCCGCCTCTCTCTAACATCCGTATCGTTGGTCCGCGCGATAACGATAGATTTTATTGCAGCTCGTAATACGTTCTCATTACAGAACGTGCTTCGAAGGTTGAATGGCGCATCTTCAGCGTGTGTCGGCCTCTTAGGTAGGTCACTACTCTCTTAACGAGTCGCTGTTTCCCATGCAAAGCGGAATGGAAAGAAGATAAATTCGATCGATAAGAATGCTCCTCTTCGAGAGGGAAAAGGATTTAATAAAGCAAAGAGATTTAGACATGATGTGAAAACTGGTATTCCCTGTATAATTACTTTCTCGGGCATTTCCATTCGATATTTAACAACACACCGCCGCGTACGTCAATCCTTTTCTCGATTTCTCCATTATCAGATAAAACTTTCAATTAAATGATACGTTCGTGTGTAATAAGGATCTATATAACTTGAATCGATCGTCGAATTTAACCGTATTACTCCTGCGATTTATTTTAAACGTGTTGCATTATGCGTCGTGTTATACCATCCAGCATTTGTGCACAGTGTCGTACACAGATTCAATAGATTTCATTTCGACAATTAAAGATGTACAAAGTAGTCAAATATCATGGAAAAATGAATTTTATATAGAAATGAAAAATTATTCGTTCGTTTGTACGAAACTTCTTTTTAGTGTCCCAGTTAAAATTTTTAATTTGTTTACAAAAAATATTCGGCAAATTGCTTTAGCACGTAGCTATTTTTCTACTGACCAGGTTTTCGAATGTTCTCGTTTACGAGCAAACAAACCGTCGAATAAATAAAATTCTTTAATGATTAATGGTAGTTGAATCATTCGACATAACCAAAAGTACGACATAAACCAATTATTTGAATGGCTTTCATCTTTCTAATTATAAACTAATAATTTTATAGTGTAAAGTAATATGCAACGTGATTCCTAATATTTGTGTAAAAATTAAATTAATTGTCCTTTTATTCTCGCGTCTCGATTAATCCTTCGCAGGATTATTTTAATTTAAAATCAGATTGGTTTTTAACAAGCGAATTCCTAAAGGAAAGTTTAGCAAGCCAAATCAGCTAGCAATTAGCAATTAACAACTGAGTTTAATTTAAATAACAAGTAGTTGAAATATTTTCTAAACATTGGATCGCTTAATTTATTTTTAACAAGTCAATTTCCAAACCAATGTTTAGCAAACTAAGTCAGTTGTTTAATTAACCCATTAAAGGCCAACGTTGCTTTAATGAAGTTTAATGCAACGTTTCATTTGCAATCTTTCTCAGTCGATTTACATTATCGAATTTTCTGTTATATCATGCTCTAGACAACCAACCATTTTTCTACTAATACACAATCACGTTCTCGTATCTAGAAAACACTCGCTTCCTTTCACCGGCTACTGTGTCTTTTGTATTTTAATTTACTTTATTATCATTTATTTATCATTAGTAGATTCTATATATTAAGTGTTCAAAATGTTAAGATAAAGCGGTGGAATTAAAAAATCTTTTTATATCTACTTTATAAATATTCCTAATTGTTTAGTACAATTAAGTTTAACTTAAGGATTTAACTTCGTCGTTTTTCAATAATATACTGTCGAATCCAAATGTACAAATGGGTCATTCATATTATCTATTCGTATTGCCATGATCATTGATATTATCATACGGGATCACTGTATCATATTTAGTTTCGTTTACACAATCTTCTTTCTTTCTCCAAAATGTATCGACCCTTCCCAGTCCTCCCTATTTTCCGTATCGTGAAATTTCACGTTTGTGTCTGAAACGATTTATCGCGAAATACTTTTTAATAATTTTTAATTCACATTCAAGACGATGCATAATCCAACAGGTATATACTGGCTGGAATACGCGGCGTTGACTATATTTTCCAAATTTCCTAACACGAATTATACAGGGTGGTTGGTAACTTGTGGTACAAGCGGAAATTTAAAAATTAAAATATTTTTTAAATTAAAAAAATAACGTCAATCGAGACAACGATCTACAGTGAGATCCGTTATAACGAGACGCGATAAAGTGCACGCGTACCCAACGAAAATTCAAAGTCGATTTTTTCGAAAACAAAGCTTCAAACGAAAAATGTTTATTCTATATTTTCGACTTCTTTTTTCGCCTAGAATCACCCCCTTTCCGCTTGTACCACCAGTTACCGACCACCCTGTATATAGGGGCAAATCGATCGATTCTAGTCGGCGGTCTATTCGAAATCGGTGCTCGTTACGTAATCGAAATTACCTCGACGGAGGAGCAAACTGAATTAGATTATGCGTAGAGAATACGTGTCCACAGTCGACTGAATTCCACCCTTCGATCAGGCGTCCGGTTGCCTACAGTCGGTGTAACCACATCAGTATACAGTAGCTGATTAAGCTGCTTCGAAACGTTTACAATGTCCACGAGCTGCCACTCGGCGCGCGTTTCAATCGAATGAACCGAGCGACCGGATCGACCGGTTGCATCGCCCGCACCGTCACTCCGTGACGAGCCGTGTAAACACCTACGCCCGAATATGTACTCACAACGGCGACATGTGTTTCAACTAATTCGGCTCTTTTTGTCCAGCTTTTTAATCGATTTTTTCACGAAAATTAATCATTGCTTGTGTTGTTCATTAGCTCAGCTACTAAACATTAAATCGTACTTTCAACGTATCGTAAATATGCATTTTTGAAATTTGTTTTTTGGATAATGTTAGAATTTAATCTTGGAATTAGGATTAGTAATCTGTAGAAGACACAATGTTTGTGTTGAAATAATACAATGTGATATTTATTAAACAATTATTTCAAGAGTTATAAATGTGCGTTCTGGAATGTAGACAGTTGGCTAGTTATTCACAGACTAACTGGCTTAGTGACCCATGGCCCTTGAAAAGGTTTAGAGCCCCACTCTCTATACAGTAATGAGTGTGACCTGTGTGGGTGTCTGTGTGGCGTCACATGTGGCACAGAACCTTCTAGTAGCTTCTCGACGTGTCCATCTAGAATGTTCCATCCATATCCTCACGTTTCTTCCGGCGTTTTTTGAAAAAGCATGCACGTGTTAACTGCCGTGGTGCATCTCACGAACGCACGCTAGTGGGGATGGCGCTGGGCAACGAACGGAAGAATCCGTACGATCAAACACCTTATCTGCATGCGATTGATATCGTTGTATTCCAACAGATAACAATCGAATTACGGTATTTATTTTAAGATAGTAATTTGTACATATCACTTTACGAGTTGCAAGGAGAATCAGAGTTAATTAATCCTTCGTCTGTGTACCGAGTCGTTTTCGATCGGATAAAGTGATTTTTCATTTTTTTCATTACAGCTTTGTCTAAATTTTTCTTTGCTTAAAAGAATCAAAGTAACACGTAGCAGGAAAAACTATTGAATGAAATCCTATTGTAGAAACTAGGAACTTGGAAGTATGCAAGAATTTTAGGAGATAGTCTTGCAACGCTAAAACCTGAAAAACCTGCATGGACATAATGGATCCAGTATGCAGACGAGTAGTAAATTTTATGAGCATAAGAATACTTTTATTCTACTGCGAATTCAATAATTTTATACTTCGTCCTGTAGCTTTATGAAGATTATAAAGAATTACAATTAATCTTTATGGAGATAAAAGCGTCAAGCTCTTAACCGAAGAGAGCAGATAGAGGACACTTAAACATCTCCGTCACTTCTGCACTGCATAAAAAAGCTTCCGAGGATTACAAAGTTACGTATTGTTCGAAGGGTCACATATAATGGCAAGAAAAATTTGTTTTCCAAAAATTGAAGATTCTATTAAAGAAAACATCAATCTGTGAAATTTGTTGGAAAGCGTTAGAGATGATCACTTTCAGGTTCAATTATGTTAACATCGAATCTTCTATTGATATTGTTATTGCAATGTTAATCCTACGATTATCAATAGTAATTTTCTTTATGTCGAAAAATTTTTCACGAATGAGTTTCCTGAGGTACACTAAATTTTAGGCTGACATGTTTTAAACTTTTGGATCGTATGAGATACACAGTGACTTGAAACTGTGTACGATGCGTTACTCGAAGGAAGATAGATTTATCGACCTTTATATTTCAACGTCGAGATTTCACGAAACCTGATCGGTATCTGCCCAAGCAGAACTGTCTTATTTCACTGGATCTCTTCCTGTGTGAAACACTCAAAGACGATATTTATGCGAGCCGTTCACATGTCAAAATTAATTAATTCTACTAATAGGATTCGGTTAATTCTACTAATAGGAATTTTTGAAATTTTAGCAACGAAACGCTTGATCGACGTTCATCTTACACAATTTTATCGATATTCTCGCATACGCTGCCGATTGGCCGCAAGCACATAGCAGAAGACATATTCGTGCATTTATAGGAAACTTGTAGGAAATTCGTCTTTATTTAATACTTTACATCGTAAGGTAGATATTTTATTCAGGACCAGGTGTGGTAATCTGAAAGAGGCAAGTCAGTTGCGTGGAAAGGGAGAAGACTCGTTGAGGCATTGGAAGGAGGAATGCGAAGCGATAGACAGAATGAATTTGAGCGGAAGAGGATGAATTTCAATGAAATCCTGCATGAAGATGGAAATATGGAAGTAATAAGCTGGTTGCAGGGAGCAGAAAGTAAGAAGGAGGAGGACAGGAAAAAGGGGAAGAAATCGGGAACTGAAGTACAAGTGCGATAATAGAACGAATGGCGGAACGAATGAACGGATGAATGAACTGTAATGGGGAGAATGTGCGTAGAAAGATAGTCTTTAGAGATAAAGAGGAACGATAACCAAAGAACTGATATAGTTTATTATTACACGTAATTACCCGTATTACCCGTAAGCTTAGTCCTAATTTTGTCTCTACTTGTTTATGATTTACTGTAGAACCAAGTCCAATTTCTTGGTCATTAGGCTGAAATAAATAGATACACGGACACGTTATAAAATGCATATGATGCGAATACAATTACAGATTTACCGTAAAATAAGTAAGAAATACAAGTAGCGGAAAGTATTGAATTTGTATTAAATATCGTATCCTTTTGACAAATATCTCGGTAATATTTAACAAATACTTGGTCGCATCACGATAGCTCGTAAACACAACTTGATTCCGCAATTGATCTCTTGCAAGACGATAGTCCCGCTCATTAAGTATGAACAAATGTCAACCCCTTTCGGTTCGCTCATGGCAGAAACAAAGGTCTGGCCGAAAAGTCGAGAGATATAGGAGAGAATGCGTTCAAAAAGGATTTCATCCAGCTGTCTCGGACGATTCGTGTCCAGCGGATAATTAAATTCAGCTAAAATAATAGCCGGTGAGGGCGTTGCAGAGAGAGGAAATTCGCAGCGCGTCGACTAGCCGGCAAGGCCAGCATCGGATGAGAAAAATACGGAATGCTGGAGAAGATAAACGGCAGAGTGAGGTACAGAAAGAATCAGCGGAAAGAGATAAAGGGTCGAAAGGCCTTGTTTTGTGCACGCAGCGGAGAATGAGAGGGGCGGACAAAGATGACCCGGTGCAGCGCGACGCAAGAACAATGCGATCCGTGGCAATGGATTAAATACCTGAGCATCGTACCAATGGTATTTACGAGATCTCCGTGTTGGAATTACTTCTGTGATAGACACAAAGCGGCTTTCACGTAGTCCATAGCTGAACGCGTATTGTCATTTCTACGCGTGCGTAGCAAACTGACGAGAATTAATTTTCTATAAATTTAATTCGTTGAACGTGGTAATTGTACTTTGTGTACGGACGTGTCTATGCCTGTTAATCGTTTGACGCCGATACGAACGATGCGTACTGAATAACTTTCCCACATACTTGTTAATTCAATAACAACAAGCAATAAAAGTTCGGACTATACTAGAAACACGTGAGAATGAATAGAGTACGTATTGATATGTTCTGAACGAATACGCGTAAGATTCCTCGTAATGGAGTTGAGAAATGTCCCTAGTGTTCGAAGATCGAACAATGCCTGCAGTGTTCGAAGGTTGAACAACGTCTCTAACGTTGAAAGGTTCAATAATGTTTGCAGTAGAAAATTGAACCGGAGGTTGAACAATGTCTATAATGTTGGAAGGTTGAATAGTGTCTATAATATTGAAAGATTGAACAATGTCTTTGATATGGAAAGGTTAAACAATGTTTTTAATGTTGGAAGGTTAAAGAATGTTTTAATGTTGGAAGATTAAACAATGTCTATAATGTTGGAAGATTGAACAATGTCTACAACGTTAGAGGGTTGAACAATGTCTGCAGTGTTCGGAGGTTGAACAATGCCTATGATACTGGAAGGTTGAACAATGTCCATAATGTTGGAAGATTGAACAATGTCCATAATGGTGGAAGGTTGAACAATGTCTATAATGTTGGAAGGTTGAACAATGTCTTTCATATGGGAAGGTTAAACAATATCTGTAATATTGGAAGGTTAAACAATGTCTTTAATGTTGGAAGGTTGAACAATGTCTACAATATTGAAAGGTTGAACAATGTCTGTAGTGTCCGGAGATTGAACAATGTTGAAATTGTTGGAAGGTTGATCAATGTCTGTAGTGTTCGCAGGTTAAACAATGTCTGTAACTATCGAAGGTTGAACTATAATAATACGAATTTAATGTTTTCTAAACAAACACATGACGAATATGACTGTAACAATACATTTTTAAAAGGTCTATTTGTTTAAATAGTATGTATATCAGAAATTATTGTAGTTTGTTAATTATTCTTGCAAAATATTTATGAATCTTCGCTAAATTCGTTTGTGCAAACTATTTACTTGAACTGAAAATATAATAAAACAGAATTTTGATTGATTGTAAATTGATGAAAATAATTGCTCTCGAAATTTGCTTACACAAGTGTTCTACAAGCAACCAAAATGCTACAAATCAGTTTTAGACATTCTGAATATAAAATGCTTATAAGCTTGTTCTAGATTGATACTAACAGCTATTTGCGAACACCTCAAAAACTAAAAGAGTCTTAGCGGTAACGTGTACAAGAAAACGTTGTTCAAAATGTTACTTTCTACGACATATCTGAAAATTATCGAAATCGAGAACGCGTCGACTATCTATGTAATTACCATTTCTTTTTATCAAATCATTAAATAATGAGATAACAATCGGTAAAAATGAGTATGAATGGGAAACCCAAAGAGCCAATAAAATTCGATCGTAATGCGACTTCTCGTAATGCGAATTGTCGGAGAGTCGCGAAATGTAAGTCAACGGATAAATGCGGTAGGAGAGGGAATGCGACGCGAGGACAAATGTCCCAGCCACGATACTTATGGACGATAAGGCGAGATTAATAAATAATCATTAAGCGACAATAAATAGCCGAGATGTCCGAGGGACCAACCGCGTACGGGGCTCTGTAATTATTAATGGAGAGAAGTCACGGTGTACGTTGAAGACCGCACGTGGGGAACATCAGGAGTCGGTTGAGGTATTCGTGATCACCGCGGACATCGAGCTTTGAGCTGACCGAGAATTTATGATTTTACTCTCAGTTCGGCTCGCAGCTGCGTCGCGGCTTATTCACAGTTTGTTCTGCTTTATATCTGTACACAGGATGTATCATAACATGTAGCGTCCACTTCAGCAGTGGACAGGAGGAACAAAAACAATGAAGGAAATTCATATAAACGCGTAATGTTCTATCTGATAATAAATATCGACAACCTTCTATCAACAACATATATTGATCCTTTTAGTTGATAAGCTGGAAGCATATTGACAATATGCAGAGTGTATTATAACATGCGAGAATCATTTCAAGGATGAATAGAAGCAACTTTGCTTTGGCAAGGAAGAAAATTCATACGAACATGTATTCTATCCTATCTGACCATTTTTAGAGAGGTAGTCGAATATCTGGAGCTTCGTCCAGACTCGAAGCGTAGCTAGAAGCAACACATCCTTTAAAAAATTGAGCAAATTAGAGCCGGAAGAAGATGAGCCAGTTGACAAATCATCGAGCGAAGCTAAGTGCTGAAAATGGTTTTTTATTAATAATACACAAGTCCATAATGAAAATCAAATGTATCACAACCTATGGTATACAGTTGTGGGATACAGAGCGAACTTTATTCGCGTGATAAATAATTCCTTAATCCGATTATTCGTTTATTGTTAAAAGTTGTCCAATTTCGTCCCTCGTCTTATAGTAATCATTGGAAGAATCAATTTTGTCCACATAATAAACAGTTCATTAATATGATTATTCATTTTGTCAATGAATGAATAAATATGTCTTCTTCACAGGTAGAAGATGATTTGCAAAAAACAAATCAACAAAGTGTATGGAAATCATTAGTCAATAATGTAAGCCAGTAAGCAAAGGACATAATATGCATGGAAGGCAAAACAGCCAGTACATTGTCAACAAGAAATGAATAAAAATAATGTCTTTGTCAGAAGTCTATCAAGAATAATTCACAGAAGACAAAGCAACAAAAAGTATCGAAGTCATTAGCAGAGAATGCAAACTAGTAATCGAAGCATGTAGAGAGGGCAAAATTCAAGTCAGTGCATACCCTATCTACAGGTTGAATCTGCTTCACATTACGTCTATGCATAGACGTAGCGTTCAAACATTTCCTACGTGCAACCAGTCTGAACCTCCTACGTTGATGAGGTCAATAACCTCGTGCAGCAGGTCAGTCGGAAGTCCTGTCTGTGGTTTCCTTTCGATCCTCGATCTGGTTATTTACATTTAAGTTAGAGGAGCCTGGCGTTCTGCCTGACGTTTAAGGAAAATGTCTCTGGGTCAATGGTACCTCGAGAAATTCGCTACGTGTGGTGAACGTGAAATAATGGAATCTCTTTCTGCAAAGTCGGTGCATTTGGAAAATGCGATTGCATCTATTTCTTAAATAACCTGCCATTAGTTTGAAAGCTATTTCAGTATATCGAACTTTGTCCAGTTCCTTCAATAGGTTTATTTATATCAGCGAATTTAGGTTCACGCTGTTGCAGATGTATTTCTGCAAACATGTTCGCTTTGTTTCTGTACGTTTTTTTTTTTTAGTTTTTGTTAAGGATATCGTACCTTATTCTGGCAATAGTCGTTGAGCTGCAAGACAAGAGGGGTTTGGAATAAAAAATAAAAATATTTGTTGTATAATATCTTTCCATGAAATACCTATGCTGCAAGGTGTATTCGAACTGATCTACTACATCGGTATGCCGAAATAATATGATAAAAATATTAATACCTCGAATTTAATGTTAGCCTTTCCAAATGCGAGTTTGTGCAGAAACAAAACAGTATTCGTTTGTTCATCATTTTTTTACATTTATCCAACCAAAAATTTCACTCTACTGCTCTTGGAAAAACAAGTATCATGAAATAAAAAGTTAAATAAAATTCCACATCAGCGTACGATGATCAAAATTTTTGTTTATCGTACTCTTTAAGGAAAATTATTGCGAAATAAAAATGAAAAAGAAAGTGACATCAGCAACCCATGAACTCTCTGATAATTCAGCCGACGCGTTAGAAGAGTCACACAAACGCGAATAGTTCAGTATCTGATCATGCGATAATATCAAAACCTCGGTTCCATGCGTTGTTATCGATACAATTGCGATTGTCCTAACGCCTTTACAATAGTTTGACTGTGGCAATTGAATTTGTGCTTAAGCACGATTCGAATTAAGGTCGGGGCCGCGTAATTTCTGCGTCTGATGACTGCTGGAAGTAACAGGCGGCAGTTCGTATGCATAGGCATTCTGTAGCATAAGAGACTAGCCATTGTGAGGCCAAGAACTTGGCATAATTCTGTTGGGGTAGGCCCGTTAATGGACGTTCGAAACGTGAACAAGTGTCGAGGCTCAACGTGACGGAAAGCTCACTTGACCGAAGTCCGCAACCGCGACGTCCTCGTAGTGCTTTTCCCCTCGTTCAAGTGCTTGCATGCTATGTGGGTTAATTGCAAACTCGAGTTTCTGTTGCATGAAATCGTATAGTGTCGCGATATCGGTTGGCAATTCACACGCGGAAGGTCCAACTGCAAATGTTTGACCATTGAATCTTGGAAACATAACCGAATTGAATAGTAGTAGATCCATACGTGTCTGCTCGTCGATCTAATCTACTTCGCTCTAGCTGTGGTTAGTCAAACAAGACACATACGACATGCAGATAGTAATTAATTATACTTGTTTTTCTGAACATTTGTACACTTGCCTTTATTTTCACAAAGAAACGATTTAGGTAAAATTAGGTTGCGAGTATTTTAGTGGTTTGAACTTTTGTAGGTCAGTACCTTGAGCTTTCTATAAAGCTACAGACACGCGCACACAGGTGGATTTAACTGCAAATGTTTGACTGTTAAATCCTGGAAACATAACCCGAACATTGGCTATACATGCGAAACAATCTAACGTAATTCGCTTTCTGATTAGTCATACAAGGCATAGTAATTCATTTTACTCGTTGTACAAAATTTATACAATTTGCTTTCATTTTCGTAAGAATATGTTTTTGATAAGATTAGTAAAATTAGTATTTTAGTGAGTTCCTGTTTTGTAGATCGGTATTGTTCCAAATATACGGATATGCGCCTAGATGCGAATTGTCTAAATGCAAATGTTTGATCATTGCATCTTAGAAACATAACTAAATTGAATGGTATCTACGCGTGTCTGGTCGTCAGCCTAATCTACTTCGCTTTAGCTGTGGTTAGTTGTGCGAGATGTAGTAATAAATTGTACGTATCTTCACCTTTATCTTCATGAAGAAACGTTTTAGTAGAATTAGGTTACGAGTATTTTAGCGTAGATCTGTATCTTTTTTGGGTATTATCCATAAAAGTATGGAAAGTGTTACAGTGAGTTTCTCAAATGATAATATATGCTCACTTGTGTTTACAAGTATTATTTGAAATAAATAATTATTTTTAAATAAATTCAAATATCAAGGAGCAATCGACTCAATTTGCAAACGTCAAACACAGTTGAAAGATGTGTACATTATGAAAAAAAATTAAATTTTATTCAGCTTATGTAACAATACGAAACCAGGGGATGAAAGATAAAGGAACGTGTAATTATTTATTTAACATGTAACTAGACAGAAAAATTACCACAAATGAATTAAATGAACGCCAAACTCAATCAACTCAACTTTCGAACATTGAACTCAATTGAAACATGTATACGTTATAAAAAGAAATTAAATTTTATTCTACTTATATGACAATGCGAAACATGGAATGAAAAATGTAGAAAAGTGTAAATATTTATATTTAATTTATAACTAGGAAGATAAAATATCACAGATGAATTAAATTAATTCAAACATCAAACTCGATCAACTCAACTTTCAAACATGTGTACGGTATAAAAAGAAATGAAATTTTGTTCAACTTATATGACGATGCAAAACATAGAATGGAAAATGGGAAAAAGTGTAAATATTTATATTTAATTTATACCAGAGAGATAAAATATCACATTGTAAATCAATAATTTTTGAAACGTACACAGTAAATTTTAATTAGCGTCGTTAATCTCTGTTCGAAAAATTGTGGATATTTCAACTGCTTTAACTTGATGAGAAAAGATCAGTCTGCGTGGACTCGTTTCAAAACACGAAACTTTGACTTTCTTATCTCTAAATTGAATTTCCTCAATGACGACTTTGTATTCAAAAGCGAAATAACAAAGTGAGAATGGTCCTTTATTCGGAAAATTTTGCAAACTCAAATGACTACGAAATTTACTAGAATCTTTGCAGTTCGAAGTTTTGTGATGACAAAGACAAAGTTTTATAAAATCAACGTTTTAGAATCAGATAGAATTTTGTACTGGTCTTTTGTTGCACTTTGAATAAAAAGTATGCCGTGGACATTGGAGTAATCAAAAATACACAACGAGATGGGACGACTGAACTTGTAGCTTTGGCGCGTGTGTTTAATGGGTGTGTGTTTCGTATGCATATTCAATGTGTTTAGCGTGTGTTGTTGGCGTGCATGCTCGATAAAAAACATTTTGAAAAATCTATAAACTAATTAAACTATAGATAGGAAACAGAATAATGGAAAACATCTAAAAGTTAATTTCTAAATTGAACGATCCGTAGTAATAAAAAAATATATTTTCTGTTCTTTAAAAAATCAATAAAGCAGTACATATCTCAAAATTTTTTTAATTCGATCATTTTGTAGTGGGCAGACTGTAGATTTTTCTGCATTTATGGAAAGTTTGAAGATACAAAAATGCTTGTAATGCACATAGTATGCAGAAATATATAAAATGATCAAAGTACCCGTAACAACATTTTACAAATAAAACCTTTTTCTATCTAAACTGCATTTTCTAAATTATATTTACAAAATTTTCATAGCAGATTTTATTTACTACGCAGACCGTCCTAAGAGACATGATACGGAATTTTTACTTCATAAACTTGTAATTATAAAATATAAGAATTCAGTGTCGTAGCAGTATTTTCCTCGACTATGTATCCTGTTCCTGCGTTTAATTGCCTTTGCTCTAACACAGGGAATCGTAATTTGAGGTCATTCAAAGTTTTTACGAACGATAAAATCAGTTCACTCTTAGTCGACGAATGGCAAATGGACGGAAAGTTTAAAAGGGGTAGATAAGAAATTTCTTGTACAGTTTAACCTTTAAACTACAGCCAGCGACCGGAACGATTCCCTTCGGTCGAAGTTCGTAACCGCAGTAAAAAATATTAAAGGAAGTTGTAGATTGCCGATAAAAGAACATTTTTACCATGTCCTTAGCGTAAAGTCTTACTCTACGTTTCTACTTTCCAGATAAAAATATGTACCTTTGATCTAACATTATCCACCAAAGGATGAAATTATCGGTTCGATCAGATTCGATTTACTATAATATTTTCATAAAAAATAAATGTACCTCATGACTTCATGTATGTACAGAAACTTGTGTTACAGGCGTCTGAAAAATATCATAATAATAATAGTTTTCCATATTGTACTATTTTACAAATATTATAATATTATAGTACGATACAGGCAATATTAATCGACAATTAATATCGATAAAAGTGGCCCAACGAAAATTAAAATTTCACTGTACGATGAACTGAAAGTTAAGCGTATAAAATTCTATAGCTATTTATTTTTTAACTATATGCTTGCTCCTCTGTAGACATTAAAGTGTACTTCAAATGCCTATCTCCGATTAAACAAACATTTTGTTCGCTCGATGATGTTAAGTTTGAGCTTGACAATTATAAATGTAAAAGCAAGACGTAGTTATTAAATTATTACACGTTTGTTTGATTTTTATTGCACGTTATTTATATTTTTATGAAGGCAAATCAAAAATATAACTTAAGTAGTAACTTTTTTTTACTAAATATTAATAGTGAGCGCTAAACTTTATTTATTTTATATATCTCTGCATATTATGCTCATTCTACGTATTTTTCTCCTTCTAAGCTTTCCATAAATACATAAAGATTCGTCTAGTTCTCTAAATAAATAACTAAAATTTGCTAATATCTGTAGATGCAAATTCCTTTTTTTTTTTTATTTGACAGACGTAACAGATCGTGTGAAAAAGTTAATTTTCCGTAAAAGGAATTTTTCTCTAGCTATGAAATAATGTTACACCGATTGAAAGCTTCCTATCTACGTTATATGCGAACGATTGAAGGAACTATTAAAAATTTGGAGGCTTAAATTTCCTTAATATGGCCGATTTTATGAAATTTAAACATCCTACCATAATCCCGGCTTTAAAATATCCTATATTCTATATAATTCCTCTGGCGCTGTAATTTTTCATGGCAGAGGAATTCAAGCTGGTTCACCGTGGACCATCGATTATCGACATAGTCGAGCAGTTGGTGAAAATTTTACGCTGAACAATGCAACTCCGAGGGAACTTCACTCCTCTCGGATGATCCACCTTTGTCCTTAATCGGCGGAAAATCGAATTGGAACACTTGAGGCGATCGCAAAATAAATCCGCCTTTGTGCAAGCTGGCTCACATAACAGGAAACAGTTCAATATCTGAAGATCTACGACCACGAAAGTAATTATAATCCTTCTGATTGTTATAATTACGTGCTTACGTTGTAAAGGAACGTGCAGACGATCTGTTGAAGTGGTCACCGCTTCTAAGAAAACTCTACAGCTGGTCTTTTTAGTTTTCTCAAGCACTGAAGCCATCGACAGCGTGTAGACAAAAGACTGCGACGAAGACAGACCATAAACAGTAGACAGGCGACGTTGGCTTCGGGGTTTTCAGTTATTGGGTAACACAGCTAGCGTGCGGATCTGGACCAGCTCAAATTGTATTCTTACTTATCATTACACTTTTATTTACATATATTTTACAACCTCAACACGATCCACGTTATCGTTCATCTTATCGTCGATATTCAGAGTTCTCAAAATTCTATCGACGATATACAGGATGAGTCAGGACATGTGGAAAGTGCAGCAGCAGTTGATTCGGCACATTGAAATAAAAAGAGAAGTCCGTATAAATACGTGACATATACCTCACTTGTACTTACAATTGATAGTATCAGACAAAGCACGTAAGAATGAAAATTTAGATTTAGCACGTGTATTCATTGCACGGTAATAAGAAGCATAACCAAAGTTCATTTTCCTTCTCAATAATATATGCAATTAATGAGAATATTTTTACCTGTTTCAGGTAAGCAAACCAATTCTACTGCCATTGGAAGATGTATCGAATTTTCATCGCTCAGTCAAAGCGTATGTACGTATATCTTACATTTTATCTTGTATCGAAAGGAGGGTCTGCTCGGTATACGCGAACCATAAAAATTATAATATCAGATAATTTGTTATATGTACAAACGAATGAGCGAAATTTTTCAATGAAACTCGAAGTTCGTTTAGAAAACATTACGGCAAATTGTTCGATCAAAGTATTTACCGTTGCTTTCTACAGGGTGGTTGGTAACTGATGGTACAAGTGGAAAGGGGGTGATTCTACGCGAAAAAAGAAGTCGAAAATGTAGAATAAAAATTTTTCGTTCGAGGCTTTGTTTTCGAGAAAATCGACTTTGAATTTTCGTTGGGTACGCGTGCACTTTACCACGTCTCGTTATAACGGATCTCACTGTAGATCGTCGTCTCGATGGAAAAATTAAAAAAAAAATTTTATTCTATATTTTCTACTTCTTTTTTCGCGTAGAATCACCCCCTTTCCGCTTGTACCACCAGTTACCAACCACCCTGTATAACTTCGTGCCATCTATCAGACAAGCGACGAATTCCATCGTGGCGAAATGCTACGTCTTCAGACAAGATCCAATCGTCAACCACATTTTTGTATCCGATCCACTAATTGGAAATATGTATCGGATAAGACGTGTTGCATCGATCGGAATTAATGTTGTAATCCGAAGGAGTAACGTGTAGTAAATAAGTTGGCTGCTGCAGAACGTCCCAGCCAAGCCTCATTATGATGGTGTCTTTTATCGCAGAAGCAGTGTGTGGTCTCATCTTGTCATGCAGCAATTTCACGGAACGTCCTCCTTTGCCAGCGTCCTGACGATTGCATCCTGTCTAAAGGCACGACATTTTTCCCTAATGGAAATCATCGCGTGTCTGACAGGTGGCTTAAAGCTAAGCTGAGTTCACATTATCCAGTCGCTGGATCAGGCGATTACATTTCGATTGTTTGACTGGAAATCGTTCAATGTCTACGTTATTCCAGTCTTTTTTCAACTGTTGAATTGTGATAGACTGTTGTGGCAATGGATTTACGGGAAAAAAGGGATAAAACACCTGCGCGCTTCAGCCACCGCTTGGATATCGTGCCATCTAAACTATTTCACTAACACTGGAATATTGCGTTCTCAATGGTGGGATTAAAAACGTCGGATTTTCTCTTTTTATTAATACCTCGTGAGATTTATACAGTTTACACGTGCAACTAGCACGCATTATTAATTTGTAATTGTACGTCGTTGAGAAAATTGTTCAATATTCAGCCGCTGGATTACGCGACACATCGAGAAAGAGAATTTTAAGGAAGCAGAAATTGCATAATGCAATTTACGCGTATAAACTTGATCACTGGTTGGCTGGAGCAGAATTCGTTGTTGTTGGAATAAAACTCCTACTTAACACGTTCGTCGCCACTTCGTACATATCTATGTGACGGGTGTACTTCCGTGGGGGCCCTGTCACAAAGTATGGGTGACGCTCTTCTTGTTCGAGTTAATTAAATACAGGATATTATATATAGAATATACAACATAAAAATATCAAAAACATATTATACCATACTTTTTATTAATTTATATTCTGGATAATATATTACATTATGCTATATCGCGTGGTATTTGTTAAAACGTTCCAAACACATTTGGGCTGATTTTCGGCACTTCGAACGATAGTCGTAGACTTCGTCATCGCTACTCTCCTCGCTTTCAAATATATTTTCACGCTGTTTACTGAACATTTTGAGGATGAAAAAATCACCGATGTACGTCTCACGAGTATGCTTCTCGACTAAATGAAAGATCCGAGATATCTGCCATGAGATCCCTTGGAATACTCTAGCTGGAAAGCTCATCGCTTTCTCCATTTCAGAACTAAATAACCTTTTCTTTACGATGAATCGAAGGCGATAAACAATGAATTCCCGCTTGTCGCTCTATTTACGTTCTGCATATCGACGATTGGATTTGGGTCCGCAGGAAACTTAGCCGAATCACGTTGGGCGACGAACGTGTTAATAGCTAACTAATCCTTGTTTACTGCAACTTAATTATAAGCCTGAATTAAGTTTAGCATTAAGAAAGGCTGAATCGAAAAAGTGGACTTTCGATCGTCGTTTGGATTACTTGCTGCGATAATGCCACTGTACCGCGATAAAATTATGTTCGTATTATTTCAGTTACGATCCAGTAATTGCATTGGATCAGTGGTTCAGTGCGATGCTACTGAACAAATGCAATCTCAACTCTATAGAAAGCAACGACTGTGATCAAAATACTTTGCTCAAGCAACTTGCCATATTTTTTGTTTTAAAGAAGATTTGACTTTTTTCACTAAAAGGTTTCCAGTATTCGCTCGTACGCCTAATATTCGATGACCATTCTATGTACGAGATTCCGCTGGTGAAATGGCTGCGATTCTATGTGTAGCATGCAAATGCCCTCCGAGTCCCTGAAGTCAACGCGAGCAGAGTTGTTATTTCCGCAACGAGGAACGTTAACCAGCGTTTCCGCGTTCTATGTGCGTACCACCCGCGGTCGTGGACTTGTTTCGGCTTCACCCCAACTAACCTCTATCCATTAGATTACGTCAAGCCAGGATATAACACCTGACGCACCTCCTTTTCCATCTTTTTCCTCCTTTCCTTCTGATCTTCCCTTCCTGCCCTCTCTCTCTCTCTCATTTTCTCTCACTCTTCGTTTTCCTAACGTTCGAGCAGAATCCACTGCCTGTTCGGCACATTCGCCAAGTTCCTCATTTAAAGTCTCCAAGTACGACCGTCTCCTGCACATTAATACGATCGACTTTCTCAGCTTCCCTCAAGTATCCGCGATACAGAATAAGCTCGGAAGTAATTTCTTTGCAGATTGAATATGCTAATGGCCGACCAACAAAGACTATTAAAATTAGATTATAAGCTATTCATAACGAGACGCGAGTAGCATGTACTTTATTGGTGAAGGACGACGCCGCACGCTCAAAGTGCCATTGCAAAGCATCGAAAGAGCCCCTCATGACCAACGTAATTATCTTCTTACGCACTGTCGACTTTGCATGCTATCCGACAATTTTCTCGTAAATTAAGGGCAGATTAATAGCAGAATTATCTTTAACGACTTCTAATTGTTAGGATTAATTCCTCAACGTATGGCGCACGTATCCTCGCGTTTACGAGTATTAGGAAATCTGCAGGCTTCTTATACGAAAGCTGACAATTAGTTTAAAGCATCGAGGAAACGATTAACGGATGAGAATCTTGCAAAGAATTTGAAGAGGTCAGAGATTAGAATAGAGATCCGTGAAAGAAGCTAGGGAAGAATGTTGAATGATTGACAATTAGAGCAGAGATTCACGAGAGAATTCAGCAAAGAATTTTCAGCGATTAGAGATTAGAACAGAGATTCATCTCGAGAATCTTGCAAAGTTGCCTCATGATCTTGATTGGTACTTTGTATTATAAGTCTTTGTATTCCTTGGAGTGGCCATCAGTTGACGAACGTAAAAGCTGTATGTCGTAGGAAAAAATAATATTTCTCAAGCAACTCTGCCTACAAAGAAAACCACATTCTCTTTCGTGCCAAATATCTTTCATCCAAAGTTCCAGAGATATTCAACATGATAATTCTTATTACACTACCTTGCACACGAAGAAAAATTTATTTACATTTGTTTACATTACATCTAAAAACGATGCAAAATGTTCGTACAAACATATGCTCCATCTGTTTACGAGGTACAACTCTTTGCTTTATAAGGAATTTTCTGTTTCGATTTTGTCTTGTCTAATTTACAGGAGATGCTAAA
This sequence comes from Bombus huntii, assembly GCF_024542735.1. Lineage (NCBI taxonomy): Eukaryota > Metazoa > Arthropoda > Insecta > Hymenoptera > Apidae > Bombus > Bombus huntii. Next base: position 1,008,765 of record NC_066243.1, read on the forward strand.
GATGATCAGCTGCATCTCGGAGCAAGTTTATAGACGTTTCGTCATAGATCCGGTTGCTCTCTGGATGATTTCTGGTGTTTCTGGAATTTAGTATTTCAACATTTTCCCTAAGTTTCCTCTGTTACGTCTCATAAGCGAAAACAGACAGAACATACGATCGAGTGTTTTCTTCTTAATTTTCTGGATTGATCGAATAAATAGAGTCTCTTGGCTGCAGTATTGGGATGATAATTTAATCTGCTTTCGTAATTACTATACAGCCTTTTTATTTTCTCAGAGATCAGTGTCATGTTCATCTTAAGCCACTGTCTTAATTTACTGTCAGCATAGATTCTTTTTTATTTAGTTTAAATTTTACAATTTGTCCAGTAGGACATTTGGTAAAATATTATAGCTTAGTGGTATAATAATATAACATGTGGACGGTTACCCCCAGCGGGGTTCCATCTTCCAAGTTGTTTAACTGTCAACATAGGTGTACGTAAATCAGTTGATTATTCCCAATTCTTAGAATGTGTGTGTTTGATAAAGCATTGTTGGACAGGTACAGGTGTGATAAGTTTATGCGTATGAATATAGTTATAGTTATGCTATAAATATAGTTAGAATAAATAAAAGACATACGTACCTATGAGAAGAAAAATAATTTGACAAATTTCCTGCCGGGCTGCAGTCTTTCCTCGTCTTAATCTACTGTCAGCATAGATTTAGGTAAATCGGTTAACTCTTTCTTTAGACGAAAACGACGACACTAAATCCCTTTCGATTTAGTATGAAGACGAGAGGTTTCTCGTGCGACAGGCATAAGCCACACCTCTTTCGGTAAAATCATTAGCAATTTAATGGAAAGTGCTTTGCGTCCACGTCACGTCCCAGTTTCACAGGATCTACCTGTGGAAACCGGCTACTGCTCAGTTAGACAAGAGTAAAAGAAATTCGCTGCCTCATAATGAGAGGCTATCCAGCTACGGTGTTTCTGCTCTTGATCGAAAATCGAAAGAAACGAGATCAGTTTGCAAAAATAATCGAATAGCGTTAGTAAATTTTGTTAATAATATTATGCACTCATAAATAAGATAAGATAAAGCATCTTGCTCGACATAAAATTGGAAAATCAGTGAATAATACTTAACTTCCTACATATTTATATAATCGAAACTTGTTTAGAAAGAGTAACAGTAAGTACGTTCAGCTTCTTTTTCTTCGTTTCATTTATCTTCCCTCGCGTTTCATGTTATTCTATCGGATGAAATATAAAATTATATACCACGTCTAATTACATTTATTCATTTAGTACCACCCGTTGCATTCTGATAATTGATGCACCATAGAGATTTCGAATTTGATATTTAAAATTTCAATGCTAGAGAAGGTCCCTCTCTTTCTCTCCTGCCTCTCTCGCACAATTTTCCTGAATGAGAACAATCACAGTTAAATGTATCGTTTCACTAATAGTAAAATATATTAATAACTAATTAATGAATTACCAGGCATGTAAATATGAAACCGGAATTCCTGTATAGAAAATACATGTTTATTGTATGAAAATGATTAAAAATATTTTATTCGAAGTATTGCCCATCGCTAGCTATACATTTTTCCCACCTGTCTGGCAATTAGTGGGCGCCACGCCAAAAAAACCGTCGCTCTTTTGAGGCAAACCAGTCATCGAGGCATTTTCGTACATTTTCGTAAGAAACGAAGCGCTGGTCAGAAAGTGCGTGTCCCATCGATGCAAATAAATAGTAATCGGACGGAGCCAAGTCTGGTGAGTAAGCCGCGTGCGAAAGTATTTCCCAACTGAACGCTTCGATCGATTCCTTGACCGGTTTTGCTGTATGCGATGGTGCATTATCACGAAGCAAAATTACTTTGTGTCGCCTTTTTTGATATTCTGGTCGTTCTTCACGCAAAGCTCGATTCAAATCGATCATTTGTCGTCGGTAGCGCTCGGTATTAACGGTTTCGCCAGGTTTTAACAGCTCATAATAGATCACACCCTTCTGATCCCACCAAACACAGAGCATTGTCTTCCGTCCATAGCGATTTGGTCTTGTAATCGACGTCGGTGGTTCGCCTGGAGCTACCCATGATCTTTTACGCTTAGGATTCTCAAAATATATCCACTTTTCATCGTCAGTCACAATTCGGTGGAGAAACGACTTTCTTTTGTATCTGGCGAGCAGCATTTCGCATGTGGTTTTTCGGTTTTCCTGCTGTCTTTCATTCGGTTCGTGTGGAACCCATTTTCCCACCTTCTGGATCTTTCCCATGGCTTTCAAACGCATGGAGACGGCTTCTCGTGTCACGTTTAATCGATCAGCGAGTTGTTGTTGCGTTTGAGCGTCATCCTCGTCCAACGGTGCTTGCAATTCGCTGTCTCGAAACCTTTTCGGTAGTCTCCCACGTTCTTCGTTCCTCGCGTCAAAATTGCCACTTCTGAATTTTTTAAACCACTCAAAGCACTGTGATTTACCAAGAGCATGCTCACCGTAAGCTTCGACGAGCATTCGATGCGATTCTGCAGCAGTTTTCTTCAAATGGTAACAAAAATTCAATGCTGTCTGCAAATCGTAGTTTCCAGGCACAAAATTTGACATGTTCAACGCTATTACAAACTATGCTGTTGTATGAAACTTGTATTGTTCTGAGTCGAAAATGTTTGTGAGATGTCAACAAAGACTTTTGGCATCAATGATGCAGTTTAGTGATAACTACATTATCAGCTAGGACCATCTATAGGCGAATTCCGGTTTCATGCTTACAGGCCTAATAATATCCGTTAGGAATTTATCTAAGAAAATAAATACCATGCAAATACTATATTATATAAATGTAAAAATAACGAGACGTTGCATTATGACGATCTCACCCTAATCTGAAAAGCTTCCATAGAAATATTTGTAAAAAAAAATACATTGCACTTTCTTAATGTGTTTTATCTATATTTCTTCGAACATGATAAAATGTTTAATAAAAATTGTAAATGCCAGTTTTTCATGCCGTGGTACGACAAAGAAAAATGATAATCTCTAAAGGGGACAAATACACGTACTATAATCGTAATATGTAAAACGTGTCGTTAAGAGAATTGAAATAAATTTCTGCTCGTGGTAAAACAACTTAAAACTGCATCGAATTGCAAACAATAAAAATATGATACGATCTTGATTAAATGTACAGGAGGACGATTAAAATGTTTTTCTAAATAGCTCGTGGCAAGCCCGAGCAAACGCGAGAGCAACGTGTGCGCGGTTCTGCTGGTATATAGCGGTCGTGCCAGGTCTGAAGAACGATTTATGTGCGATCAAGAGAATGATCCTTTACAGAGGCAACTCGTTTCTCACGCGCAATTATCAGCAAGATAATGCTTAATGACCATGTGGCACGCAGTATGTTTAACACGTACGCAATTTATAAAGGCGCAGCTGAAACCGCATAGCCGGCCAACTCCCTTTCTTCTTCCTTTATTCTCCCTTTCGTTTCGTCGCATAGCTGAAAATAAAAGCACGACAATATAACAACACGATAAAAGAATATTTCCGTGAGAAATATTTTTACTGGCCTACATAAAGTATTAGGTAGATAATTAAAAGGAAAAATAATTACAAGTTCTAATCTTTCAATGTATTACGTATGTGCAGTCGACCATAAACATATGCATAGTAGGTGCGCAGCCCTTAAATCTGTGGTTTGCTGGAAAAAAATACCAATGAAGCAGAGAAAAAACGAGTATTTATAAAGTTGAGATATCAACAGTTGAAGATATTAGGTTGTCCGGAAAGTGTCTTTCTTTCGCAAACGTGTTTTTTACAACAGTGCACCTTCGTACAAACGTGAAACCAAGTCTGTGAAACGTCGCGGTGTTTATCCCAACAGAAGAAAATGGATCGTACGTAATTCGATAAAATAATATAAAACAAAAAACGTTGTGCGTCTATTAGTTCCTCATAATACGAAAGAAACTTTTCGGAGAACCTAATATGTTAGAAAATGCATGTTCCAACAATTTTTGACACCGAGGTTTCTACTGCTTCGAATTTATTTTCTCATACAGAAAGAGAGAATCGAAGCTTATGCTATTCGCGTTTTATATTTATGTTGACTATTCTGGTATTTTTCCTGGAAACTTTGTTTTATGAAAAATTTCTCTTTGATATGTACAAATGTCACGTCAGTCGTTTTTGGGTAGAATTGGAATCTGTCCTTTCACATTATTATTTATAAAACTACTATTATTTATTATTAATTATAAGACTGTCGTTGGGGACTATACAATTTTTTACAGACTCGAGACTGAGTTTAATTCATTTTGGTAAAAATACGACGCTGGCATTTCTTGCGCTAAGCGACAGACATATAAAATGGTACAGTAGAAATTAGTATGAATTTTTTTGACACGGTAAGATACGCGTTAAAGTGTAATATAATTCATTCGTGAAGGACATTGGAAGGAAATTATGAGAATAAGCAGTGATCAATTATATCGAATGGAATGCTTGCCACTGTTTTTATTCTCTTGCTGTTTTATTATGAATCTGTTAATTCGTTCTTATAATGTAAAATACAAAGTGGCACATAAATCACTTTGTTATTTAACGCGTTGACTGCCACGCAAATTTGATATATTTTTCTCTGCAAGTTACAACAGATTGAAATATGCTATGATATACAGAATAAAAGTTCTTTTTTTCTTTTTTTAAATTTTTCCATCGAGACAACGATCTACAGTGAGATCCGTTATAACGAGACGCGATAAAGTGCACGCGTACCGACCGAAAATTCAAAGTCAATTTTCTCGAAAACAAAGCCTCGAACGAAAAATTTTTATTCTATATTTTCGACTTCTTTTTTCGCGTAGAATCTCCCCCTTTCCGCTTGTATCACCAGTTACCAACCACCCTGTATATTTCAATTTTGCAAAATATTATACTTGCGTACTTTTTCTCTGACAATATTACCTAAGCATTCTATACAATAAAGAAGAAACGCCTTCTTAATACGAGTCATCTATTCATATTTGGAAATTATGTACAAAGTCTCAACCTCAAGAAAGTCACTTTTCATTACTTTTTCATACATTTCGGAAGCTACCTTTACTATCTTCTTCTTTTCTTCGCTAAGTTTCTCGAATATCATCTTCTAACTACTCAATTGCGATTGGTTTATCGTCATACGCTTTACGTTTAAGAAAATCCCGTAAGGAAAAGTCCGGTGCAGTTAAATCAGGCGACAAAAAGGAGCAGATGATTTTTTTTTTTTTTAATATTTATTAAAATTACAATCAATTCTCGCGTTGAGAATTTTCAGTAATTTTTCTGGCGTGGCGCAGTAACATGGCTAATTATTTATAATAAGTTAATACTTATTATAGATAAGTATAATTTGTAAGTAAGTATTGTAAATAAGTAAATGTTACTTGATTTAAATAACTAGTTGAATCTATCGTTTAGGTCTAGCGGGTAGTGTCTCTTCAGCCTGCGGATCTGGTCCGTCGTATCAAGTAATCCAGTGATTAGGGAGTTCGGTGTTTATTGACTCTTTTGCTATATCTGTCGCTATATTTTGCTATTTCCTCTTTGGCTGTGGTTATCTTGAGGTCGCGGTGTATTGTTTCGTTGGTAACATACCAAGGTGCATCAATTAGGGATCTTAGCGTTTTCGATTGGAAGCGTTGAAGTATTTCAATGTTGGAGTTACTGAGCAGATGATATGGCTGGCAGATAATACGTGGATAACAGAAACACGAAGTCAGAGACACGAAATGGAACCTGACGCAGCCTTAGAGTCGCAAATCTACGCATCAAACGCGTTAAATTTCTTCAAAGAAATAAATATGAACTAAAAATAGCAAAAATCAAAACGATGTAGCTTTTTATGCATTTCTAATATTCTTTTTGTTCTTCTTGAAAGTGCAAAATTGCACAAAACACGGATGATATAAAAAAGCATGTAAAATATCCAAAGTATAAACAATGATATACACTTTTTCCAATGTCTTTTCGAATCCTCAAAACAGTTTGGCAATTCGCTTTATTGTGTGCCTCTTGGTTCGTTCAACGATCTTAGCGCTTCCTTTAATACTTTTCTATCGATCTTCTACTCTTTTAACTGTATCACCAACAGTATAAATTTGCATAAAAGTCTGCAATCTACTAATCAGTCTAAGCTTAGCGTCGTCGCTAATGAGCCTACAGTCGATGCGACGTTAAACGTACGTTAAAAAAGAAAAGGAAGAATCATAAAGCTGAAAGAAATTTCAGCGAACATAATAAAAGAATGAGAAATGATTTGAATCGTTGCTCGATCAAAGGTAAATTCATCTTACACGAACAACCTGGACTGCAAGTTTCTCCTTGTTTCATTAACTGACCAGTAACATTAAATGATCGTGCGACACGGTACTGCCGACGCAGTCATTTACATTTTCGCTGATATATTTTTGCAGCCGCTCGATTACGATAGCGTGTGCTGAATCGTAAGGCCGGTAGCCAGTGTTCGTGTATGTAATGAAAACGTTTTCTCACGTGCACGTGATTCGTTCTCATGATTAAAACGTCGCCAGCCGTGCGTAGTATACCTGCCTCCACATAAATCATCGTAATTTTGTAATTTCGTATCGCCCGTTTGCGAGTCTGAAATATAGCCATGAAAATTATCAATTGAATAGCGGTTACAGTTTAGAAACTGCAAGTTCCAGTCATCTAAATTCAGGTAAATTGTACAGGAATGTCGCAACACTTGTAATACGATCGACAATACGGGCATTCTACGTTTTTTTCTTTTTTTTTTATTATTTAATTTGTACTTTACCATTTGTCCAGCTGGACATTTGGTAAGTTTTTCTAACTTCATTGCTAAATAACATGTGGATGGCTACCCCCAGTGGAATACCATCTTCGAGTTTGACTATTTTATTTCTTCAGTGAAGTTAGTGGGGTGTTTTATGGAACAAAATTTTTTTTCTATTTAATTTGTACTTTACAATTTGTCCAGCTGAACATTTGATAAGTTTTTCTAACTTAATTCCTAAATAACATGTGGATGGCTACCCCCAGTGGAATACCATCTTCGAGTTTGACTATTTTATTTCTTCAGTGAAGTTAGTGGGGTGTTTTATGGAACAAAATTTTTTTTCTATTTAATTTGTGCTTTACAATTTGTCCAGCTGGACATTTGGTACATTTTTCTTACTTAATTGCTAAATAACATGTGGATGGCTACCCCCAGTGGAATACCATCTTCGAATTTGACTATTTTATTTCTTCAGTGAAGTTAGTGGGGTGTTTTATGGAACAAAATTTTTTTTCTATTTAATTTGTGCTTTACAATTTGTCCAGCTGGACATTTGGTAAGTTTTTCTAACTTCATTGCTAAATAACATGTGGATGGCTACCCCCAGTGGAATACCATCTTCGAGTTTGACTATTTTATTTCTTCAGTGAAGTTAGTGGGGTGTTTTCTAGGACAAAATTTTTTTTCTGTTTAATTTGTACTTTACAATTTGTCCAGCTGGACATTTGATAAATTTTCTTACTTAATTGCTAAATAACATGTGAATGGCTACCCCCAGCGGGATACCATCTTCAAGTTTGACTATTTTATTTCTTTAGTGAGTTAGTTTTTAACGTAATATGTTTATTTCGTCCCCTTCAAAGTAATACCCATAAACAATGATACATTTCTGCCAATATCTTTCCCAATCCTCAAAACAGTTTGGCAATTCACTTTATTGTGTGCCTCTTGGTTCGTTCTTAGTTTTATGTCTTCAGCGCTTTGAAGCAGTTGTTCTTTCGTAGCTTTTTCCATCCTCAGAATAATAAGAAATCGTATGATGTCATATCTGGTGATCGAGAAATCAGAACTGTATTATTTTTCGCCAAAAAGTTCCTAACGAGCATTGATCACACGGTAAAATCACAAGATCACAGAAATGCAACATAATAGACAAGCAAATCTGGAGTTATCGACCGATCTCGATAAAGAAACTGATGTATGTAATAAACAAGCAAGACCCAGCAAGCGAATCAACGTTTTCCCAACCGGCTCTTTCTACACCAAGAAATTACAAAATTACTCGTATGTTATCGTTGCCATTTAACAAGCAATTTAAATCTTATTATATTCGACTAAACAATTAGCTAAACTATCGGTCATTGTTGTTATCTGTTAATACCGTGGTCGGTCAAAGTTGTAGCCGATCGAGTCTGGCGTCAGTAAATCGTCGTCGGTAAAAAGAATGTCGGTAAAATCCACATCGGTGATTTCAATGGGTAATTAACATCTACTTTACTATTGCACGCTGTATAAAAGGAACAAAATTAAATACGGTGAGGATCCGTGGAACGTACTAGACGTTTAATATTCATTCAGCAAATACCTTTACGAGGCTTGGCTCCTTCGTTGCAACCAAACATAAAAGAGTATAGCGCAGCGCGTCAATTATGGTTTACAAGTTAAGAGCAATAGCCGTATTTAAAGCTGTTTTGCCAAGATGTACCGTGATTGAATACCATGCGTGGTCGCTAGAGAGCGGTTGCACGTAGAATGTTCACCTGCCCGTGATAGAAGATCGATATTCCTACTTGAATAAACTCAATTTTCTACGGTGCTTATAATCTGCGCGATGTAATCACGGGGAACCGCCGGCCGGCAAAACGATTCATCATACACACATTGAAGAGGCGTTGCTCGTACGTGCGCGCCAAGAGTTTGAATGTGTGCCGGCTAGTAATAGCTGCCGTGATCGAAGTAGCTATAATTGCAAAGTAGTAGGAAAAGAAAATGGTAAAGCAGCAGAGAGAAGAAGATGGGTAAAATTATATCAATCGGCGATATTAGGATATGCAGTATGTGCTGTTTAAACGGATACATTCAAATATCTGGAAAAATTCGAATGATACACTAGCACAGAAAAAAGTTGGGACACTAGCTCATTTTTGACAAGACATATTTTGATTGTGAAATTATAGTGAGATAAAATTGGAATTATTTTAATAATGGTATATTATAATTGTGGCTCTGAAGATAAAGCGGTAAAGATTCTTGTCAATTTCTCAATTTCGTTATAGAAGTACACACATTAATGTTTAATTTTCGGAAAACAGATGACTCTCCTCCGTGAGTTTATTTATCACAGCAAGACAACATAGGTAACAGGAAGTTTCAAGCTAAATTTAAAAAATAGCGTTGGTAACATCATTATCTTCTTTTTTCTTTTGCTTTTCGATTTATGGAGTTGATCATTGCGGCCTCTGAATGATCGTCTGATAGTAAAACAGGCGTCTGTAATTGCCATATCTCATAGAACTATTTTGTCACTTGACAAACTCTTTACCTTCAGATTCTCCAATTTTTAATTTGTAGAACAGATTGAGAAGAACGTTTTAAACAGCCAAACAGCCTCCTAACGTTAAACAGCAAACGTATACGCTATTATATACAGTAAATACTAACATCGATCATTGCTGTGTTCTTTAATACGCAATGCAAATTTGTATTCTGATGATTTCATAGAAAGATAGTAAATACTGTTTCCAATTGTTAATTTATCATCTGTTGGTGCAGCTTGGTTATATACTGTTACTACAAATCGACCAAAATTTCCCTAGAGATGCTTACGTAGTGTAGTGTATACATATGGACAAGCAAACACACAAACGTCCTTGGAAAGAAGACTAGAAAGAAAACACCCCACTGACCTCACTAAAGAAATAAAATACTCAAACTCGAAGATGGTATCCCGCTGGGGGTAACCATCCACATGTTATTTAGCAATTAAGTTAGAAAAATTTACCAAATGTTCATCTGGACAAATTGTAAAGTACAAATTAAATAGAGAAAAAGCTTTTGTTCTAGAAAACACTCCACAGATCCGACTGAAGAAATAAAATAGTCAAACTTGAAGATGGTATCCCGCTGGGGGTAGCCATCCACATGTTATTTAGCAATTAAGTTAGAAAAATTTACCAAATGTCCAACTGGACAAATTGTAAAGTACAAATTAAATAATAAAAAAAAATAAAAACTGTTCTTACGTAAGAAATTACTATATGGATTGTCAATTATATCGATGAAAGGAATAATTCTCAATACTCATGGAATGCTCAAGAACTTTCTTTTCTTAATCTCAATACACATAATACTAAAGAATAATGTAAAATTGACAGTTTGCTAATTCATACTTACTGTATTTACTTTACCAGTTTCAATTGCACCGGGAATTTTTTCATTATCTGTTCAATTATATACCGAATATTAATATTATATCGATTTTTTTATATTAATTACATAACTTCCTACGAAATTTGTAAATTTGAAGGGTGCAAATGTGTCGATATTAAACGAGTCATTATCACGATACATTTAAGATATTAAGAACTAATTCTGTCTCATGTAACATGTCCTCTTGCGCATTCCTTTTCATAAAATTATATCCACGTATAAAATATTTAAATGAAACGTGTCATGTTTATAAATTAAGAAATGTATAAGTACCTTTCTGATTTTTAACCGAAGGAATGTCGCTCGTTAAGCGCAACCTGCTGCTTTATAAAGACAGACGTTCGTTTGATGTTCAGGAATGCGTCACGTATATGTAGAATATTCGAATACTGAAACATTGTTTATGCGACGTGCAGGACGCAAAAGAATTCGATGCTTATGAATACAATAGCGGTGGATACATGGTTTTCATCAAGTTTTCCTGCTGCATCCTGTCTGAAACTATGCATACATATATCGCACACGTTGTACAAATAAAAAGTTGACATTGCCTTAAATGGTGCATTCACAGTGCAATACGGTTTTTAAACTCTTATTCTATTTTTACAAACATAATTACACCTACGTATGTATAATACGTGCATGTACTGTGAAAGATAGATCGGGAGAGAGCCAACAAAAATTATGAAATATACAGAAGAAGACAGTTTTGATAACATGATGGAAAAATAATTAATTTAAAATATAGGATACTTGAAGTTTAATTTTGTGGAATTTGCCACGTTGCTCGTTTGCTGGGACAATGACGTAAATCAAAATTTGTAGTTGCTTGAGTTATTGGTAAATTTATTGAGAAAAGACAGTTAGTAGAAAAAATTAGAAGCAAACTTCAAAAATTCAGAATGTCAGAGAATTGTGCTATCATTGTAATGCTTTTGTCTTGCTACGAGACTGCAAACAGTCCGGAACTTTCAAACTTGTCTGCCCTAAATTCGTGACTTTTTAATTACGTTATTGTTCCAGCAAATGTTCGATAGATACGTCACTCTTTGTTTTTTATATGATATTCTACAAAATTGATGTTAAAATATTTTCTAAACTAATCAGTATTAATCAGTTTTCGATCATGTTACCTTGATATTTTTTTTTTTTTTTTTTTTTTTTTTTGATGGGAGGATTCGATGTATGGAAAAAGAGGTTGCCATTTAAAAATGCAAAAAAAATAGTGTAACTGTCTCGAATGCATATGCATTTTTGCACTTTCGAAGAGTTAGAAAATATTATCGCGAAGATGTAGTTCACTTCGATCCATTCATCTTTCTCCACGTACTTATCGCTCTGTAACAAATTCAAGTTACCAAGACGCGATAAATTGTGATATAGTAAGTGAAAACTCTCCTTCAGGAATTGAACATTCCCTCGTAAATATCGTAGAATGAATAAAAAATAAAAGACTTATCGCTAACGGGAAAGATTTACTCGAAGATGGTACCCGCTGGGGGTAGCCATCCACATGTTATTTAGCAATTAAGTTAACAAAATTTGCGAAATATCCAGCTGGACAAATTGTAAACTACAAATTAAATAATAAAAAAAAAAGAAAGAATGGGAAAAACGCTGGCTAGTAAATCCGCGAACACGCCGTATAGTGCACTATATAACAAAGATTGGCATACAAATATAGGAAAGTGGAGCTGGAATGCACAGGGCATATAAAGAGGTGTGTGTGCTTCGTTCAGATTTGAAGCATAACACTCGTACGATTTTCAGGGGTATTGTTGGTGAAATGGGCCGACTAAGATGCGCGTCCGTGAACACTTTCACACGTACGAGCGGCTTGCGTCTGTGGGTGCGCAAAACTGTGAAAGGTTCGTACCACACGAAACACTTGGGGCCGATGTCAAGGGGTCCCTGGAACAATATAACGACACTGCGTGAAGGCAACCACGCTCTCTGCCTGCTTCTCAATACTTCGATGCAAATGCTTCGCTCCGGACCCACTTTCTACCAACACGTGCTCCCTTTCAGCCCTTCAAGATTTTCGATTTATCGCACCAGCGAACTCTTCAAAGTCGAAAAAATTCCAGGTCGAGGCTGAAGTCTACAATTTATGCGAAAGCGAGTTGATAGTCGCCCTATGTTCTACTTATCGCTACCGTCGATCGAACTCCGACGACTGTCATCGATCGACCTCGAACTGCAGTCGAAACTCGGCAACTCGAACCCCGAGGGAAGAGTGTAAAGTCTTTGAATTCTAAAAGAATTTTGGCTTATCGAAATTTCCGGGTAAAAGAGCTTCGACAAACGAAAATTCACCGTACAGAAGCTTCGCACGAAGGCGTAATTACAGCCACGTTCTCAGAGAGTGTAATTATTTTAAGCTTCCTCTTAGAACTCGTTCTATTCAAGGTGCATAAATGCGAAAGTTAAAGACGTGACAGATAATGGCAATTATGCGTTCGACTGACGAAAAACGATTAGCTTCCATGAATAGATAGAATGGTCGAAGGGCGAAGAGGTAGGGACATGGTTTGCGTTGTCTTATGTTGCTTGGAACGATCCTAACAGTTGGAAGAAGCGAGATAATATCGAACAATTGGCTTCTCTTGCATATTGTCACATATAGTGTAGCTATAGTCATACTTCGAGTTGCAGCTAGAAGCAGCGATAGAAGTTCGACTCATAACGATAAACTTCGACTTGCAGAGTCTAAACTCGAGTTATAGAAATAAAATAAAGTACCTGGACAGGTGGCGAATAATTCGAGTTTAAGTAAGTTTTATTTCGACTTCTAAAGGTTTTCGCAGCGGATCGGAAGAGAATGAACAAAAGTTTTTTTTTATTATTTAATTTGTACTTTACAATTTGTCCAATTGGACTTCTGGTAAATTTTCTAAGTTAATTGCTAAATAACGTCAATGACTACCCCCAGCGGGATACCATCTTCGAGTTTGACTATTTTATTTCTTCAGTCGGATCTGTGGAGTGTTTTCTAGAACAAAAGCTTTTTCTCTATTTAATTTGTACTTTACAATTTGTCCATCTGGACATTTGGTAAATTTTCTAAGTTAATTATTAAATAACATGTCAATGACTACCCCCAGCATAATACCATCTTCAAATTTGACTATTTTATTTCTTCAATGAAGTTAGTGCGGTGTTTTCTAGGACAAAATTTGTTTTCTGTTTAATTTGTACTTTACAATTTGTCCAGCTGGACATTTGATAAATTTTCTTTACTCAGTTGCTAAATAACATGTGGATGGCTACTCCCAACGAGATACCATCTTCGAGTTTGACTATTTTATTTCTTCAGTGAAGTTAGTGGGGTGTTTTCTAGAACAAAGTCTTCTTTTCTATTTAATTTGTACTTTACAATTTGTCCAGCTGGACATTTGATAAATTTTCTTTACTCAGTTGCTAAATAACATGTGGATGGCTACTCCCAGCGGGTTACCATCTTCGAGTTTGACTATTTTAATTCTTCAGTGAAGTTAGTGGGGTGTTTTCTAGAACAAAGTCTTCTTTTGTTATTTAATTTGTACTTTACAATTTGTCCAGCTGGACTTCTGGTAAATTTTCTAAGTTAATTGCTAAATAACGTCAATGACTACCCCCAGCGGGATACCATCTTCGAGTTTGACTATTTTATTTCTTCAGTGAAGTTAGTGGGATGTTTTCTAGAACAAAGTCTTCTTTTCTATTTAATTTGTACTTTACAATTTGTCCAACTGGACATTTGATAAATTTTCTTTACTCAGTTGCTTGTGGATGGCTACTCCCAGCGGGTTACCATCTTCGAGTTTGACTATTTTATTTTTTCAGTGAAGTTAGTGGGGTGTTTTCTAGGACAAAATTTTTTTTCTGTTTAATTTGTACTTTACAATTTGTCCAGCTGGACATTTGATAAATTTTCTTTACTCAGTTGCTAAATAACATGTGGATGGCTACTCCCAGCGGGTTACCATCTTCGAGTTTGACTATTTTAATTCTTCAGTGAAGTTAGTGGGGTGTTTTCTAGAACAAAGTCTTCTTTTGTTATTTAATTTGTACTTTACAATTTGTCCAGCTGGACTTCTGGTAAATTTTCTAAGTTAATTGCTAAATAACGTCAATGACTACCCCCAGCGGGATACCATCTTCGAGTTTGACTATTTTATTTCTTCAGTGAAGTTAGTGAGGTGTTTTCTAGAACAAAGTCTTCTTTTCTATTTAATTTGTACTTTACAATTTGTCCAGCTGGACATTTGATAAATTTTCTTTACTCAGTTGCTTGTGGATGGCTACTCCCAGCGGGTTACCATCTTCGAGTTTGACTATTTTAATTCTTCAGTGAAGTTAGTGGGGTGTTTTCTAGGACAAAATTTGTTTTCTGTTTAATTTGTACTTTACAATTTGTCCAGCTGGACATGTGGTAAATTTTCTAAGTTAATTACTAAATAACATGTCAATGGCTACCCCCAGCGGAACACCATCTTCGAATTTGACTATTTTATTTCTTCAGTCAGGTCTGTGGGTTGTACAGGGAACATAAATAGAAATCTGTTTATTAGTTCCTTTGTTCCTAGACCTTGCAACCTAAAACATAATGTATATTCAAGTATACAATAATATGCACCGCTCCTTATTTAGAATATTTCTTCGTAATAGCAGTCTCCAGGTCACGGATATACGTAAATAAAGTTGCAGAGTTTTTCTTGAAATATTTACTTCAACAATGAACACTGATAGACCTTTCCGTATTATCCGAGTTTTCACGTCGGATAATCGAGGCTCTGCTCTACCGAATAAATTAAATTTCGGCAAACGTAAACGCGGAATGTTCGCAACATTAAATCCCTCTACTTGCAAACTGCACTTCAGACCTTTCTTTGGTAACTTTCAAACACCTAACTTGCTTCTCGCGTTGAGCATTACGTCGCCTTCTGACGAAATATCTGCAACCTGTGTGTGCTAAAACGAGTATAAGATACAGTTCTACAGGGACTGCAGATGTTGCTCGTTGTTAATGAACCAAATTATACGAATGTAATTCAACCTTATTTGAGTTATTTATTAGGCTCTATACAATTTCGCATTTTTACACGTTCGTTTATCAAAGTAACAGAACTTTGCGTTCACTTTCGTCTTCTAAAAAAATTCTACCAAATGTCCAAATCGGACAAATTGTGAATGTAAACAACTAAATAAAAAAAAAACTTTCGTCTTTTAAAAAATTCTACCAAATATCCAAACTGAACAAATTGTGAATGTAAAGAATTAAATAAAAAAAAAACTTTCGTCTTTACGATTATACTTTTTACGGTATACTTTTCACTGTTAATTTCGAGAGTTTCTTGATTCACATCGTAGCAGTTTGTGACAATTTTCAAACCTACCGGCATATTGACAAGTAATTGCGATTTGTGTGTCCCAGCAGCATCCGTGAAATTTTAAGTAAAATAAAAATCATCCTCGTCATATTTTCCACCAAGAAGAAGGAAAAAAACACACTGAAAAATTGTAAATTGACTGGCTGCTGTTAAACTGCATTCGCCGATGAACTGTTTGGTTGAACAATTAGTTAGCCGTCGTTGTTTCGTCACAGGACAAATACATCTTAAAGGAGCAAACGTTTTCCACGAGAAAAATGCCTCTGCTTTGTCATTTTCAAAGAGTTCTATTATTTTTCCCACAGTCCGTGTACATCGCAATGAATCCAAGTCTCGATCGTAGTTGGTCCCTGAGAAAAAAGTCACGAAACAAAGTTTCCAACATTCGCGGGTCACAATATCGAGATAATATGTTTTTAAAGGATCCTTCAGCCGCTTTCCTTTCTTCAGGCATAATCAAGCGGCAATAATGCCCGTCAGACAATAATCGGTCGGCTTACCGTCGCGGTTAGTAGCTAAATCGGAAAAGTTTCAGCCGTCCTTACGTCAGACGAAGAACGACGAATCTTTCTTCGCTGGAACTGTCGGCAACTAGGATTAGTTTTAAAGTAAGAGCATGCTCTCGTCTTTTCATCCTTCTTTCTTCGTTCCGCAAGCCTTTCATCGACAGATATACTCACGATGCCTTGATAAACTTCTTACAGTCGCCGACTTCTTTTTTGTTTCCGCGAGTCCGTTCTTCTATGAGATAGGAGGGTCGAACGATTTTTTCGCTAAATTCCGACTTTCTTTAAACTTTCAACTAATCCAACTTGAAATAAGTCTTATGAACTGGATATACATCGGGCCACGAAAATATTTCAACGTTGCTGGAAACTTTTCATGTGCACAGTGTGTATGATAATTAGCAGGACCCATTTCAAGAGACCCAAAAAGTTCATGCGTTCCATCTGACCTTGTTTCAAAGTTGTAGCCATTTTCGTGTTTCAACAACCCGCGACTGCTTACCTTTTGTCCTGAAAGGTGTACCGTAGTATGTGTGGATGATGTGTGTAATATATGTGCAAGCAAGTAATAGAAGTGGACAGGAGGCACAAAAGCAACGAGAAAGGTTCATACTCGCGTATATTCTATTCGACTTTGTTTAAAAATTACGAGCATTTTTTCTCTGATTCGCTAATCCAATTTCAGCAACTGCTCGGCTTCGTAAAAGATGCTCGAAATGGCCACCCACGATCTGTATGAAAGCTCGCACTGATCGCATCAGAGAATTTCGCAATGTTTCAAAAATTGCAGATATTTGTTGAATCTGTTGGCAACCTTGTTGTATACGTGCACGAAGTACTTCAACGCTGGTACAATTGCTTTCAGGTGGGCCTAAAATAAAAATCTAATGGATTTAAATGTGAGGAGGTCCTGCACGACGTATCCTATTAGGAGGAAATAGTAAAGGTAAGCAGTTGGACTATCGAAGCACAAAGATGACTATAGCTTTGAAACAAGGTCCAATGAGATGTATGTTCGTATGAACGTTTCTCGTTGTTTTTGTGCCACACTTGTCCTCTCCCGAAGTGGATCCTACACATTACGACACAGCTTTTATTAACAAGCCATTTAGATATTTAGCGAGTCTACTTTTTTTTTATTATTATTATTATTTAATTTCTACTTTACAATTTGTCCAGTTGGACATTTGGCAAATTTAGTCTCCACGTGTAGCACTAATTCTATGTTTAAGATTACTATTCGTGTTGTATACTAATCTCCCACGAAGCGTATATTTGCAATAAACGTCTTGCGACAACGTGATAAACGTAACGTCAGCTTCGGATACTTACAGTTGATCAAGTTTCAATGCATCAACAGGTACTCGATTCTTTTTGGAAAAATAGGGATAGCGTGTAAGATGGAAGAGAAAGATCAATAAAAAGGCACACCTATATAACCGGAAAGAGTTACATCCTTCTATCTAGAGACACCTTGGGTCTTCAGATAATAAGGTACTTTGGTATGCCATAGAGCTGGTTCTGGAAGTGGATCGACCCTTTCAAGAGCAATCTCATAAATACGAAGTTTTACGTATCCGTTCGAGTGCTTTATAAAACAAAAAGGAGAAGGAAACACAAAAATAAAAAGAAATTGGATAGCAAAATATGTATTGTATCGATTCAGTTGCAAATGCCTTTTCCATACGCTATGTGTTTATGGTCAACTGTTTGAAATTCAGATTTTCTCCCCTCTAAACAAGGGAACTCGCTACGTAATTAATAACTCGTCTCTGTATCGGTATTTTGTAAGATAAATTTCACAATTTTAAAACAATCTTATAAAACGACAAAAATAAAGAAAGTAGCTGGACGTGAAAATCGATCTAGTTGCGAATATCTTTTCCACGTTCGTGTTGCTCGAATTTAACGTTCTTTTCATCCTGGTCAAAGAAACTTACTTCTAACATTGATCAAACTTTTATAATTGTTAATTGAAGATTTGGAATCTTCGTTTATCAAGTATCTATATATTACGTATTATAATAAAAGTCTGACAAGTAGTAGAGATCAATCCTTTTTTTAATCGCTCATTTAACTTTCGTATCTGTATCATTAAATTTTTTCTTGTATTTGTTATTATTTGGTTTCTAGCGAACGTGTCTAAATTTTCTAGTTAATTCGTCCAAAACTCTCTTATCGAGGTTTAGATAAAATATTTAAAAATATATAATTGTCAGTTCGCGACTTGTCTATAAATCTTGAACCCCAGCGATGATCGCTGACAATTAGTCCTGTAGCTTTCACAGTCTAAATTCTCACGATTCACGCGCTTACTCTTCGCACTGGTACATTTAACGCTGTTTCCCCTAACTCTGAAGCTTCCAGGAAAGAGCCGTGTCCAGAAAGAAAAGAATTCCGACGTTTCGCCAGCTTTGCAGCTGGCTTCGTCAGTGTGTCGCACTGACACAAGGTGTACGCGTTGAGAAGCACTCTTCCCAGACTTTCTTTTTTAAAACAGTGTTCCCAGACTTGCTTTCGTGGAACAGTGTTTATTTTACACCAGTGTCACTGTAACACTCTGATAAAGTCAACCGCGATACTGTCGGAATTCTTTTCCTTCTGAACACGTCCGTTTCCCGGAAGCATCAAACAGTGTTACACGAGACAGTGTTAAACATAGCGTTGCTGAGTGTGAATAGCGAAATTTCTGGAAGTGTTCCAGTGCGTTCGTGTGCCGTATCGTTGAATGCGCATATTTGTGTGTGCAGCTTTAAGTATTAACGACCTAGTATATGGGCGACGTAGACCTTGAATATTATTCTGAAATATGATGCCAAATGCTGTTCGCCTCAGGTTACACCATAGCTTGCTCCAACGTTCGCGAATTACGATTTCGCACAAGCTGACACCACAATTCCGTACCTGCGTGTTGCGACTGGAACTAAATAAAAAAAAAAAAAAAAACAAGGACCACCATGGCAGGAACGGTGAACGTGTTGTATAGAGAATGAAAAATTATTCGAGTCAGCTTGACTATTTCCTTTTTTCTAACATTCTAAAATGAATACAATTGCGCTGTTCTTCAGTGAAATTTCCCATGGTTTCGTACAAAAGTTTTAATTCAAATACGCAATACTATTACCTTTTTCAACTTTTCTCGTCAGTAGCATGATGATTGTTATTGGTTACATTATCCCATTGTTTCGTATACAAATTTTAACTAGTGTATGCAATAGCACTACATTTTTCAACTGTTCTTCTCAGCAGTATGATGCGTGTTATTAGTTAGGTTGCTTGCTGGCCTGTGCGTGTTTTGAATTGAGTTTCTATGGTTTTTGTATGAAGATTTTGTCTTTCTTTTTTCACTAAAAAATTGTTTATTCCTTAACAAATTTTGCAATAATTGCAAGATGTACACTGCGTACTTAAATATTGCTTTCATCGCGCTTCGATGTTTGTAATTTAATATAATTGATATACAGGGTGGTTGATGACTGGTGGTACGAGCGGAAAAGATTTTTTTTTTTTAATTTTTCCATCGAGACAACGATCTACAGTGAGATCCGTTATAACGTACCGCACGCGTACCGAGCGAAAATTCAAAGTCGATTTTCTCGAAAACAAAGCCTCAAACGAAAAATTTTTATTCTATATTTTCGACTTCCTTTTTCGCGTAGAATCATCCCTTTCCGCTTGTACCGCCAGTTACCAACCACCCTGTATAATGAATATTGTAATGAATTTTCTTAATATATTCTTATTTGAAAATAAATTACCCATATTTTGAATAACTTGTCGTTGCCTATTTCATATATGAAACATTATAATATAAAAGCACTGTAATTTGATACTGTATGCAAAAACAGTTGCAGATCGCAGTTCCTTCGACAGTACGATTTCTTTGCGTGTCCTATAATGCCTTTAAAATAAAACCGAGAATCCTCTGCAATAAGATTGGATTTTCTCGTCCATTAGAAGCAACGTGAAGAGAAGTAACAAAACTTAAATTTGTTTCAGGAGATTTCAACAAGAAGTAAATACGAGACTATTTACATATCAATATAGTTTTTATACCGTACATATCCATTTCGATGTAAAGAAGCGAATTGACTGAAGATTTACAATTTTTTGCGAAATAAAACCTGTTTCATCGTTTAAGGCTCTTACGTCGTCTGAAATACAAGAAACAGCTGCATTTACAGATACGCGTAGATTTTTATTTCACTATCTTTGAACGTAGTAGGAAACATGAGTTTGCCAGCGATTTGTATGTCAACGAACGGACCACGGATGTCGATGCAAAATGCAAATAGAGAAATGAAATCTAGATACGAATCGATTATGCGATTAAAGTATAATCCAAGGAATAGATAGATTTGTATTGTATTCTTTATTGCAGTATAGATTATCATCTATTACAATTTGCCAACTATATGCTGTATCGGTGGATGATTTACATATTCTCTTATCTTACTTTTCTTTGTTTTCTATGCTTACAGGATGCTTATCCTAAATTCATATAGTTAATTAAGTTCACATTTACCTTTGTGCTTGATCCTACATTTACTTAATTAAATTTTCACATACTTAGCTTACATGCCTATTAGTGGACATTTACATCATAGAACACTTATTTATTTACATTCACAGAACACTTATTTATTAAAATGCTATATTTACTTCTTGCACTTGTTAAAAACATTACAAAGTAATACTCTTATAATCCATGGTTTAGATTTACAACTATTTGATATTATATGTGCACGTAAACAAAAGTGCGTTCTGTATCCTCCTGTATCCCTGAATTTCTTTTATTTATCCCTGTAGAATCCTTTTATCTTCATTGTTTCTTGTATGTAGTAAAATATTCTTCTTGCATAGTCTTCAGTTTGTATTACCAGTATCTCTTCCATTGTTTCTTTTCCCTTCAAGTACAATGCTCTTATTTGTTCATATAAAGGACATTGCAATAATATGTGCTCTATGTTTTCTTCTTTGCACCTGTTGCACAATCTGCATAGTTGCTCTTTCTTTATTCTTTGGTTGTATCCTTCTTCCTTGCAATAGAACGTTTTCTTCCCAGCTAGTCTCCACCAAGCTGTTGTTCTTGTTGCCCTCAGTGGTATTTTAACATTTAAGTACTCTTCTTTCCTTTCTATATTTCCTTTCTTTAATTTCTCATACCTTTTGCTATATGATGATTCATCCACTCTTTCAGTGTCCATTCTCTTCTTTTCTTCTTTTATTATCTTCCATATATTAGGTTGTGCGAAAAGTTTCTTTCCTTTTATAAAGAAATAATGGACGCACAATGTTTGATATTAGTTTTATATTAATTAGAACGTAATAATAGAAATATAACGAAATGGATCATACCTAATTCAATAAAATAATATAAAACAGAAATTGTTGTTCATCTATTATCGCTTTATGAAACGAAAGAAACTTTTCGAACAACCCAATACTCTCTGTATTTGTTTCAAGCTCTTCTGCATTTTGCACTTTCCACGGCCTTCCACCTTCTGCTTTATTCAATAATTCCTCGAGTTTCGTGCACCAGTTGTATTTCCTATTTCTTGAATAAATACATTATAGTCGACCCTCGTAGTCTCTTATCCGATACTTTACTCTTTACGCCTACGCAGTTTCGTTCCCACTGTTTCAGAGTCTCTTTCATTCAAATTGGACAACCTACATAGGCATTCCGAGGACACATTTTGATTACGTTCATTCGAAATCTTGAGCAGCTTGCAGCCTCCTAATATCAAGTGTTTAATTCTCTCTCGTATCTCACTCACTTTACAAAAGATCCTCGACAATATACAGGGTGGTTGGTAACTGGTGGTACAAGCGGAAAGGAGGTGATTCTACGCGAAAAAAGAAGTCGAAAATATAGAACAACAATTTTTCGTTTGAGGCTTTGTTTTCGAGACAATCGACTTTGAATTTTTGCTGGGTACGCGTGCACTTTATCGCGTCTCGTTATAACGGATCTCACTGTAGATCGTTGTCTCGATGGAAAAATTAAAAAAAAAATTTTATTCTATATTTTCGACTTCTTTTTTCGCGTAGAATCACCCCCTTTCCGCTCGTACCACCAGTTACCAACCACCCTCTATAATTTTATAGCCTGCCATATGTTTATCACGTGTACTCAACATGTACTGTTGAATGTTGAATGATATCTGATCAAGAAGATTACTTTTTCCTTTCTAATGTTCCTTCCAGTAAAAACCATCCTCTGTAATTTCTGAAATCATATATCTAACGATTAAAATTTTGTTTTATCTACCGCGTACTTCAATTACTTTCACACTCGAGTTTCTTTTACGCTTTAAAGTGCAGTTTCATGAAATAGTTGAGCAGAAAGAAGCAGAGAGCTTATTCACAAATTTCAGAACCCAATGGGTGCTACACCTTAAGGCTTATTCGCACGTAGCTACAGTGGTTTCACTTTCATAAAGGTGGCCGCTGGACACAGTGGAATGCAACGGTACTTGAAGCAGTAATAGTAGTAGTAGTAGTAGTAGTAGTAGTAGTAGTAGTAGTAGTAGTAGTAATGTACCGCTCGCTCCTCTTCAGAATTAGCATTGTACATTAAAAACTGGCTACCGTGTCGCGCAGTATATGCTAAGTGCACGCGTGATGTCTCACTGGAGTGTTATGTACATTCAAAGAATGTTAACGCTCTGGCAGAATATATGTAAATGCAGCAACCGCTAATTGCAAGTCTCAGTACTTTTACTTGTAAACGATCGGACAGAGGAAGAGAGACAGAGAGAGAGAGAGAATTACATGTTCTTTCTGCGTACAAAAAGTGATATTATTTTAACTGTGCCATTCCTTGCAATGATCGCAGATTATTGGAAAAAGCTAATGGTCGGAATAATTGAAAAACGTTGATAGCGCGATACGTCGCTTGAGAAATATTTAAATTAGATCAGTAAAACGTTTCTCTCTTTATCGAATAAGAGTATTAAAAATATTGAATGACTCCGAAAATTTAACAGAACGATATGCATTCCAATAATCGTACAAGCAGTAATGATAGGAATATTCGTTTTAATACTGTTTCAATTTAATACTTTAGTCTTTGATATCTTGTTTAACCGATATATCAGTTTAATTTTAATCGAGTAAGTGGCTTAGCTCGTTAAGTACTGACCAATGGTTTATCATAATGTTAGTACATTATTTGCTGTACATTAATGTTAATGCATCTATTTCTTTGTGTTTCATAAAATCGTAAAGCCTAGATGCAGGAAATAATGACGATAAAAATACCAGGAGAATCTTAATAATTTTCTTTCGTTTCAAAGTTCATATCCCGACAACAGGTAATGCAAAAGACACGAGTGTGCAGAGATGTGAAAATATCTGGATGTTAGCTACAGGAGTATCTAATAAAAAATAGAATAAAAACCGCGTTTAAAGATTTTAATATCACCTTTACACAAATCATAAAGAATATAACCTAACAAACACGAAGATGGTACCCCGCTGGGGATAGCCACCCACATGATAATCAAACAGCTAAAAAATTCTACCAAATGTCCAAATTGGACAAATTGCGAGTGTGAAATATTAAATAAAAAAAACCTTTACACAACGTTTTAGGGTCATCGTCAGGTGAAACAGATAAAGCACAGTATGTTTCTCTCGATACCATGAAACATTTTTTTCTATCATCACGAATAAGAGAGTAATTAAAAGTGACAAAGTTATAGTCTATAATTATAATTAGAAGCTATACTTCCGTATAAAAATAATTATTATACATGTCGGAGATGAAAGGACGTCGGAGCCTCCCTTTTGGAATATTGAAAGAAACCCTAATACCCTAGTCCAGACTTTTACTATAGCTACACTTAAGTAATAAAACTAAAAAAAAAAATAGTTGGGCTCAAGGTTTATGACGACGGGCTTGGACTCGAAGTGACATAACGAGTCACTAAAAAACGTAGCCACGGGAGGGGCGCGTACTTAACAGAGGTATGGAATAATTATATAGCTCTCCTTAAAAATAAAGATCGACCCGAGAGGTGGGGAGAGGACTATATAAGGACAGTTCCATTTGGGCTCAGGCAGAGTCTATTCAGACCAGTTCATTCGGACAATTTTTACTTGTACGTTGAGTCATACGTGTATCACATCGCATTCGTCATCCCGTTGACAGTGGATTCGTTATCGAACCTAAATTCATTGTCATCAACATCTCGACCATTCGATCGCCGCTATTACTTGTAGCCTCTTATAATAACCGCATTTGTATCAATAAACATCAGCTATAACCGCGAAGATTCGTCAAACGCCCAAAATTCCAACATTAACCCGACATACGATTATAAGTTACATTTCGATGTAAGTTGTGCATGCACAAGTCGAACGAACGAATGCTACAACATCGTCGTATTATGTACGTACCCAGGAAGAATGTTAATATATCAACTGACCAGATGCTGTGTTCACTGGTTGTGAACACAAGTTGCAGCAACAAAATACACGTTAACCACGACTGAAATGCGGTCTATGGTTAACCAAAGAATCTTTTTGCGGTAAATCAACCTACGAAATTCGTTCCATCATTGACAATATATCCGCGTGGTTAATATCCACGGTTGCTAACAAATTCTCAAACCGAAATTGATATCCGACTGGAAGGATGGAAATCGCCTTGTTTAATCCGCCAATGGCCTAGTCAGACCCAGTTCGTATTTTGTATTCGTAGTTTATACAGGTATATTAAAATTTAAAAATTGTAAAAATTAAAAAAATAACGTCAATCTACAGTGAAATCCGTGATAAAGTGCACGCGTACCGAGCGAAAATTCAAAGTCGATTTTCTCGAAAACAAAGTCTCGAACGAAATATTGTTATTCTATATTTTCTACTTCTTTTTTCGCGTAGAATCACCCCCTTTCCGCTCGTACCACCAATTACCAGCCACCCTGTATAGATTTCGATTACATTTCATTCTATCCAACCGATACTGACGCATACGCTGTCAGGGACGTACAATCGTAGGGAAAATTCACTGTAGTGGTACCGGCAGATTTTTGCGAGTATCTCTCAAACCAAATCCGAGCGACGGTTACACGTATAGGAAAAAAATTATTCGGAATCATAACCCCGGCAACATACTCAAAATCACCGAAATCGGCAAGATGATTAAGATATGGATAATTAGCCTATGAATGATATTTATTCCACACAACATATATACGTATTACGACACGAGTATAAAAGTACGTATTATAATACACAGACCTGCTTGAAATAAATATAATGATTTCCACGTACTATGTGGCGTTGACAAGTATCACGTTGATGTCACATCAAGATAAACACGTCACGGTTGTCCGAGGGTTAATGAACTAATTAGAGCAAAAATGCTGGAGGTTGAGTCGAGGATGAAAGCAGCGTCCATCCGTCGTATTTCCTCGAACTGAAGCAGCGTAAAATCGGCTTAAGTTTCGATTGACCTTATTGATACTTTAATGTGCAGCTCGCGATCCAATAAACAGCCGATACGTTATCTAGGAGGAAAACGTGGGCGCGCGTTGAAATTGTCAGCTTCTAAATCACACGTGGCAAAAGGTGGCGTGGCACGGTTACCATAACCCTGTTATCGTAATTATTGATTTCACCGTGACTGCAGCCTGTCATTATGCGCGATGCCATTAACCTCGGTGGCATGACACGCTCGCGTGTACCTGTTTGCGTGCCGCGTCATTACATAGCTCGGTGACCACGGTTTAAATTAAGGATATGATATTTCTTATGAAATATTATTTAACATTCGACGAATAACAAAATAAATTTCTCATTTAATTAATAGCATTAACTGACCAGGGTGGTTCGCTAAATTGGAATTCGCCTCGAGCCGATCAGCATTAATTAGAATGCTGTTTTTCGCAGCTTCTTCGGGTCCGTACGAGACATGGATTCTCAGGAATGAGCTACGCCGAGGCTCCAGCGGCTCTTTATAAAAACTGTTCGACGCGATATACGAACATAATAAAACAGTTAAATACTATATACCGAGAATCACAGTGGTCGTCGCTTTCTTCTTTTATGCGTGTCCGTGGCTACCCTTTACTCGGCGGATAGCGTTAAACCAGTCCACAACGAAAGATCTTAATTAGGATTGCAAGGTTTCACGGAATGCGGACGATGTATCGAGAATCGTCGTTACACTTACACTCGGCTACGTTACCATATCTTTGCACGTAAGATCGTACCTGCTTAGTTAATTCGCATGGAAATGACTTTTTAGCATTTCTATATGAAATATTATTGTATTTCGTTGGTGTTCGAAGTATCGGGTCATCCGAAAAGTTTCTTTCGTTTTATAAGGAAATAATGGATGCACAACATTTTTCGTTTTATATTATTTTATCGATTTACGTATGATCCATTTTGTTCTATCAAGATAAAGATTACAACGTTCGACAAATTAGGTTTCATGTTTGTATAAAAATACATTGTTGTGAGAGACGTGTCTGTAAAAGAAAGACACTTTTCGGACAACCTAATAATTTGGTAGAGCTCGTAGTAGAGTTTATTACGAGCATGAGATGATACTTCAGTTCATATAAAAATGATCCTTGACGATCGTTCTTCGTCGTGAAACACTGTACCGAATATAGAGATGTTTAAGCAAACATTTGAAACTAAAATTGCAGGGTAGTTTTTTATAATTTCCACGCTCGTTCGCCTTCTGTTATAAATAACAATAAACAAACGTTTTAGCATAGGAGGACAATCGTGAGTAACTGGTAGATGTTGAGCTGATCGGTTCGTATCTTCTGTATTGTCTATAACATGGTTATAATATTCGTTGCAGACCGTTAGAATTTATTTTTCGTATCTGATGGACACTGATCGTGAACGTAGAATTGTATAATGATTATAATTCATCGTGTATTTATTCGATTGGAAATAATTGAATACGCAGGGGTTCGCAGATAGCATCCGCTAAAGAAGAAATAATTACCCACGCAAGCAGACACGAGAACAAACTCTCATCTTTTAATCAATCGGCAAAAACGCTTTGGGTAGAAAGTGGAGTAAAGAGGAAACTCAAGAGATTCCAACCAACAGACCTCCTAACGCGATTTAGTTGAGTTTAACTCAGCACTCAGTAAACATAAATAGCTAACAATAATCAAGTACTCAGTACGGCTATGAGCTACCGAACAAGTATCCGCATATCAACGTTCCACGCAAGGTTTATTTATTGTCGTAATAGTATATAAACAACCTGGAAATTAAAAAAGAGAAGAAGAAATATTTCACGATACGTTACCATTGCCATTGCTTTAAATTCCACTTAAATTAACTGTAACAAAGTTCGTAACTATTTCCTGAATAACATACGAGTCTCGTCATTCTTCTTAATTTTTATCAGTTGTAGCTATTTATCAGTTGTAGCTATCGCTATTTTCTCTGACACCTCCAACGAAGTGAAATAGAATATTACGATCTTGAAATGGCCTTGGATTCCAAAATATGGTATCGATCATCGGAATATTAACGTGGAAAAATGATACATCAGGTCTGTAAGTATGAAACCGGAATTCGCCTATAGATGGTCCTAGCTGATAATGTAGTTATCACTAAACTGCATCATTGATGCCAAAAGTCTTTGTTGACATCTCACAAACATTTTCGACTCAGAACAATACAAGTTTCATACAACAGCGTAGTTTGTAATAGCGTTGAACATGTCAAATTTTGTGCCTGGAAACTACGATTTGCAGACAGCATTGAATTTTTGTTACCATTTGAAGAAAACTGCTGCAGAATCGCATCGAATGCTCGTCGAAGCTTACGGTGAGCATGCTCTTGGTAAATCACAGTGCTTTGAGTGGTTTAAAAAATTCAGAAGTGGCAATTTTGACGCGAGGAACGAAGAACGTGGGAGACCACCGAAAAGGTTTCGAGACAGCGAATTGCAAGCACCGTTGGACGAGGATGACGCTCAAACGCAACAACAACTCGCTGATCGATTAAACGTGACACGAGAAGCCGTCTCCATGCATTTGAAAGCCATGGGAAAGATCCAGAAGGTGGGAAAATGGGTTCCACACGAACCGAATGAAAGACAGCAGGAAAACCGAAAAACCACATGCGAAATGCTGCTCGCCAGATACAATAGAAAGTCATTTCTCCACCGAATTGTGACTGGCGATGAAAAGTGGATATATTTTGAGAATCCTAAGCGTAAAAGATCATGGGTAGCTCGAGGCGAACCACCGACATCAACTACAAGACCAAATCGCTATGGACGGAAGACAATGCTCTGTGTTTGGTGGGATCAGAAGGATGTGATCTATTACGAGCTGTTAAAACCTGGCGAAACCGTTAATGCCGAGCGCTACCGACGACAAATGATCGATTTGAATCGAGCTTTGTGTGAAAAACGGCCAGAATATCAAAAAAGGCGACACAAAGTAATTTTGCTTTGTGATAATGCACCATCGCATACAGCAAAACCGGTCAAGGAACCGATCGAAGCGTTCAGTTGGGAAATACTTTCGCACGCGGCTTACTCACCAGACTTGGCTCCGTCCGATTACTATTTATTTGCATCGATGGGACACGCATTTTCTGACCAGCACTTCGCTTCTTACGAAAATGTACGAAAATGGCTCGATGACTGGTTTGCCTCAAAAGAGCGACAGTTTTTTTGGCGTGGCATCCACCAATTGCCAGACAGGTGGGAAAAATGTATAGCTAGCGATGGGCAATACTTCGAATAAAATATTTTTAATCATTTTCATACAGTAAACGTGTATTTTTTATACAAAAATTCCGGTTTCATATTAACATACCTTATATATTTTTTAAATGAATGCAATAAATGACTGCAATATTTATCGTAGCAAATTTAGCGACCATAAACGCGTTACAAATGGAATGTAAATATGAGGAACATAACTTGCGCAGGGTCTGGATTACATCAAGGCATTCAGAAACAACGTATATTTCCTCATATACTTTTAGAAAATGGGAACATTCGCGTTGCGAAATAACGATAAACAAATGCATTGCTGGCGCTGCTAAAACTGTTTCAGTGTCTCGGTTCGTCCTTAGATAGCTAAAAATGTATTCGTATAATAAAAAGATTGATATACTCTACATGTTCGATGAACGTAACGTTGCAGTTGTGTGCGCGCGCTACGAGATATCCAGAGAGACGTAAAAGATATTTTATAACGTTGAAAAGACTTTAAGAACTCGTGGGAAGATTGCAAGAAGAAAAGAAATAGATCTAATCTGATTACAAATGCTGACGATGCTTTTTTAGTGTTTATTCATTTTGAAAAAAATCCACTAACTTATATTCACGTTGTTACTGTTGGCACTGGATTATCTCGAGGTTCTGTTAATAGGATTACAAAGGAGAATTGTGAGCATTCTTACAAAATGTCTATAGTACAACATTTATAGCACGATGGCTAGTCCTTGTTTTCTATGAACGTTTATTACCAGAAGAAATAAATTACAAATACATTGAACGTTCAGTTGCTGCAACACTCATCCAATTCGTATTAAATTATACAGTGAATCTGCAGGCTTATGAAAGGCCATTCAAAACGTCGAACATAAGAGAATACGATGAAACAAACTACTTGTATCAAACTATATGAAACGAACTACAGTGAATACGAATGAACATAAATTGCATCGCAAATCACAGGTGGCAACTGCGAACTAAACGTGTCAGAACAAATAAATAAAATAGAACAAACAGTAATATAAAAGCAAGTTGGACAGTATACAAACTCGAAGAAGGAGATTAAAGAATTAAACCGAAAATCAAAGATGAAAACTAGGATGGAAAGGGTCTGGCATGATTAGTTGCTGCACATGAAAGTACTTTGCAAGCGTCAAACAACATTCTGTAACTTTTATGCAAACGAAAAATTAACATGTCGTTCCATCTAAAAAATTTTCATTTTTTATTTCTCCTTCTCCAAGGAATTTGTTATGCTCCAAATAATTAACTGTGGTATCCCATTTAATTAAAAACAGCAAGTCTGCAGCAGAGTCAGAAAAGGTAGTTTGCAATGCTTTATGCGATTCATCTTGTGTATTAGTTTCTATGCACATGAGATTTCAAATTAAACAAGACACTTCGTTGTACTCGTGAAAAAGTCACGCATCACTTATTGTTTCTCTATCTTATCTGGTTATTGTTGTTATTTATTATGTGATCCTAAGTCCTAGGTGTCACAGAATGGGACTTGGCTTTCCATTAAATTAGGTTGTTATATATTTTGTGTGTCTAAACTGTTGCGGATCTATTATTTCTACATTTTCTTTCTAAAATTTCTAAAATTTCTTTTATTTATAAAACGAAAGAAACTTTTGGGATAATATAATATATCAAATATAATATATCATACCTCTTTGGCCTGACACTCTTACTTCGTATATTGCACATTAGTGTCCTATTCTGTGGATGTCACTCGATATCTACTCTTATCGCTAACATTCTACTTATGCCTTCTATTTATGTTCTGCTAGTATGGACTCCTCAGTAAGGCTCTCACCTAACAGACCTATACCTTAGACACAATGTGAGAAGAGAGAAAGTGAGTGTTTCGTCCAAGATCTGCTAGTATGGACTCTTCTCTACTTATGTTCAAATTAATGGCTAAACCTACTTATTCGATTCTAATGTAAACTACTCCAAACTAAAGTACCTCGATCTAGAAACTATAGATTAAGCACCTTTCTTCCCAGTCTTTATTCACAGTTTTCTTCGCCAGTTCACAGGCGCTTCTTTTCCTTCTTCGCTTGGTAATTCTTATCTCTATCTTATCTAATTATTCATTTATGTTTATTTTATCAAGATCAGCCAATTGACTAAACAATAATTTGGGCATAGTAAGATAAGATGAAGTTGATCATTCTTCCACTCTGTACAATTTTCTCACTCAAATTTTACTTAACACGCATTTAGAAGTTTCAGAATTGTGCAATTTATCTCAAACAGATTATCGGAAAATTATCAAAATTGCTACTGACGTAATTTATTCCCATTCAAAGATACAACGAACGATTGTACTTACATTACGCGTTGCGTCAAATAATTTTCTGCATAGAATTCGTTCAATAATGAAACAGGATAGCGTTTAATAAACGCTCGCGCGTCAAATACAGAACGAAACATTTTTTCCCCGTCCTACGTTTGCGCGACTGACGAGAAGGCTAAAGTTGTCGAAAGTTTCTTGACGAGCGAGTTCTCTAACGTTCGCCAAGCCTTCCGCAATTGATCCTGCTACATACTTGTGAACTTCTGGAACTGGCTGCGAAAACTAAATAGAAAGTTAAGTTCAATTTCCGGTTCGGCGTTCTCCAACTTGGAATTCTGTTGAGGACAGCGGTACGTCGTGACATGACGTAGGGCAAATTTAGCAAATGAATTGCGTCGAATGGCAACACGAACAAATTACGAGTCGAGAGTTCCAGCTCCTCTATGTTGGAGGAATTTCGTTAGAACTGGTCTTCAACTGGAAGATTACTACCCGAACTCTGTCTGTCAACTAGCTGGTTGGTTGCGGATATAAGGAGACGAAGGCAAGAGCACTCTTGCCGAGTCTTCAACACGTTCTACGACTAGTACGACGTCAGAGGCTTTGAATTGTTAATTTTGATTACCTTCGCGCCTCGTCGTACTTTGCTCCTGCCACTTGTCTAATGTACCGCCATTTGTGCCAGAGTTGAGTCACGTCTCTGGGTTTCAAGGTTGTTACCGCCATTTCCGGAGAGTCGTTAACGCTCTCCGCTATGTACCTCTTCATATATTCCGATTCCTCGCTCACCCTCTTTCTCTCTGTTTTACTGCTCCGCTTTTAAAGCTTCTGCGAGAAGTGGGTCATTTTACGGTACTATAAAACGTAACCTATATATCAGCCACTTATTTGGTAAATCGGTTCACGTAGCTCTTGTTCAACTATGTTAGCCAAATTGGGGTTCGTTAATGGATCATAAATATACAGCTGGTATGATACTATGGAAATAATAATAATCATTTTTAATAGCATTTATATTTCTTTTAAAAAGTCACGCGTTAATACAAATGATTTCGATACGGACGCGGGGTAGCAACTGCTTCAAGTAGACAAAATTGATGAGATTATACAGGGTGGTTGGTAACTGGTGGTACAAGCGGAAAGAGGGTGATTCTACGCGAAAAAGAAGTCGAAAATATAGAATAAAAATCTTTTTTTAATGTTTTTTTTAATTTTTTAAAAAATCTACAGTGAGATCCGTTATAACGAGACGCGATAAAGTGCACGCGTACCGACCGAAAATTCAAAGTCGATTTTCTCGAAAACAAAGCCTCAAACGAAAAATTTTTATTTTGTATTTTCGACTTCTTTTTTCACGTAGAATCACCCCCTTTCCGCTTGTACCACCAGTTACCAACCACTCTGTATATCGTTCAAGTGCTTTAGCACCAAACTTTCAAAAATTCCAAAAGTTGAACACTTTGGTCTGTGAAAACATTCTTACTCTAACTCCAAACTACCTCTTTTATTATTTATTCTATTATTATTATCTATTATTATTTATTAAACCCTACCTCTAATCTTTTATCGAGTACTTGGAATTTTTTAATCATTTTTCTCTAATTTAATAACGGTTAATATTGTTAATAATTAAAATATCGCTTCGTATTTTATGCAATTGTTGTCAATTGAGAGTATGCTATGTTTAATTCGATAGTACTTAAGTTGACAGCATACACCTGTAACTAATTGCTATGCATGGAATTGATACTTGTTTGGTATTCATACAGATTCATCTTAATTACGTAATAAACGTTGTAAATATTTCAGTGAATAACTACAGAAAATTTATTCGCACACATTAAATGCACTCATTATTTGCACAATATTAAAATGACCTTCAGTTTTCAAAATGATTACAAGTGACTTGCTGATTTTTCACTTTAAACAAATAAATAAATAAAATAAGTCTTCCAAAAATACACGTGTATAATATACAAATATATAATTTGATAAATGCGTAAATTAGTTCATAAATATGTCATTAATTACGTTTTATAATTTGGCGCTGCCTTTACTAATTAATACAAACTTCTTGTTTCAGTTACTGCAAATCATCCACCTCAAAGACCATGGATTCCATTGACGAGACCGAATAGGACGAGACCAACATGTAAGTTACAATGCGTTTAATAAATTTATTACATATGGAAATTAATCTGAGAAATATAAATGATTTTCTGAAGAAACTTGATCATTTCCAAGATCGAACCTAATTTGTTGGAAGTATTAAATATTATTTGAAATGCACGTGTGCTATCTAGAAAAACAGCGATATTAACTTGTTAGCAAGTTTCTTCTTGTAAGAATTTTGTCTATGAAAACTGTCTATTAAAACCGATAGAGAAAATTTGAATTGAATTTTCGTTTCCTAAGCATTTATAAAGATACGATATTGAAAAATGTCGCAATTAAGGCATCACAGTATGTTTCTGTAAAATTCATTAAAGCAATTTCAATTATTATTGGAAGTCCAGTTTTATTTCAATTATTAAGATAAAATTGCAAATCAACAAATCGTCTTTTTGTATTTCACGATACCTTTAATAATGTATGTGATATGCAATGTTTGAAAAAAATTTAAAATATAATTAAAATACTTGTTGCATTGACTAAATGTAATGAAACGAAGATTTTATTCTTTTGCTTCTCCACATTTTCCATATTTATAAATCACTAAAGAACACGTAGTATCCGAAAATATGAGAATTTAACAATGAGTAGCGATTAAGTGATATCATATGTATCTTAATTAATATGTTTCATGCTATGTGAGCCACAGGTGGCCCATGCTGTATTTTCTATTTAAAATCTTGATGTTTAGAATATAAACAGCCGTAGTAAAACTGTAGTTTTACCACAGATACATGTAAACATACGATAAAACAAAGCCATCGCTTTTTTTGGAATTTATTACAAACTTTACGGCATGGTGTACTACTTGATGCTAATATTTCTGACCTTTTTTAAATACATAATACAAATAACATAGACTCCACTTTTTTTAAATAATACATCGTAATATGAATGTATTCAATGATATCCTACGCTTTTTACAGTAAATGTAGCTCTGTAGGATTTTACATAGTAATTATGTCATTACATGTAAGCTTCCTATAACTTTCGGTCGAAGAAACAAATTTCACATTTAGTCAATGCAACAAATATTTTAGCTACATTTGAAATTATTGTCCGAATATGCACATCATTGTTGAACGCAACTCAAAATACATAATACATAGCGATTTGTTAATTTTGCAATTTTATCTTGTAGTAACCAAAGTAAACCACAGTTGCAACGTTTTCCATGATTATATTTGTAAGTAGTTTTTTAGTAATTTCACGCAGACGAGTTGCTCTCAAGATTAGTTTGTTGCTTTCCTTTTCATTGCTAAATCACTTTACTCTGTGACAATAGGCAAAGGTACGTGTGTCTGTATCCCATTATCCATCGTCTCCGTGTTATCCAATTTAAAACTTAGCATAAACATTTATAAAGACACCGGAAATTGCTGTTCGTACATCGATCATATTCTTCACATCCCATACATATCGTTGAATACATCGTGAAATGTATAATAAATTGATGATAATAGAATAATTTAAAGAAATACATTGGTATCGATATCTCTGTATATAACAATTGATAACAATATTGATTGATTGAAATAACAATAACAATTTCAATAGATAATGAAATAATAGATACCATATATGCGTTTAAAGTGGACATTCTGTATGATACAATATAAAACATGAAATTTCTATTGTTCATAGAATTTCTATTGTTCATAGTTACGAATACGTAATTGCACACATAATTAATCGCTAATTATCTGTAAATATTTGAAATATTTTACAATAATAAGCTATCTGTTTATTCTGCAAACATCAACCGTGTAAACAGAAAGTATAGTACATGTAAGCCACCTGTGGCTCACACAGCATGGCACGTTAGTTAAGAAACATACGTACAATATTATTCATCCACTGTTTACTGTTAGCAGCTCATCATCTTCTTTTCCTACTTATATTAAATAGAATACAAGCATCAGCCACATGTCTAGTACTATACGTCATCTTTCTTTTTTTATTGTGTGTTTAAGATCAACGTGTAACTCCTAAGATTATTAATGACCAGGTGAGAATGCTCAGTGAGACAGAACACATAATTATTGTAAAGCAATATCTTTCAGAAAATCTGGAGCTTTTTTGTCAGAGTCTTCTTTTTATAGCATGTTATTTAGTTTTATAGTTTGTCAGGTCATGTTGTACCCTTCTAATATTCTAATTAAGGTAGGAGATTAGGATACCTTCGATGAAGCTCAATATGCCTTAAATATCACAAATATTTAGCTCACTTTTGATAACAAGGTAGAGTTGTGTCTTATTCTTAATCGAGTTAATGTTACTTGATCTTTTCCATTCAACAGTAAAGCCAGATTGTCATCATTTATATTGTTACAGACTTAGCGTAGCTTGATAAGTCTTAAATTTCTCTATTCTTCGTTCCATCACTCTATTATTCCTCTAATGAAGTACTTTTGAAGATCTTTGTAGAACGTAAGTTCATGATTTGTTGTAGATGTACTGGAACTATTGGATTGGCATTGGGTTATCATCTAATGACAAAATCCTCAATCACTTAGTTGCCAAAATCAATAACCAAGTGTGTTGTTGAGTACATCTTTGTTTACGTATACCAAAACAGGTGTTGATGCGGATCACGATGATGCCTCTCAGTGCAATCATTTCCATAAAACTGTATTACACACAAGCCACATTACAAAGCTTCAAATAGCTAAACTTTGTCCTGACAAGGAAATACTATCATATACCCATAAATAAGCTAAGACATTTAGCTAAGACACTCTATTATTATATGTAAGAATGGTATTTCAAACAGAAAAATATGGAAATTACTAACAGCATTTGTCACTAACAGACGTTCTGTTTAGATAACTCAATATTCGGATAGTAGCTCCTTTAAATATTAGGCCATTCTAATAATGCAGATCCCTTTCGGTTTGAATTAAAAGTTTATTAAACACTGTATAGTACGAAATAGAAAATTGTTTTAACAAAAGCACGTTGCAACGATAATAAATGCTACCTTGTGACCAGATGACGTGATCTAATCCAACGACGAATACCTTGGCCGTCGATCAACATCGAATCACAGCATCAGTGAGTTTCGTAGCATCGAAATGTCACGCAGCCTGCCGATTGCCATATCGCACCACACCACAGATTTATTGCAAGCGTTGCCACGATATTGTGAAAGAGCTAGAGAAACCCAGTGCCAGAAAGACACAGCGCGAACAACCGTTCTTCTGCTGATACCACTGTCACTACCGTCACTATTACCATCGCTCCCATCGCCACTGTTGTGGTCAACTAAAAGGAACCCATTGTCTGATTGACTATGGAATAAATGAGATAAATCATTTCATTATGAGTCATGCTATTCATTACTTATAATAATAGGCCGCTGTTATTACATCCAATGACCCGATTGTACTGTCAATCTCTTCTCTTCCCCTAGCTTCGTCTATCTCTTCTTTGATCTGTTTATTTAATTACAGCCTTTTGAACGTTTCGTTACAAACGTTCCATTATTCTTCAGCTTTTCTACACTGCAATATACAGGGTGTCTCGTATACACAGTTCGCTCAGGAAGTTCCGGGACCAACGTTATTAAGAACACAGTTTTTCAGATAAATGAAATTTCATTATCTATTAGTCAACGTGCATCCTTTCGCTGTGCGTAGTCCTCTTTTGAAATTGGACTTAAAAGAACCGTCACGTTCTTCTGGATCGTTTCTACATCGTCCAAACACGCTATCCTCGTAGTGCCACTTTCAGCTTAGGAAACAGAAACAAGTCAGCAGGCGCCAAACCCGGACAGTAGAAGATGGAAGAGTGAAAGATGAATCGCTGCAACCGATTTTCTAGCAAAAGGTTGCTGATAGAAACGAATGATAGAAACGAAGGTAATCAGCGACTAGTGTACTGAAGCACTGTCGTGCAGGAGAAACCATTCTCGTAATTGGTACGTGTTCCGGTTGACCCTACGAATTCTTTCCAAAGACGATCAAGTACGTCTGCGTAAAGTGATCCAGTTACAGTCTGATCCAGTTACAGATGATCGACTATAGTCTGGCCGGGGGACACAAATTCGGTGAATCAGTCAACAACCTTCATCAACATCCTTTTCATTTTTGATTTTGTGGCCTCTACTTACCAGATTTGGATGTATAGGAAAAGCATGTACGTTGAATGATAATAAAATTTCATGCGCCTTAAAAACTGTGTTCTCGATAACACGAAACCTGCTGAATGCACTGT
Source organism: Bombus huntii (assembly GCF_024542735.1). Lineage (NCBI taxonomy): Eukaryota > Metazoa > Arthropoda > Insecta > Hymenoptera > Apidae > Bombus > Bombus huntii. The sequence continues at coordinate 1,046,283 of NC_066243.1, forward strand.
GCAGCTACTGCACGGGGAACCGCTTCGGCAGTGGATTCTGAACACGAGGACAATACAAAACGTTTTGACGTGGTTTTCCATTTTGTAATTTCTGCTGCGTCGTTTCAACGAAAATTCATTTGATGCAATTAGAAAGCATGGGTCGATCCAGTCCTGAAATTTCAAGTATAGGCCACTAGTATACCACTGACTACTCTTTTTCCTGTCTTGCATTGTGGTCTCGAAACACGTGGAATTATTTGAAATCTGTTGGTCGTGATAAGTCCGTACGTGCAGCAACGCGGAATGCGACTAACGACTATGCCAGCAGGACCGTGCAAATTACTTCTTGCACTTCTCGTGACGACCCTGACAATCATGATCATTATGGGCCGCTCACGAACGTATTCTTTGGAAGACAGCAATTATGCGTCATTATCATTCCCACGTTTATAACGACACAATGAGGCTTTTATTGGAATTATTGTTGTTTCCGTATATATAATCGTTGCTCTAGTCATTTCCATTTTTGTTACAGCCATTTCGACCAGCTCATCTGTACCGTCGAAAATTGAATTTATGAATTTTTCTTTGTCCGAAGAAATTAGCTTTTTCCAAGTCTAATGTTTTATTTATGTGAACTATGATTTCGAACTGTAGCTTCTTTTCTGTATTTATCTTACTAAACAGAGTAAATTATTATAAGATATATTTTAGACGTCACGACATAAAAGTTAATACTTTTAACTAAGAAATCTTGATTACGGATAACTACTGCAAAAGATCCAAATTTTTTTGATTATCGGTAGTCATTGTCGATAATGAGAATTTTTTTTTGTTTACGAATAATCATTATCGATAAGGGAAATTTAATTTTGTTTACTAGTGACGAATATGAACGACAGGTACTTTTTTTCGTTACCATTAATCGTTATCAATGAGGAGAATTTTGTTTTCGTTACTGATAACCATTATCGACGACAATAAATTTTCCTGGTTACTTTCGATTATCGTCAGTTGTTATTAACATTACTCATTGACAAAGTAAAAAGATACTAATTATAAAACTTATGGTAGTCGAACGTAACCAAAAGGTTTTTCGCTATTGATAATGATTATCGGTAACCAAAATAAAATTCGGACCATCGATAACGATTATTGGTAAGTTTCAAAAAATTAGATCTCCGTCATCGATAACGTTTACTGACAGCCAAATAAAAATTGAATCATTCACAATGGATCAATTAAAAATTAATATCTTTGAATAATTTCATTTCTTGAGAAACTTTTTTGAATTCTATTGATAGCTGGTTTCCATTTAAATAAAAATCAAGTTTTCTTCTATAAGTCTTTTCCAAGGAAAACTGGTTTTACAATTTTAAATTAAAAATTCCTACTCCATGTTATATCTTCTTCCACAATGATGAAATGACTTTTGCAACGATAACTAAAAGAATAATATAATGAATTTTATTTTGCTTTTTATGTATTCAATTAAATTAAATTAAATTAAAAATGTTACTTACTTAGTGATAATTTAAAAATTAATTTTACATGGGCTGGTATCCATCCTTTACATTTGCTAAAAGAAAAAAATACATTTAACAATCCATATATATTCAAATAACGTATAAATAGATAAAAAGCTGAATGAACATAATATAAAACTAAAACAAATTTTAAATTTTGTATATAATTTTAATTTAATATTACCATTAAAAGTTGTTTTATTAGTAAAACAAATTATAAAGTATGCCTACATGTATTCCATGAGTTCCATGACTTTTTAGCAGCAATTTCATGTGGTGGATATGCCATTTCATATGTCAATGGTTGCAGTACCTTTGGTTTTGGTCTATAACGTCCAGCTTGTACTTTATGAAGTACTCTGCTGACATGTAAATATCTTTTCGCAACATTATTTTGATTAATTAATATCTGAAAAAAATATTTCATTTCTAATTTAGTTTAAGAATAGGGTTATGTTACATATATATTTCATGCACCACATATAAATGTGTACATACAGGACGTAGATATGGTATTAAACTCATTATTTTTAACTATCTATGTGATAATTAAACAAAAATTATATTTATATTATATTTCAAACTTGGTAACATTTAATACATTGAACACTGAATTTAACAATTTGAATTCGTGGCAGTAGTTTCAAACTCTCAAGACACATTTAGACCTTCAACTGTATAAATAAAAAAAGTGCAAATTAAAATGAAATTAAATTAAATTAAAAATGTTACTTACTTAGTAATAATTAATTAAAATTAAAAATGTTACTTACTTAGTGATAATTTAAAAATTGATTTTACATGGGCTGGCATCCATGAAACTCCAATTTATCTCGCTCAATAAAAGGCGCGAGAGATTGAAAAGAGCTATTCGAGGGTAAAAATAACTTTTGTCATAAAAGTCATTGATTCGAGATATTATTGTTTAATTTGAAAAGTTTCTTTTTTTTTCTTCAGCTCTATGCATCTTTCTTACCTAATCCGAGGTCTTTTCCTTAGATTTTCATAGTCCAATAGTAAGATAAGTTTCACCTCATTGATCTAAAATTTTCTTCTAGATTTCGTCTTCCATCTCTCAGGGTGGTAGAATCGCTTCGTGGTTGTTTCATAATGTAGAAACGAAACGAAAAGACACCTTCGATGAAATTTATGACCATTTTATTGTTAAATGTAAAGTAATCAAGATTAAGTATCTGTATACAGAACACTTTTCAAGGTTCGTACGTGACTTTAACGAAAATTTACCATGGTCGCTAATAACTAAACTCACAGCATTTTAACACTAGAACTACCACACTAGTCAAAACGACTGGTTTTACAATTTTATTTTAAAATTCCTACTTCATGTTATATTTTTTCCGCAATGATGTAATGACTTTCGCAGTGATAACTAAAAGAATAATATAATGAATTTTATTTTGTTTGTTATGTATTCAAACTCGAAATAATTTTGTATCAAGGCTACTTATACCAATACCAGTCGAAATGTAAAAGGGTCAAAGTGTAAAAGGGTCCTGTAACCTGTTTATCGAACCCCAATTAACCAATTTTCTCGTTTTGTACAACTTCCCACACGTTTTTACAATTTTTACTGCGTATCATTCGATATGATGATATCAGTTATCAGAAAAATTCCGGATCGATCGCTAGATCGCTAGATGCTAACACTAGAAACACCACACCGGTCAAAATGACTGATTCTACAATTTTATAAATGTTTCAACCCTCTTTTAGGGACCATGGATTAATAATAGCAAAAATCTACTACATAACATGAAAAAGTAATAAATCAATAAATATAAATATATTCTATTATTACGTATGTTTTAAAGACCAGTCATTTTGTCTGGTTTTGATAGAATAGCTTCGTGTTAACTATCGGTAATTCTGTTAAACTATAAATTTGTATAATGATCCTAAACGTAGTCACAAGCGGAAAACTTTTGATTCTTCTAATAGTGAGTATTATTAATGCGTGCGATGTTACGAAATAGCTAATATTTCTTCGGCTTAAAATGTTCTATTCAAATAAACGATTCTTGCTAATTATGCTGTTTCGTATCAATTTACACGGTATACGTGCTAATGATAAGTATAGGTACGTATATTTGCTGATCGATCGTTTGTCTTGATAATGACTTCATTAACGATGGAAACCACGTTTGACGTTTCAAATTTATTATTTAATTTTATCTTGATCTGTGTTATTCAGATTTTTACTGCATCTCGCTGTTCGAGGACCGGATATCATCTCTTCTCTGCGGTACTGTTAATAACATTGCTGGCTTCATGCTAGCGACGGTAAATTAAGTAACCTGTTCGGATTTCCTGAGACTGGTTTGACGACTATTGAGCCAGGTCATGGCATCGATGACCTCGGAAATGCCGTTCCTAACCATGAATGAAGCTGGAACCAACACTTTCATAGCTTACGTTGCCATTGACAATCACTTTCTTATTACAACTCGCATGAGGAAACAGCCATTCATCGAGTATCAGATAAAAGTAATTTATTAACAAAGTCGACAATTTATTAACAAAGCTACTCACAGGATTATAATCAATTAATAATACAATAAAAGATGACAGAGAGGGATTGAGTTAATTGGCAACAATTGAATAGGCCATGTTTCATCTATGCTTCACGATGTCTTCGATATTTATAATTAGCTTCACGTCGAATTAACTTTCTTCCTACGAAATATCGTTTAAAATATCGTAGATATTACTAAAGCATCGCCAAGAATTCTGTAGACTAAACACGTGCTTAATACAAAGCTGATTCGAAATCTATGAAAGTTGAAATCTCCGACCAATATCTACGCTGGATTGTACATTTTTATTGAACTAATATTAAACTCTAAAAACATTTCCTACCAAAAACGGTACATCAAAAGACGCAATTAATATTTACTATTTTCCAAGCAAGATAATAACACCATAGATACATCTAGCACGTTAAACAGCAACTTACCTTGCAGATACACGACGACTATTTACTTTCCAACGTTCCAATTTAGTTTCCGATGTTAATTATTGTTTGAAAATAAGAAAACGGCAAAGTCGTACGCTGGACGATACCTGCGTGGAAAAAGACATACTCTCAAAGTCTTCTTCCACTGTACTCGTAGTCTCCTTCGTATATATTATTACTGCAAGTCCGAAGAGACCTGCACTCGCTGTTCAATAAGGGATGTTGCAAAGTTACGTGCAGCAACGTGAATACGAGTAAACGCGAACGAGCGAGTATTAAAGACAAACGCGACCGGTAAGACCAGATGCGCTTAACGCGAACTCTCGTCGGCTGGCAGCCGCTTAAATCTTGAAGCAAAGATACATAGTTTATTGTGGCGCGTCCTTTTATCGGAAACCGGCCGCAATTGTGGCGCTACGAAATAGATCGAATGGTGCAACGTGCCGGAATAATAAAGTAGGCTTTCGAAATCTTCCTTCCTGGTCTGTTAATCCGTTTGCGTGGAACCAACGTAACGTAATGAACGCCAACAGCGAAGAAAGTTCAGTCTTAATCGCTCGAGCCTTGTTCCGCCAGAGCAAAGCTGGAAGAGGCAGTCGAGTTATCCATTACAGATAATTACGGATGGTACGCTAGACTCTGTTATCTGCAGGAAAAGGTGGCAGGGATTCTGTATCCAAAGAAGATGCTGTATCTTCGATTCATAGGCATGAAAACATTCGCCGTTTGATATATCTAATTGCGAGCAAACGATTCTGTTTCCTGGCCTGTTGCCAGTTATCCTGCTTCCACCAGTGTTACGGTGTACGAATTGTCAAAGTGATTCTCGCTTCTAGGAGAACTCTACATCTTCTCTAGTGTTTGGTTTTCTTAGTTCTCGAAGCTAGTACGTATTGTTTAGCTCTAAATCAATTTGAAGGAATAGCCTCTTAGCCTTATAGCTTTTTCTAGGAGCAAACCCTGCAAAGATGGTGCAGCCGAGTCTAGACGGGTAGGTCTTCGTAGTTGTATTAATACACCATGGCTTTGGAGCTGTTTCGTAAAGTAACGCTGGCAGTGTGAGAATCTGGACTGGTATACATATCGTACTTATTTCCTCTCTCTATTCCAAGATAAAACCTCAACACGAATGAATAATCCTCACAAAGGATATAACCTAACAAACACGAAGATGGTACCCCACTGGGGGTAGCCACCCACATGATAATCAAACAACCAAAAAATTCTACTAAATGTCCAAATCGGACAAATTGTGAATGTAAACAACTAAATAAAAAAAAACGAATGAATAATCCAAATCTTTCAGAGAGACACAAAGTTCATTTGAAAAAAATATAGTACTTTGCTCGGTAATTGACTTGTACGCAGAAAAATACAAGGAAAGAACGGCAACACATCCAAACCAGGTGCTGCCGAAGCGAGCAAAACTCTCATAGACAGAAGACTAAAAAGAAGACATCCCACTGACCTTACTAAAGAAATAAAATAGTCAAATTCGAAGATGGTATTACGCTGGGGGTAGCCATCCACATGTTATTTAGCAATCAAGTTAGAAAAATTTACCAGATGTCCAACTGAACAAATTGTAAAGTAGAAATTAAATAGAAAAGAAGACTTTTGGTCGAGAAAACACTCCACAGACCTGACTGAAGAAATAAAATAGTCAAACTTGAAGATAGTAACCCGCTGGGGGTAGCCATCCACACGTTATTTAGCAATCAAGTTAGAAAAATTTACCAGATGTCCAACTGAACAAATTGTAAAGTAGAAATTAAATAGAAAAGAAGACTTTTGGTCGAGAAAACACCCCACAGACCTGACTGAAGAAATAAAATAGTCAAACTTGAAGATAGTGACCCGCTGGGGGTAGCCATCCACACGTTATTTAGCAATCAAGTTAGAAAAATTTACCAGATGTCCAACTGAACAAATTGTAAAGTAGAAATTAAATAGAAAAGAAGACTTTTGGTCGAGAAAACACCCCACAGACCTGACTGAAGAAATAAAATAGTCAAACTTGAAGATAGTGACCCGCTGGGGGTAGCCATCCACACGTTATTTAGCAATCAAGTTAGAAAAATTTACCAGATGTCCAACTGAACAAATTATAAAGTACAAATTAAATAATAAAAAAAAAATTTTGATGAACAACAATTTCTGTTTGATATCATTTTATTGAATTAGGTATGACCCATTTCGTTATATTTCTATTATTATGTTCGTGCATGATTCAATAGACTAATATAAAAGAAAAAACATTGTGCGTCTATTATTTCCTTATAAAACGAAAGAAACTGTTCAGACAACCTAATAGATAAGAAAATCGTCTGCCTGGTCTATACTTCTTTGATTATATTCTCGAAAACATAAATTTGCATAAAAGCTCTCCGCCTACTAATTATCACGTTTCCTATGAAACTCAGCAGATGTGCTAATAATTATGAACGAATGTGTATGTGCTTCGAACACGTTTGCTCTTTACGTATCTTAAGTGAATCATCTAGGACGTCCTGAACATGGTACTGAAGAAAGCACCTTTTGGAAAATAGCTATAGAAGAATTCCCTTTTGTCTCATTTTCTCAGTCGTTATCGTCTATGCGCGTTAAGATAAGCTCGGGTCTCTATACGTACTTACACTGTCTCTATCTTCCAACTTGGATTTGGATAAGGAAATCTGAAGGAAAACCGGGACACGACAGCCATTAACGACGCCTATCTCACGGCACATCGTGTTCAAACAATGTGCATTTGACATGATAACGTCGATGAATTCGAAATAACTATTAAACTCTCGTTAACCTTTGACAAGAATTTTTATGTAAATCACACGTCTACGAACAATATGTAAAATAATTATTCCTTTTCCATTCACCTTCGCATTCTATGATTTTGTTGATTATATTCGATGAATTATTTATTCTACGTAAGTAGACCGCGGATGTTCATAGGTTTTTTTGGAAATTTAAGATTCCAAAAATCCTACGAAGTACATATAATATGCAAGAATGTGTACGATATATAAAATAGAGCACATATTTAGCAAACGAGGCAAATTTCTATTTAGGTTTCATTTCTGTAATTACGTTTATAAAAACACAAAGTTGCAGATACATTCGCAGTCTATGTATAAGCAGTAGAACTTTTAATTTATCACGTTAAATAATTCGATAAATATTTTAAAATACAGTGATGGTGTTTATTCGTATTTCAGGCTCACAGGCCATTACAAAAAAGATCATTGCCATCTACTATATATATCGTACGCATATATAAATATTTACACACGTCACATACATTCATACATTTCACCGTTTATTGTGAATATGTATCTAAAACTGTATTCTTGGGCTAAATAAACAACTTTAAATAAAAAAAAAATTAAAAAAATACATTCATACATGTACCCAACACACGAACATACACACAACTTCATTTTTATCATCGTCAGTTCGACTGGCACTAATTTTGATATCTTTATGCTCTTGTTTCTTACTTGCTGAAACTTTGAAACAAAATAATTTGACGAAACAATTTAAACGTTAAGAAATAGAGAAAATTTTGGCAAACGTAGTCCAATTTTGAACAAATGTCTACCTTACAGAGATATTCTTTCCCTTCCAATTAAATTTACGTTTATATTCCAATTTACGTATTATCAATCTTTCTTATCTTCATCCTTCTTCTTCTTATTCTTTATAAAAAAAAAGTTAAAGTATCCGTTCGCGAGAGCGATTATTCTAAAAGATGTTTCGACTTTAATTTCGTAAAATTCCCGAATTGTAAGTGGTTCTGTCTTTGTTCCAGGTATATTCACAGTGATGTGTTACAATGTATTATGCGACAAGTATGCGACTCGGCAAATGTACGGTTATTGTCCGAGTTGGGCGCTCGATTGGGAATATCGGAAAAAAGGGATCCTGGATGAGATACGACATTATGCCGCGGACATAATTAGCCTGCAGGAGGTCGAAACGGACCAATTCTACAATTTCTTCCTGCCAGAACTTAAACACGATGGCTACGATGGCATATTTTCTCCAAAATCTCGAGCGAAGACGATGGCGGAGAATGATCGTAAATACGTAGATGGATGTGCTATATTTTACAGAACAGCGAAGTAAGTACGACATTATTTAAGATCCATCCATTTTTATGTAGAAAACTAACGAGTAAATCTACAAAAAATTACACTGTTCGACGAATTTGTACTTTTTCCCGATTTTGCAACACTCGGTAGATGATTCTTCGTGAGCTAAACACGAATCTGCAAACTGCTTTTCCTGGAACCCACAGTTTTCGAAGAAGTCAATTTTCAACAAAATTGCAAAATTTCCATCTTGCGGATGTTGCTTTTGCCGTTGCACCTGTCGAGTTGCTAAGCAGAACATCTCGAAAGTTGAAATTTCTAATCTCCTTGAAAATTGATTTTTCAGAAAACTATTAGTTTTAGAGGGGAAAAAATTAGCAAAGAAAAATTGTCCATGGTTTGTGAAGCGTAGCTTAGGATTATAAATTCTGATTGCTAAAGAGATATTCTGTTGATAAAGAGATAAATTCTTATCGATTCGAATAATATCTGTATAATAATATAAATTGGAATTCGTATTAATCTTTGTATAATTGAATGTCAAATTTTTGAAATCTAATCTTTCGTCATAAATATTGGAATTCCGAAGAATATTTTATATAAACACAATGCAAGATTTTATGCAAATGTAACACAATGCACGTAACTAGGACCACGTAAAAACTAAAACAATTATTCTCTTGCCAACATTTCTTGACACATCAAGACCTTAAATGATTGCAAACTCTAGTTCTAGTACTTTTCAACTATTCACAGTGGTAATTTATAGGTTGTGCTTAGCTGCACATACAGTTTTGCATAGATATACAAAACGAACGCTCCGTGATACGCGTAAATTCGAACATATTTCACCATCTTTACAGTTATCTAATTAGCAAAACATGAGACAATGATGGATCGGCACGTTCGTTGCATAATACGCAAAATACAATTAACTTCATAGCAACTGTTAACTGTACAACTGGCGTACACACCTACCACAACAGAAATTTCTTACCTGGCATTTCCTTCTCGTTATTTGTCAAAATGCAGCAGTTCTCTCACCTGCACAGCTACATGCTAGGAATGTAATTTATTACCAGTAGCCATTAGATCTATTTCACTCGCGCATAGTGCTTCTTAAGTGTGCTAAATAATGCTAACTATGCGAACATACTATATATAATTTCCACTCTTAATAATACTGTTGTTCCGCTCTGAATCTCATTTGTTGTATTGCATTTGAAAAAAATTGTCCAACATAAATTTCGAAGTCAGTGCCCACCTAAAACATAACCAAACATGCTATTTAATTTTCAGAATAGTTTCAATAATATTGTCGATTTGCATTGAATTTCATTTGTGATATTACTTACACAAGCATTTTTCAAACATAAATTTCGAAGTCAGTGCCCACCTAAAACATAACCAAACATGCTGTATAATTTTCAGAAGTTTCAATAATATCGTCGATTTACATTGAATTTCATTTGTGATATTACTTACACAAGCATTTTTCAAACATAAATTTCGAGGTCGTTGTCCATCTAAAACATAATCAAACATGGTATTTAATTTTCAGAATAGTTTCAATAATATCGTCGATTTGCATTGAATTTCATTTGTGATATTACTTACCCAAACATTTTTCAAACATAAATTTCGAGGTCGTTGTTCATCTAAAACATAATCAAACATGCTATGTAATTTTCGGAATAGTTTCAATAATATCGTCGATTTACATTGAATTTTATTTGTGATATTACTTACACAAGCATTTTTCAAACATAAATTTCGAGGTCGTTGTCCATCTAAAACATAATCAAACATGCTATTTAATTTTCAGAATAGTTTCAATAATATCGTCGATTTACATTGAATTTCATTTGTGATATTACTTACACAAACATTTTTCAAACAAATTACAAGGTCGTTGTTCATCTAAAACATACTCAAACATGCTATGTAATTTTCAGGATACTCTCAATGATACTGACGATTTGCATTGGATTTCATTTGTGATATTACTTACACAAACATTTTTAAAACAAATTACAAGATCGTTATCCATCTAAAACATAATCAAACATGCTATGTAATTTTCAGAGTAGTTTCAATAATATTGTCGATTTACATTGAATTTCATTTGTGTTATTACTTACACAAGCATTTTTCAAACAAATTACAAGGTCGTTGCCCATCTGAAACATAATCAAACACGCTATGTAATTTTCAGAATAGTTTCAATAATATTGTCGATTTACATTGAATTTCATTTGTGATATTACGTACTGTAGTATCGTAAACTATTACGATTTATTTACAATGAATGGATTGTACAGATGTTGATTAAACAGGAAACGATGGTTGTTTAACGTGAACTAAATACAATAACGTACTATAATTTAGACAATTCAATAGTTAATTTGCAGCTCTCGTCAACCACAGATCCAACGCTCCCTCTCTCTCTCTCTCTCCCTCTCTCTCTCACGCGGACCACACCCTCTCCACAACACAACTTGCACTCACTTATTTCTCGATTCACACTCTGTGGCTTCTCCACTGACACTGACTGTTAATTCGTCTTTCTCCCTTAGCATCCCTTTGTCTTAGCCCCACCACGCACGTGTTTTGCAACCGCTCGTGGCCAAGGTCACGTAGGACTTTTCTGCGAAGTTATTCAATTAGAGGACCGACGACACATTTGCCACGTAAACTCACAAGTCAAAACTCAGATTATAAAAAAGCAAGAAAGTTGAGCCGTAATACAACTATTAACTTTCTTTTTATTACACTTTATTATGCACTTAATAGTCACAATTGAGTATACACTGAATTGACACGTGTAAATGACACTTTTACTCTAACAACTTTATATAAATTAAGTAGGCGACTGATCTAAGGGTAGAAACCAGGTAAAGAGATGTTGACTGTTCGAAAGTTGGAAAATCAGTAAAGTTTAGTGACGATGTTGTGGCAGAGGAAAGCTAGTTATGGGTGGGTCTAAGGACACGAAAAGAGCCGATTTGTTAAGGACAAGTTTTCATTAGGAGAGTGAGGGAAATAGACTTCGCTGTCAAGTGGCTAATTTTCTAGGTTGGTGCTAGAAGGTGCTAGGTAGGTGCTAGGTGGTTAAGCTAGAAAAATTTACCGAATGTCCAGCTGGACAAATTGTAAGGTACAAATTAAATAATAAAAGAAAAGAATTCCCCGGAAACGAAGCTGCAAGCGAAAAAATGTTGTTCTTGTTTCTCGACTTATTTGGAGCCATGGAATCTCGCTGACTCTGCTTCTAGCGCGAATTTATTCCCATAGCATACATTATATTGGAAAACTGGCTGTTCACACGAGCTATCGTTCTTTTTATTCGACAGTCTAAAGCCTAAGAGGAAAAATAGTCAGTGACTGATATAATCAGTATGTCGCATGAAAAATTCCTGCGGCATACTGGTTGAGAATCACAACGTTAAATGAGATCGATTAACGAGCTGCTTCGCCGATGCATGGTCCTTGGACAGATAGAAAAAGCGAAGAGTCGATGAGTCCCAGGCGACATGAAATCTGGAACGACTATAGGGCAGCCAGCCTCGTTAATTATATCTTCACTGGGAATTCATAGCAGCCGTGGTACAGCTTAGTAGTATTAGTGTATCGTGGGTCGGTATTAACCCTGTGAAACTCATTCTAAGTTTTGTAACCGAAGACTGAAAGCTACGGGCAGAGTGGTGGAAATATTAGATATCTGCGCTCGCATCTCAGGGGATAACAAGATACGAGACAGAAATGGTCTGCTGCACAAATGGGCTCTGTTAACGGCTAACGTGCAACGAAAGGTACTACATTCAGCATGGACTGTAAGAGAGCGCGCAGTTTCTTTAAAGGCCGGTGCAACCGTTGCATCTGTCAGCCACTTTATACACTTAATTCGCCGCTCGGCCGCAAAATCCCAGCCGTATAATAAATGCGATGCCAATGTAAGACTAACAATCTAATCTCTGCAAGGACGAAAGACCACCGTTATTTAACGAGTTCCTACTTTCTTCCTGATGCCACAAACTATTCTGCGCTATTTCCAGCAACTTTTGATATATCTTCCGTGTTACGTTACAGCAATCGATACGTGTACCTGCATCGATTCATATACAATCTGTGGTCAATTTAAACGTCAAAATTTCGTAAAAGTGCGTATAGACTAAGCCAAAAGATCCTTTGAAGATTCGTTCGTTTTTCATCCATTTGGGAGAAAATCATGGAAAAGGAAGAAACAATGTCCTCATCGATTCACAGTAATCTAGAACAACAGATCATGTACAATTGTAAAACAGTTTGTTAGATCAATGTTTTTTTTTATTGTTCGAACAAATATAGAAAACGAGCAAATCAATTAAAAGGAAATTCTTTAAACTACCTTGCTTGTTGGCAGAATATCTTCACGAGTATCCGGACCAATTTAAATTTCACCAAAATATATAGATATTTACTAGCTTTCTATGAAACTGATAGACTACAAGTTTAGAGTATTTAATAACTGGTACAAGCGACCAGCAGATGATTCTACTTGAAAAGACAACTTGAAAAGAAAGAAGAAAATTTGTTCTCTTAAGGTTTCGTTTTTGAAAAAATCAAGTTGGAGATCTTGAGGCAAACGTGCACTCGAACGAGCCTCAATTCAGTGGATTTTGCCGTAGATTGTCTTTATTCGCATTACTAAACATTCCTAATAATAGTTAATAATTTTAGACGACCTGAATAACGCAAACATAGAATAGAAGAAAGTACTTGCTCTACAGGAATTTCATTAACTCAAAAATTGTTGAAAATGACGTCCATGATTTAAATTAATAAAATAATAATAAAAAACTCGAAGATGGTATCCCGCTGGGGGTAGCCATCCACGTGTTATTTAGCAATTAAGTTAGAAAAATTTACCAAATGTCCAGCTGGACAAATTGTAAAATACGAATTAAATAATAAAAAATTTTGTTCGAGAAAAGACCCCACAAACCTGACTGAAGAAATAAAATAGTCAAACTCGAAGATGGTATCCCGCTGGGGGTAGCCATTCACGTGTTATTTAGCAATTAAGTTAGAAAAACTTACCAAATGTCCAGCTGGACAAATTGTAAAGTACAAATTAAATAGAAAACAAATTTTGTTCGAGAAAACACCCCACAGACATGACTGAAGATATAAAATAGTCAAACTCGAAGATGGTATCCCGCTGGGGGTAGCCATCCACGTGTTATTTAGCAATCAAGTTAAAAACATATACCAAATATCCAGCTGAACAAATTGTAAAATACAAATTAAATAATAAAAAAAAATGATTTAAATTTCCTTTCATTCGCTACTGTATGTAATCGATCGGTCTCCATTCTACGTATTTTAAATTCGTCAGTCTCCGTTTAGCTGTGCCATTTAAAATTGACTAAATGAACAATTCCGAATCTGTTTTCGTTCATTAAGCATCAGCTTTTGCAAAAACGCTGATGTGCTGTACGTGACGCCTACTCGATATCTATGGGTAACGTTGCTTCCATGTTGTTTAGAGGTTCTTGTAAGATCGTAAGAGGGATGATGGCTTGTAATGGAGTTTCAGTGAAGAATATACTGGCCAACTATACGTGCTGCACATAACAGCAAGAGAAATCTGTATTCTACATGGTGTACGTGATACGCCTTCTTATAAGTTTGCCAACGAAAATCCTCTGGCTATCGTATCCAAGTTGCAAAGTTTCTTTTTCACTCAACGAAATTAACTTTCGCTAATCACTCGTGGAATTTTTATGCAAACAGATTAACAAGAAAAATGATTTCTTCGATCACGCCGTTGTATCACATAACAGAAGCATACTAATTTTATAGCGATCGAATTCGCTAATTCTGTAGGCACATTCTGTAGACTTAACTAAATTTAATTAAAGTAATGTATTCACGTTATTATACAATTATACGATAAAGTTAGCGTAAATTCGTGATAATCGGTGAATTTGTTTTTCCACCCATTGTATGACACCATTCGATATCGTGTATACAGTAATATTCAAAAATGAGTATAGGTACATCTTGAAGGGACGAGATCTATTGAAAAAATGTGAAAAGATCATAAAGCATAAATTAATAGTAAGAAACATGAACGAGTCTGTAGGTGTGTCAATATTATCTTTTTATTCGCTTTTATGGAGCGTATAACTCATTACTGACTTTCACTGTATATCAAGTTAAAGAATAATATATTTCAATTGCTGTTATAATTCAAAAAAGGTTATTATTACGAAATTAACAGTGAAACACAATTTCGTGTCGTTCTAATCCATTTGTTCCTTCTTTTCCGACAGATTTACGTTAATAAAAGAGCATTTAGTCGAATTTAACCAATTGGCAATGGCAAATGCAGAAGGTTCTGACAACATGCTAAATCGTGTAATGCCAAAGGATAATATTGGATTGGCTGCCCTGCTTAGGACCAAGGAGGCTGCTTGGGATAATGGTGAGTGATCTTACGAGCCTAAATATACTGCTGATAATGAATACATGGATCAAATATTATTATGATTGCCGCATACATTATCGTTCATAAGTGTAATATTTGGATACTTCCAAATTATTGCAAATATATAAAATTTATCATGAAACTGTAATTTAATTTCAGCACATATTGCTGAAAAGCTAATATTACAGTAGCTAATATTAATATAAATAGAAAAAAATAGCTAATTTTAATTAGTCAGAATAAAAGAGGTGAGTGAAATACGTGTCAACTGGATATGTGTTATTATGTATATGCAATGCATTACTCCTTGCAACAAACAGAATGTTCCAATGGTTGTAACCCAAACATAATATTTTTGCTCTTCATGTTTATCTTATTTCGACTTCGTAGAACTACTCTTTAAATTTCTATCAATCTTCTTTTGAACACCCTGTATACGTATATTTTGACACACGGTTTGCCACTTTCACCACGCTTGCTCCTGGATCATAAAATCATATCAATTTAGTATCATAGTTCACTAATGAACGCTTTCAAAATTTCAAAGTAATTTTGAAAATTCCTGTCGCAGCACCAAACATTCACCAAAACATTGTCTTTCAAATATTTCCACTATTCGAAACCTTCACGTGCTCTCATGCAAACATGTATCTTAATTTCTATTATTCAGAAGATTTTGTTTAAGTATTTGCATTATCCCCGTGGTGGGACAAATTTTGCTTTAGAAGCAAAACTATTATTTGATTTACAGGTCTCAGCTCTAAACTAAATATTACTATGAACGAGAAATACAGGGTGGTTGGTAACTGGTGGTACAAGCGGAAAGGGGGTGATTCTACGCGAAAAAAGAAGTCGAAAATGTAGAATAAACATTTTTCGTTTGAGGCTTTGTTTTCGAGAAAATCGACTTTGAATTTTGGCTCGGTACGCGTGCACTGTATCACGCCTCGTTATAACGGATCTCGCTGTAGATCGTTGTCTCTATGGAAAAATTTAAAAAAAAGTTTTTATTCTATATTTTCAACTTCTTTTTTCGCGTAGAATCACCCCCTTTTCGCTTGTACCACCAGTTACCAACCATCCTGTGCAATCATGTATATTTCCCACGTAATTAAACGTATTAGCTTCGTACGAACGGACTTGTAAACCTGTGACTGCCATCGATATAATTACAAGATCGTAACAAGCAGACCATTATAAGGTCGAGCGAATCGAACATGCATATTAAAAACCGAATGGCATGTGATCATGATACAGAGGTGTTCGAATCGCAAAAGCAGTCAACAAAACACACTGGTAGACAGTATTCGATATCGGAGCAATTTCTTAATTAATTGCGAGTCATAGTCATGCTAACATAAATCGAGGAGCGCGCTTCGTATCACCTGAAGAAGATGAAGTGGCACAAGTTCGTAGACTACATATACGCGAGCAGCCTTATAATTCATGACGTAGAGATGCCAGAATGTCAATCCTATCTCGGGTAGCCATCTAGCAAACGTCCCCTTACATGTCATACGATCCACTTTTTTTACGAGCGTATTAACTCACGAGTAGAGGCTATCTCAAAATATAACTACTTGCGCGTGTTACGTGTCCAGCTAGTAGCTACGGACACCACACCTACGCTCCCCTACCCATCGGTATAGAGTGGTGTAAAAATGTGGAAGAAGGGCATCTCTTATCCGCAACTTTAATTTTGTTGAATCTCGAATATATCGTAGAGGGGAGAGCCCTGAGTAACATGCAGCTTATCCGAGGCGTGGGACGATCGCGGTTCAAAAGTTACGAGAAAAAGAAAATTGTACAGGTCGTATTGCATTTACTCGAATGTAAGTGGCTAAAAATGAAATTGCATATGCATTTGAATGGGATTGCGATCCTAATATGTCGTGTTAAGGTATGGCTAGGTTCGGCTAAGTTAGGTTGATGCCGAGAAGCAGATTCCTTGAATTCGGCCTGAGGAACCCCATCTCGCTGCTGGTTTCGCACTTAAATAAGAAAACTAGAGTGGGTTAGACCTAACCTACTTATATCGGAGTGAACGCAACGTAACAAGTACAATTTTCTTTTTCTCATAACTTTTGAAGCATGATCGTCCCAAGCCTTGGACAAAAAGCAGGTTACTTAGGATTGTCTCCTTTACAAGATATCCGAAAGTCAATAAAATTAGATCTGAATCCCCCTTTTTCATCCAATTCATGGAAATTTTTTTGAACTATGTATAGTATGAAAAATTACAGTCAGAGGGGAAAATAGGTGTGCAGGTAGTGGAAATAGATATCAATGAAACTATGTTAAATATACGAATTAATTTCAATTGTTTAGTAAATAATCTATGAAGTAATATGTATAAGTATAAATATTTATACAACTACTGTATAAATACTTCTAGATTCTAGACGCTACATATAATTGAAGAGAATACCGAATTAGTAATTTGGTAAAATAAAAGTATATTTCAAACTTATGTAGGAAATGCAGTTACCTTTAAGAAATTTCTAAAAAGCTTTCGAAATTTTTGTACGTTTTTTCTAACTCGAATAAGTAACAAGTGACAAAAATTGTCAAGTCGGTAATTTTGATTTTCAAATAGCTTTCAAATAGCTTAATATCGATTGATGAATCGATATACGTTATAGATATAGATGATTTTTTAATTTTTATCGTCTGTGTTTTTATCCGCTTATCGACTGTGATATGTATTATTTCAAACTGCGCCATCATGCAGCACACGCAAGAACTAGTAGACTGCTACTTCTTAACCTATTAACTTATGTAAATGATCAATTGCAGTTACAAATTTAGTGCAAGTTCGAATTAAAAAGAAATAAATTTATACGCTATAAAAAATATTAGACACAAATGTCTGGTTATACTGGACAAGAAAATTATTGGGGACAATCTCCTCAAAGCCATTATAACTTTGATTCCTCTGGCTTTGATCAACCTAACCAACAATTCGAATTTCAAACATATAATGATCAACAAGCTGGTGATTATTCATACGCGCAAAAAGGTTATCCTGTTCTCGATCCTGTTCAAAGTACATTTACTAGTGGTACGTACCGTAAAAATAGTTTTAAAACAGATTTCAATTAAGATAATCTTAGAGAAATCAATATTTTATGTCGGTTTAAATAACTGTTTATTACGTTTGACACAAACATTTTAGGATCAGCTGGATTTGTAGACGAAGAAGAAGAACCACCTCTGTTAGAAGAATTGGGCATCGATCCTGATAGAATATTACAAAAAACATTAGCTGTGTTAAATCCATTTCATAGAAAAGCACAAATAGACGATGCGAATTATTTACTTCAGGATTCAGATTTAGCTGGGCCAGTAGCATTTTGTTTAATGCTCGCCGCGTTTCTCTTATTAGCTGGTTCAAAAGCACATTTCGGTTATGTTTATGGTTTAGCTGTAACATCGTGTATTTTGATGTATATCCTGCAATCATTAATGAGCAATTCTAGTAATATTACATTATCTTCTGTGGCATCTGTGTTAGGTTATTGCTTATTACCTGTAGTAGTCCTTGCTGGTTTAGGTGTTTTTACAACTTTGAGAGGCCCGATCGGTTTATTTCTTGCCACGTTTACAGTTTCTTGGTCAACTTTATCCGCATCTAGGCTTCTTACAACTATGTCAGGAGAAGAAAATCAACGGCTTCTTATTGCATATCCTTGTGCTCTCCTTTATGGTGTTTTTACATTGATGATAATATTTTAGCAAAATTTGTATTCTTTTGCTACCTTCTTATATAAAGCTACTCATTATGATTAAATATTTAATGCAATATATAACATAATGATATATTTGTGTGCTGAATCACATAAATATACAATCACATTTATACAATATTATCAATTACAAATAAAGATCAATACATTGCAGAATATGTATTGTTACTTAAAGCATCTGATGTTGAAAATGTATCAATGTGACATTTTATATATTGTAATAATGTAATTTACATATATGTACAATACATTTTCTAAATATATTACCATAAGTTTTATTTGATTATTTTATAAGTCTTAAATAAATTGTACAATAACCAACTATTGTTCTCATCTTTCATATCAGTGTGATATTAGATCATGTATAGATTATTCTATCATTTCTACCACTTTAGTGTAATTTATAAAATCACACAAGTAAATAAATTTGAATCAGATGAATCAAATATCATATATTTGCAAAGAATGAGATGTGCATAAAAATAAAACTTATGTATATAACTTATACATAGTTATTATGGTTTAATATTTTACTGTAACTCATCAAATTTCTACAACATACATGTGTATATAATTTTAATGTCTTCCTCTGCATTAATTATTAATAATTGCTCGATTTAGATGATATTTTCATATACAAGAAGAAAGAAGAATTGCGTTAATAGAATTAATTAGCAGTTACCCTAAACTTGTAGTTAGAACATTGTGATATAAACTCAGTTGCATTTCAAGATAGATAGTTACTTCTCACAAAATACTAATGTAATGAAATAAATACCGTATTTAATGAAAAACGATTACGAAAAGACTATCTTAACAATAAATTCAAGTTTATTATTTCTTTGAAAAGTCATTATCATTCTTTCGTATTATAAATATTTCTCTTCTTATTTTCCTCTTACTATTCACCTCTTGCATAATTATGAATTTCATTAGATGGGATAAGATTTATTAGATTGATTAATAACCGCAACTTTGCGTTAATATTTTTTCGCTCAGTAGTAATATTCCCTTTTTGGTATCCCAAGATTAATTTATTCGACAATCGTCATAAAATTTGAACCTGTCCTAATAAGTACATGACATTATAAATTTAATATAATATTATTTACTTCAATTAATTGATTTATTCGCTTTATATTGTTCCAGACTAATTAATATTCACAACTGTTCTACGTATACGTATTAAAATCTATGGAATTAATTATTATTATATTTTACAAATATTTGCTATTTACTATTTAATATATGATTTTAATATCCATAATTCATCAGCTGTTTCTTAATCAAACCATTTGAATAAAATTTACGAATATTCGGCGAGACATTAAATTATGTTCACTAAAAGTAAAGCAATACTATTTGGTATTTTTTCAGGAATTCCATCTGATCCAGCACAAGTTCAACAACCGATTTTAGTTTGCACAGCCCACATTCATTGGGATCCAGAATTTTGCGATGTTAAATTAATACAGACAATGATGCTCAGTAATGAATTACGTTCCATTTTGGACCAAGCTGGCCAGTCTTTCAGACCTGGTCACAAGCCTGATTCTTCCAATGTTCAACTGTTACTTTGTGGCGACTTCAATTCTCTGCCTGACTCCGGTAAACTATACTATCATTTATATCTTATACGTTAGCTTTACATACAATTTTACACGATGCTTTATTTTCTAAAATGCTCTGAATTGTCCGAAAACGTCGGTTTCTTGCACTTCTTGGAGAGGCAGTATTTGAACACGTCGAAAAAAGATGGAAGATTGTTCTTTTCACGTGTCTTTTGAAACAACGTTCATTACGATTGGTTGGTTTCTCAGGACAATATTTTACATATAGTAGAGAGTAGAATACATTGTCGAGATTTGAAAGATTTCTTTTTCAAACAGAAAAAGATATCGCTGAAACACCAAATGAGGTGTGTGATGTCCACAGAAAAGGTTTTCTATCTGATAGAACTATTCACAAATAATTCGCTAACTTCAGAGAAGAAAACTTCAATTAAGAACGTCTTGAAACTCTTAAAAGGCTACCGTGAGTTTAGTAAAGTTTCGTAAAGTTTGCTAAAGTAAGATTAAATTATAAGATTAAAGTTTTAATAGACTGTATGATACATATATTTCTTGAACTTTCGTCTTCGTTGACGACTCTACTGAGCCCTTGGCTTAGGACGCAGTGCCGAGAGAAGCCTAAATTATGGCACTCTCGAGTGCCTGTTACTTTGATATAATAATTTTTATAAGAAAAAAGCGAGCGATCGTACCGTATACTTGAGTTTCGCGTTCCCTGGCATTATTTTCCATCGACGATCAAGCAAAAATATTCAAACAAAATCAAAGCATTAATTGCAAATAATTTATTGTATATAGCATGGAAATCAGTAAAAAGAAAAATTGCGATACATACCGCATTGTATAAACAACCAAGTATATTAAAATGTATGGTTTCCTTATTTGCTTAAAAATCAGAACAGGCTAACACAATATCTAAAAAAGAATCTTACATTGTAGAGTATCATTTAAAATTGTAAAATGTAGATGTAAATGTAAAAGAGTCAAAACTTAGTCGCCACTCGTCAAATGGCTAATATCGATACGAGTCGAACACTTTAAACTTGATTGTAAAAGACATTACAATTCGACGTCGTAGCCTAACCCACGAATATCTCCGAACATTTATATTATCAGTGAAATCAGCTGTTGGAAATAAAATATGTATTATAACCTGTTAACCGCAGTGTTATACCAACTCAACCGCTCCTATTATCCCAACAGAAATAAGGGGATCGATCTATTCGCGGCGTCGATTACTATAATCGCAACAGGAATTTACGACTTCCGTTGACGCGCTTCCTCGCGATCGCGTTCTTCCGCGACTGGTCGACTTTACAATATTTATAAATTGAACCGTAATACTTGGATGTCTTTATATCACTTATTTGAGAATATTAGTATAAAATATTTTAATATAAAGGCTGTTTGAAATAAACATTTTTTTTATACAGTATTTAATAAAATAGGAGTAGCAATTTAACTTTGTTCTGTAAAAATAACTTTAAGTCCAATCTTAATCTAGAGAAAGTGCATGTTCGTAATAATTAAGTTATAGAAAACATAGACTAATTCTGAAATCTCTATATTTAGATTTTTAATGTTTGATTTAATATTTAATTTCTATTTTATTAATTTTTAATATCACTTGCCATGTTAATGGATATTTCATCCAATGATTCATGTCGTATAATAAAATATAGGATATAGATATAATAAGATTTTATTTCTGAAAGAATTACTTTTAAGTATCTTGAAAATTCACTTTGAATATATTTTATTTTTATCGTTTTTTATGAAGAATAAGACATTTATAAATAATACGTTGATTTCGTCCCTTTTTCCTTTATTATCGAAACACATACGTTGACTAATCTAATTTTCTTTCAAATATTAAATAATATTTTTATTACATAATGTGATAATATTTATATCTGATATTTTTGTCTTTTACATTTATTTAAATATCTTTTTTTAGGTGTAATTGAATTTCTTACTTCGGGGCGAGTAGCGGCTGATCACCGTGACTTTAAAGACTTAGCTTATAAATCATGCTTACAGAAGATCTCTGGTTGCGATAAACCTAATGAATTCACTCATTCTTTTAAACTTGCATCTGCATATAGTGAAGATATCATGCCCTATACTAATTATACGTAAGTTTTACTTATACGTTATGTTAATACCTTGTTTTTACTTCATATAGAATGGAAGATAAGATCCTAGCTCTCCCCTTTCTTACAGATTCGAATTCAAAGGTATAATAGATTACATTTTCTACTCGAAACAAAGTATGGTACCATTAGGACTTTTAGGTCCTCTAAATGCAGATTGGTTTAAAGAACATAAAGTAGTTGGTTGTCCACATCCACACGTTCCATCGGGTAAGACAATAAAGAAACGAAATTTCTATGATGATTTATAAAGCTTAATAAAATCTTTCTACAAAATATAATCGACATTTATATATTAAATATAAATTAACTGTTTTTTTTTTCAGATCATTTTCCTTTATTAGTAGAGCTTGAAATGACACCAACAGTAGGAACAAGCAATGGATTGATCTCACGCAGGTAGCAACCGCTGCGATCTAGGCCCAAATAAATATAAGGGAATAACAAAAGATAATAAGAAAGAAATCCCCATCACATTTTCTCTTACTTCTGGCTCTAGCAATATCACTCGCAGTCGACAGTTACTTCAATAGTGAATGTTACAAATACTCCATATTACCGCACATTCGACACAAGTTATTAGATACTGATGAATAATTCTAATGACCAGGTGAAGGGAGGTGTGTTGTAATGCGTTTAGCCCATGTATAGTGTATTGCATTTTTAAGAAATAACTTTCCCATATTAAGAGTATTTTAACCTTTACTACCATCGTAATATGTAGATACCTATTTTCCTACAAAAAGATATTCCGATCAAGCCTCTGTGATATTCACATTAACAATTGGAACAACTCACATATTTATTAACAAATTAGTATCTACTAGAAAATCCCTAATCTCTTCCTAAATGTCATTACAACATTCTCCAAGCCAACTTTTTGATAAGAATGCTGCCATCCAATGAGAAATTGTATTTTTAAAGAAAACAAAAACAAAAAATATGAAAACATACACACTATACTGGGCTGTGCGAAGTGATTGGAGTTAACTTAACGATTTCAATGCAAGTACAAATCTGTTCTTATTGGCCACGTATATTGAGAATGATAATGTTATATAAGTAAATAGATAATATTGTAGCGAGTGTATTTGTAAGTATAATAATGTAATGATGTTCATCATTCACAGTATCCTGAAAATCAGTTGACATTCATTCATTAGACGTTCAGTTCCAGTTATTATAGATAACGAATACTAATTTACTACTTGTTAATTCAGTTGCATATAATCTAAATTGTATAGCAAAACTTATTTTTTTTAATCTTACTTTGTATTATATATTTCTTCTTTAAATTTTCAGGGTTTGTAAGTATTGTTATATTAAATACAATGATTTTTTGAGTCAGTAATAGCGATCTTACTAAGCGTTTATAATTTTTATCTAACATAATTCAATGCAAAAATGAAGATTGGAACAAATTTCTATCCATTTATTTCTCATACAACATCTGTTTCTGTAAGAAAAATGTATACAATTTCATTTATCATCAACGTAATATTTTATTGTATCATAATACATTTTATTATTCTGCACAAAAAATGTTATAGTATCTTTGTAAATGTTTTATAAATATTTTAGTAGGCCTCAAATAATAATAGAAGATTACAATTGAAACATTTTCATATTTTAATGTTACATAGTATCATCATAACAGATATAGAAATTTATTATTTTTAATTAATTATTGATTATTGATATAAATAAATAAATATATATATATATAATATATATATAATATATATATATATACACATAATAGGTTCCAAAACGTTGATATTTTTCTGATAATGCTTTTAGTTTTTTCATTAAAAATAAGCTACTTTTATTTTTTATGTAATTAAATACAAAACGTGTATACGAAGAGCAGTAATTCAAAGTAAGATCTTCAACTTCAGCAATTGTAAAAGTTGCTTAGATGAACCTAAATACCTGTTAGCATTTATAATGACTAGTGTTCCTACACATTTTATAAACAAAACGGCACTACCGATATACTGTATAGTTGTCATAATGAAAACTATCAAATGGGCTTGTCTTCTATTCACATTTGACAAAAGCAACAACTGAATTATACAAGTAGTAAACGATTAGTTTAACAAAGACATATGTGTAGTAAATGTTGTATAAAGTAGGTAATTACAATATAGTTTTAATTAATGAGGATAGAAGTGGCAATCCCTATTTGTATATGCATTCACAAATAAACACATGGTAATTGAACATACATACAAAATATGCTAGGATAATTATTCATAATTTCAAGCCAATTTCTCTTTATCTTATTTAAAAAATTTTGCATCCAATTTTAAAACTTATCATGATATGAATCAAGTAAATGATATCTGATGTTAATACTTTTTCAAATTCAATTGACGCAATTTTCTTGATAATATCAATACTAAATGCTTTTGACTTCCGCATATCTTTTTTTCTAGTGTATTATTAGTATTGTAAATTACATTATTTGCTACATAGTATAAAATTTCTTATAACAAAATAAAATTTGACAGAATAATCTATATTCTTCAAGTAATATCAAATATTAAATCATAATTAAATGCTTTTAATTTGACAAATGTCTGTATTCTTTATGTGAAACAGAATCGATATTAAAGTAGATCATATAATATCTGTTATTTTCAAAAAATAAATTTTTCTTACAAGCATAATATTCAAAACATTTTATTTCAAATAATTATTTTGTCATTCTGACATTCAACAAATTCAGATACATAGGTATTTTTTTAAATTTCTGTTCATAATTTGCAAGACATATTTCAGTAATAAAATATATATTTCTTATAGCAATTACATTTTGTTGGAGAAATATTAAAACAAGGCAGAGCAACTAATAATTTATCTAAAGCATTAATGAAACAAATACATACTGTCCTTTGTTTTAATAATGATGAAAGCATTAGATAACAACATGTGTTTTCATGCATTTTGGCTGACACAAATGCCATATGCCATAGTATTCAAAATAGCTTTGTTAAATAGAAGCTCGGAAGGATTAATAATCAATATCACATTCTTGCTTAGAGTTTATGTATGTACTTTGAAGTACTATGGTTCTCAGAATGTATAAAAATATGAATTTAGGTAATAAAGAAAAAAAGAACAATTGAATTGAATACGAATTATTCATTGACTGGCACATAACAACTACAAAATTGTATCATTAATCAAAAATTTATGTAATTCAAGTTAATATTTAACTTTGTTATACTATATAATAAATCGAGAACCGCAGTTCTTCAATATAGTAACACTACTTTCGCTAATGTGCTTTCATATAAACTATAATACAAAGAAGATTGTAAAAAGCATCGACAATTTCATATAATTTCTTGTTTTAAGAATATATACATAGTATCCCTTGTTATAAAATAAAGATAGCAGCACTCTTACAAAAATCTTAAATATGTCTTAAACAGTTCGATGAATTCTTATAAAAATTTAGTGGTCCATTTTCATTTGTATAATTGATATTCATATATGAGATTTATAAATGTTACCCTAATGCTATTACACAAAATTTATATAATGACATATTTTATACATCGGAAGATCATCAACATTTTGTAAACAATTTGAAAACATTGGAAAAATACCATATCCGTGCTTGACAAATTCTAATCACTGATATGGCATACATATTTGTGTGTATATAAAAGAAATCAACTGTTTACAATTTAATTAGATGTATAACAGTATTAACAATTGATATATGTGATAAAAAAAAAGTATATAAGACGTTTATAATGAAGGCAGTTAACAAACATTCTAGAATTTACATTATTTTGTTTAACAACATTCTTGTTTAGCAATATTTCATTTTAATACATATGAAACAATACTTCTTCTACTATATTAAAACAAAAAGTCTAGTCAATTAGCGCTGTATTAAAATTAGATTATTACACATTTTTTAATGAACTCTTCTTTATATATCAATATTTGTAGAATTGATTATAAATAAATGAATTATTTAAAAGATGAGATGATTACATACGTATGACAATAAATGGAGTACTTAGATAGAATTAAAGAATCATTTAGATAAACATTTACTTTTAATGAACAGAAATCATACATTAATGAAATACATTAGTTCATTTCAATCCGCTTTGTGTGTAAAGATATGAGTTTGTGAAATTTTGTTTCAATTAATATTAAATTTTTTCATGTTTAATGAATTAATGCTGCAGGAAGGATATATCAATATTGAACGATGTATTTTTAAGATAAAAAAAATATAATTATAAAATTTATTCTGGTATTAGTAAACAAGCAGTTAATTACTTTATATACATATATATATATATTTTAATACAACTTTACACACACTTTACATTCCATATTCATAAAGATATAAATGATCAAGTAATGATTTTATTGTGAAATATTATATTTTTGAATATAATATTTAATACCTTAATTAGTACTTATATTAGAACAAAATTTCACTAGAAATCATAGATTATTTCTTTGTGAAACCCACTAAATTTTATAACAAAAACAAAAATGTACTAAATTGTTATAAATGTGTAGAATTAACTGGAATGACGCTGAATAATAAAATGATATAAAATATTGACAATATGAGAATTCATCGAACTGATATAATATGATTTCAATTATGAATTTAAAAATATTTCTTGCATATAATTTGCATATTTACAATTTTATCTTATTAAATTCATAAATGAGTTTAAAAATAGTTATGGAATTTTTTAAATATGTTAATTTTCAATCTTCTGAGCTCCTCCATATAATATGTAGAAGATTCAACATTAGTTTTAATTAACTAGTAATAATAAACATTTTTATGTGATTAAAAATATATTAGTTATCAGTCTTGTATGATGTGAACACAATGTTTTGTTTGAAATGTTTGGTACATCTTTAACAGTTTGATCAAACGTATGTAGTCAATGCCTTTACCTTTCTGTACTCTGTAATTTTGGGCATACTACGTAATATAAGTATATATACATAAATACAAAATGACACTATACGCGCAATGTTAATAGAATAATATTGCTTTTAAATTAAGTCCAACAATATAACAAAACATATAGATTTGAAATTACCACACTGTAATAGTGTTTAATAATAATAATTTATCAGAATGTAGTATATAATATACTTATTTATTAATATATACGTACATATATGTAACATAATATTTAAAAATATATTTGCATTTAGCAGTTATATGGTACAATATAACAAACGACACCAAAAGAACCATTTTTAATACAAGACACTTTATAATAATTATTTATTCATAAAAATATTACTTTTTTTAGTTTGTCGCACGTGATACTAGAATTCTTACTAATATCTTAATATTGAACAAATATTTTATAATTGTCTGGTTTGAAAAAATATGGCTTATTAAAATCAATATACTACAATTATAATTTGCAGTATATAGCCATTTTTATATATTATGTTTCTACAAACGATCTTATATTAAGTAGAAATAATACAATAATAGAACTAATGCAAAATACGACATAATTTTTTTAACATAATCCCAAAGATAATTTGATATAAATTATTCTATAATTTCATTTCGTATTGCCTCGTGTATGTGATTTATTTGCTTGAACAAAGTGCAATGTTAATTATATTCTATATAATATTGCGTGATAGTGTCGATTTTTGACTTCCATAAATAAGAATAGAATTATATTAGAGTACAATAAGACAAGCACAGCACATTTCAGTCTGTACTTTTATAAGAACACGATAACAAATTATAAACATTGGAACATAATTCTTGCGTCCATCATAAGAATAATTACATTTCAGTGTTAATATTGTAAATTCAATCAGATTTCGTGTACGCTTTTGGAAATTTTTTACCTGCTATATTGGAAATGTTGGAATCAAGACTTATTTTATTAGAGTCTTTGTTTTGTCTCTAAAGGTAAAAAATATTAATTTAAGCAAATAATTTAATCACTGAAAGAATAAAATTCTTTAAAAACATATGATATAATTATTATAATATATGGTTACACAAAATTTTTTAAATATCAATTTTTTAATCAATGAATTTTTAATGATTAAATATCTTCTAAAAATATATTTTTAAAGCGATGTCATTTTTACTTAAAATATGTCATGTACGATATACTGCATAATCATAAATTTGTAAATTCTATTCACAATTTTATATAAGAATGTCTCATCATAATAATTCTTCATATAAACATATTATAAATTTATTGCCAACTATAATTGTAATTTTAATTTTTTCACTTAATTAGTTAATGATGATTCCTCATTACTATATACCTATATAAATACTCAAAGATCTATTGAAAGTACAAATATGTAGCAACACGATCCTGATTGAATAATGGAAGAAAAGAGTTGTAAAGACATACTAGAGGAGAGAATGTGTCTAGTAGAATATATAAAAGTTTGAATGCTCTGTCAGTTTGCACTTAAATATCTTTTTATTTAAATACCTATCTTAAAATAATATGTAATTTACTTTTTATTGAAAATGCAATGATTGTATATGGGCTGCGTTTGAGTCATGATTGAATGTAACAGTTTATTAACTAACATAAAATAAATTAAAAATATTCAGAAAATAAAATAATTACATGCTTATTATTATATGGAATAAAATTATATATGAACTTTTTTGTTCTATATAAAATTTGTCAAAATTATATGGGAAAAAACACTATTGAATTATATCAAAATATGATACTTTTAAAGTTGTATTTAGAATATATTTAATGTTAAAAGTTGTATAGTAAAAGAATGCATATTGTAGTAAATTAATAGTACATATATCATAGATTTATGTTTATTTTTATACAATATAATTTTTATGATAATCATAACTAACTAACATTAAAGTCAGTCACATGTCAAGGATAAATTATATTACTTATACATATACACATATATAACATCAGTTTTGTTTTATACTGTTACTATTAGTTTCATTTTAACTGAACAATGTAACTAATTGGTTAAAGGTAAATATAATCAAAAAGTAAACTTTAGTAGCTGATATTTCATACAAAAAAATATCGGCTATTTTAATTATTTTATGTTTATTTTTACATTTCTAAATTGAATATAAGCGGTTACAAACCAACTTCCTTACATATAATTTCGAATAATAAAAATCTACAATAATCTTCAGTGACTTATTATCATCTTTTACACGCATTTGTTAAATAAAATAAATATACACTTCGTAGTAAATATGCATTCGTAATCGGAGTGTAATTTAAATAGATGACCAAACTTTGGTATCATATTTTACTTTTTCTAATAAACATTCAAATTAAGTAGTCGCAAGTAATGATATTATTTCTGCTCTTGAATAGATTAACATGTATTATAGTAAATCGATCTCTGTTTAAATATTTTACAAACGTAATAATCACTCTGGTGAAATCCAAATCTATGAAATAGATTTTTAATCTCACGTTTATATCACTTTTTCGTGTTATTAGGAAGAGCAGAATACAATATCAAACTTTGATCGCCTATTTTTAATGCACCGTGTATATTTAAATAATGTGCTTAAAAATAAATAATTAAACTTAAAGAGTAAAGAACTACAAATTAAGAAATTTAAACTATATCAGATTTTTACTTTTATATAAAGAAGATTATTATTATAGAGGATTCCAAAGTTAAACATACTTTTGTCAATAAAATAAATTAAAATTACTTCAAAATTGAAAATACGCGTACGTATCTTCCATGTATTCGCTAATAATATAATAAAAAATATTCCCTATTTAATATATCAATGGTTGGATTTACATATAACATATATAAATACTTTACAAGTCATTGCTTGATATTTGGGAATAAATAATTTTTACTTTGACTCAGGTATAAGGTTATATTATATTTATATAAACAAGTCTTCTTTTTATACGAGCATCTATGTCTATGTATTGATACAATGAAATCTCGGACTAAAACTTAACCATATATGTAATATGTATTCATGCCGCTTGATGCTTACGGCTCGGGTGAATAAATTAATTGATTACTAATAAAACGCAGTACAGCGTTATAGTGTAACCAATGTAATTGAGTAACCCAAGACGTCGAAGTAATGCGGTTCACCCGCTGTTAGCCACTGTTAGGGCAGTAGTTAAAGTTTACAGTTTTCGATGACCGTAACAAGTAATTAGGGATGCATTGAAGATTACAACTTGTAACTTACAAGGAACCAAGTTCTCTCTTTACGCTATATCTAACAAGATTTGCCTCCTTGTGAAGGAGAGTGGATATGAGTCATATCTAAGTTATATTCTGGAAGTTTCAATGTTATAGTTCATCGTTCAATTACGAATGATAGTAGAAATTGATTACAAAAATCTGGCGCAAGTTACGTGGATGCGAAATACGTACAGCCCTAGCTATATCACTTTTATCGAGTGTAACTAATTCTTGCTGATACATCATCATCATCTTTTTAGTAATTAGATTGTTTCAGATTTTAGTCAATATTCTGATTTGAATCAAATTCCTCACAAATTTATATAAGGGGTAATATGCAGCTGGTAAGACCTATAAAAGTTAATGACCTTGTAATGTACCCCCCCCCCCTTCAAATATTAACATTCCAAGTGTAACATATAGACCTTATTTTTTAAAACATTGTTGGTTTACTTTTATTACATATTTTATAGAGCCCTGGTTGCACAGTTTACGGTATGGCCGGATAAAAATTGTACCTCACGTCGCCATAAGTGACGTTTATTTGTTTCTTTTTATATTTTATGTTAAATTATTTTTTTATGTATTGTCTTGTATCTTATAACATATTTCACATATTAAAAATAGTGTCAAGCCTGAAATTACTACTTATTATAATTCTACAAAATATAATATGACTTATATATTATATATAGTATGCTTTAGACAAATTTATGAGAGAATATTTATGTTAGATGATATATACACCCATCACTATTTTTTTCAATTAAAGTAATATTTTATAGAAATGAGAAAAAAGACATTTATGAATGAATTAAGAAATAAATCAGTACATAAATCTTTTTAAGAGAACTTGCAAATATATTTCTATACTGATTTATTTTTCATATAGTAATAAAAGAATCAAAGAATAAAATTAAATGTATAACTTGATAAAATAATAGAATAATTGTAATGTAGAATCGAACCTAGTATTTGTACAAATTTCAATATATTATATATATTTTACAATATTTGTTACTTTATTTCCATATGTTTTAACCTTATATATAAGTATATTAATTGCAATGTTATGTGTAGACATACTTAATTTAAAAGGTTGTGCAGTAAAATACATGAGTTAATAGTAGTACATGTAATGAATACATGTAATTGTAAATTTACTTTTATTTATGCAATGTAATTTTAACAACTATAGCTTAATTATAACAATTATGCTACGATTAACATCTTCACAGTTCTTAGATCTATATATCAGAATAATTAAGACCTATGAACATGTTAAATAATTTTATATATAACGTCATCTTTGTCATTTACTGTTGATATTTCCATCTTTACTGGACAATGTAACCAATAGCTCAAAAGTTCTTCAGTATAACCAAGTAAAAAGTGCATTTTAATGGGTGTTATTTTGCGCATAACAATGCCAGCGATCCTTATGATATTGTGTTGACGCTTAATAATTATCTCGCTTGCAAACAATCCATGCCAAGTTCCTTGTACAAAATTTCGAATAAACAAATCTTCTATGGTAGTTTCTGATGGCCTATTACCATCCTTTACATTTGCTAAAAAAAAAATACATTTAACAATTCATATATATTCAAATAACGTGTAAATATATAAAAAGTTGAATGAACATAATATAAAACTAAAACAAATTTTAAATTTTGTGTATAATTTTAATTTAATATTACCATTAAAAGTTGTTTTATTAGTAAAACAAATTATAAAATATGCCTACATGTATTCCATGAGTTCCATGACTTTTTAGAAGCAATTTCATGTGGTGGATATGCCATTTCATATGTCAATGGTTGCAGTACCTTTGGTTTTGGTCTATAACGTCCAGCTTGTACTTTATGAAGTACTGTGCTGACATGTAAATATCTTTTCGCAACATTATTTTGATTAATTAATATCTGAAAAAAATATTTCATTTCTAATTTAGTTTAAGAATAGGGTTATGTTACATATGTATTTCATACACCACATATAAATGTGTACATACAGGTCGTAGATATGGTATTAAACTCATTATTTTTAACTATCTATGTGATAATTAAACAAAAATTATATTTATATTATATTTCAAATTTGGTAACATTTAATACATTGAACACTGAATTTAACAATTTGAATTCGTGGCAGTAGTTTCAAACTCTCAAGACACATTTAGACCTTCAACTGTATAAATGAAAAAAGTGCAAATTAAAATGAAATTAAATTAAATTAAAAATGTTACTTACTTAGTAATAATTAATTAAAATTAAAAATATTACTTACTTAGTGATAATTTAAAAATTGATTTTACATGGGCTGGCATCCATGAAACTCCAATTTATCTCGCTCAATAAAAGGCGCGAGAGATTGAAAAGAGCTATTCGAGGGTAAAAATAACTTTTGTCATAAAAGTCATTGATTCGAGATATTATTGTTTAATTTGAAAAGTTTCTTTTTTTTCTTCAGCTCTATGCATCTTTCTTACCTAATCCGAGGTCTTTTCCTTAGATTTTCATAGTCCAATAGTAAGATAAGTTTCACCTCATTGATCTAAAATTTTCTCCTAGATTTCGTCTTCCATCTCTCAGGGTGGTAGAATCGCTTCGTGGTTGTTTCATAATGTAGAAACGAAACGAAAAGACACCTTCGATGAAATTTATGACCATTTTATTGTTAAATGTAAAGTAATCAAGATTAAGTATCTGTATACAGAACACTTTTCAAGGTTCGTACGTGACTTTAACGAAAATTTACCATGGTCGCTAATAACTAAACTCACAGCATTTTAACACTAGAACTACCACACTAGTCAAAACGACTGGTTTTACAATTTTATTTTAAAATTCCTACTTCATGTTATATTTTTTCCGCAATGATGTAATGACTTTCGCAGTGATAACTAAAAGAATAATATAATGAATTTTATTTTGTTTGTTATGTATTCAAACTCGAAATAATTTTGTATCAAGGCTACTTATAACAATACCAGTCGAAATGACCGATACTTGTCAAAGTGTAAAAGGGTCCTGTAACCTGTTTATCGAATCCCAATTAACCAATTTTCTCGTTTATTAAAACGAGAAAAATTTAAACTTAAACCAATTAAAAATTTCCCACACGTTTTTACAATTTTTACTGCGTATCATTCAATATAATGACATCAGTTATCAGAAAAATTCCGGAACGATCGCTAGATCGCTAGATGCTAATACGTATTTTGCGATTTATGTACATATATACAGGCAATTTCAAAGCTCCTAATATACATATATACATATCGATATTGATATACATAAAGCCGAGTTTATACGATTGTGTGAAAAAAGTAGATAATATAATACTTTAAGCTTAAATATTGTTAGTAGGTATCAATATTTTTTTATCAACATTAATCAATCATCACATCAATAAATTATATAATTTTATATGTGATACACATTCGTGGTTTTGGAATAAACATTTAAAAAGATGATTCCCCTTACTTTTTAAACTTACATCTACTAATATAATTTTGTGTATATGTTATATACGTTGTGTATACACGTATTAGCTTTTAAAAATTTGTATGAAAATTTAATAACTATTGTTGCTTATCATAATTAAAGTACTGTTTGTAAACATCGATGGCACTTAATTACACCTAATAATCATGAATAATTTCCGCAAGTCGCATAAGTAAACATAAGTTTTATGTTTATAATTATAGACAGTAAATACTATGTTGACAAAGAATTCGCTTGTCATCTCTCGTAGAAGAAAGAAACAAATAATTATTAAACTGAAGGCTAGCGTTGCGTATTCTGTCACAACGAGAATTTCTTTTAATATATTAAATAAAAGGTACAATATACGACACTACTATTATTAATAATAGTAATAATTACTTACAACGAAATTGAATACAAACATGCTGGAACAGACGTTAATTTGACATCGAAGAAAAGAAATTCATTATATATAAACTTATTGTTGTAAAATAAATGGATAAAGAAATAATTTTTATAGAGGAAGAATATTTTTCAAATTCTAATATGAATGTAGCAACTATGACAAAATTTGTTATATAATTATACTTAATATAAAATACAAGCCACAGTAAATAAGATAATAACCTGTGAGAAGTTTGAATGAAGTAAGAAATTAAGAATAGTCTAGTATAAACTAAATTATATACGAGCACATATATAATATATGTACACTTATGCAGTATAATAGATAAGTATTGTATAATATATATATAATCATACATATAATTATACATACATAACATTAGCAACATTTTACATTTTCTTATATTTGCAGGAATTATTAAATTGATATCTCGCATATTAAAAAAAAGATCGAAACTCATTCCTGTATTAAATGTTATGATATATAACGATATATATATATGGTTACAGATATTTAAAAAATAGTTTTGTAGGAAAAGATACTGAAGGGAGAGAAAAGGAATCGCGTCGATGATAATCGAGGGCAAAAACAAAAAAGGAGGAATATAAAATAATAAAGACCCTATGCACACGAACGACGCGGCAGTGACACGTTGCCGTAGCAGTGTCGCTGTGCGATTGTTGTAAATTATAGACGTGCGATGCAATATCGCTCGTATGCATTGCACGATTATGTCCGATGCAGACGAGCGGTTTACGGCAAATCGCCGCAATGGCAACGAGTTAGAAGAACAAGGAAGTACATATATATGTATTCTTCTTTTGTGAGACAGATCTTTATTTCTATGTTTTTCCAACGACAGCAGAACGATGTCGTACAGGAGAAGTTGGTTGTCTGCAACGAGTCTTAAAAACATATACGTAGCCGCCAAACCCATAGAGATATAAGAATAAAGTGTGCGAGTCACATGTACCGTGTAAGTGGATACAACTAATACGATATAACGATAGAAACAAAACAGAGGCCCTTTTCGCCCTTGTCTGATTAGACGTGCACACTGACATCGCTCGTTGGTGTTATGCTTACATATTTACTATACGAATATACATGCGTTATTAAACAAGGATACAAGGACCTCTACTCAGCGTTCTCTTTCTATCCTTGTATCACTTTTTCATCTTGTTCATGCACTCTGTTACTCTTTATGGCCGAATCGCACAAAGTTGCTATATCGCTGTGGCATCGTATACCTGCCGTGTTGCTCGTGTGCATTGGGCCAAAGAGTAGCATAGTTGGTACGCGGGAGGTGGTAAGGTGGGGAGCATCGAAGGGTGGAGGATCGAGCGTTGGAGGGGCAAGCGAATGAGATTTAGTTGGGTGGGAGAGTCGGAGGGACGAGTGGAAAGTCTGAGCTGCTTGCAGTCTCGTTGATCCAGCCTCGGGTAGTATGTACCGTGACGTGACAATGGCGGTAGTCGTAATTACGAAACGGTACGTTATTGTGATCAGCTGATCAAGCGAGCCCAACGGAAAGAGCAAAATCGAGAAAATACGCGCGATAAATAATAGAACGAGGATTCGAGACGGAATCGAGGTATCGAAGCTCTGCGAGATAATTCGAAGACAAAAAGTCAAGAGAAGAAGGGAATTGGATTTTCGGCTATGTCATTGCGCTTGTGATTTGCTCTGCCTCTAGGGCACCGGTGCTCTTTTGTGTTGTGTGAATAGTGGCTTGCGTTTTTGCGGCTGTGTTGTGTGCATGTGTGCGTGAAATTCGCAAAAGCGATAGATAAATGTGTCTTAGCCATGCCTGCTGTGCGGAAGTATAGAAGGGATACCAGTGAAGTGAGCTGCTGTCTCAAGTATGTGATCTTTGGATTTAACGTGATGTTTTGGGTGAGTATTACATCTCGATATTGCATTTCTAGCTTTCTGTCTCTATTAGCAACGCATCTCGTTTTCTATCATGTTTTTGCAACGTTATTGCTAGACTACGAATATTCATACGAAGTCATATCTTTACAAAGATAATTTAGAAAATGTAACTTTGATGCACAACTCTTCTACATGTAACATAATATAATATTATCTTTTAGCTACTTTATGTATATATCGATACATATTACACGCATTTCTAACGCCTCCATAAATGAATAAAAATCCGCTGCTTAGTTACTATACTTTATCAAGTCGATTGTAATTTTCATTCGTTTGAAGTTGAAATTTAGTTTTCATAAAAACGCGAAGAGCTAGTAACTTTTGGCAGTATGTCTTGTTCTAAATGGCAAATAGGGGTTATGTCGTGATTAATGATTAACTTATTGACTAATCTGGTCAGTGATTAATTGACGAATTAACATTTTGTTTGCAAAAGTATATTTTATCGTTTCGTATAATATGTTATTAGTTAATATATAAGTAGAATATATGAAACTGAGCAAAGATTTATACACAAGTGAACTGTTTGTTTTAAAATATACGCGTGAAAGAAATGTAGCTCATCGAGAAAAACAACAAAGTATTTTAAACAAAGAGTACAATGAATAACCTGCAATGCAGCCCTTGTGTACTCCAATTGCTCCAACTGCGAAAATCATGATACAGGACGTTCATTTACATACGTTATGATTTCGATGCTGTATAAATATATATATAGCATATTTACATACAGACTTCTCAGAATTAAGAAGTATACAGCTCGCTTTGATTTCTATTCTGTAAAACGTAATCTCTTTCTTGTAGATTTTGAGTTCCAAGTTGGATAAGTAGTTCTGATAACGTGACACTATAATTTGGAATTATGTGTCTAATAAAATTATATATAGGTATAGACTTAAATGGATGTTTGTTTTCGTCTGTTGTTTAAAGATAAATTTATTTGCATCTTGCACTTTCCCTTTTAATAATTATATACATAAAGTTTGGCGATTAAAATTATATTTCTGCTTCAATAGTATGAAACAGAACGAATTTGCATTACGATGTGAATAGAATGTAAAACGAGTCGTATTTCACTCATTATATTTATCGTAATTTGAATTAATTAACAGATTGATATTTAATTTCAAAGAATTAAATCCAGAAATGTCTGCATTATTAATTGCTTGAATAATATATTATGAATTATGCAATTTTTATTATATTATTCGTTTGATGATCATTTAAAAAGTATAATTTTCCTATTTGAACCAAAACATCTTTCGCAACATTTTTTCTCGTCAACAATGAGAAAGTTACTATAATTTTTAATTTATAATTTTTACCGTTAAAATTATAATTATTATCGTTGGCCAAAAACTATATAAATATTTTATAAATATTACTTTGTCTTTACAATAGAACAAGTTAAAGGAAGAGAAACCTTATTAGAAATGTATTTATATGCATTTCTACGTACATGAATTGTTTACGCTATTTATTCGTTATCTGGTTGAAAATTTATAATAATCGCAGTGAACGTGATAAAAATCGCCATAGCGTTTCGGCGTTCTGATAGACGTTATTATTACGACGCTGTAATTTATGACTTATGAATATAACCTGACCTCCTGATCTTTCTCAATCTTCTCATTTAACTCGCTAGAGGACAAAGGCAAATTGAATAGACAAGATAAAAAGAAAAGCAAAAGAGGGGCAAAATGATTCGGAATGAGCGTACGCCTGGCCCTGACATTTTTTAAGCTACAAATCCACCTATAATTGGCATCGTGTTATTCAAATATATTTATAACATAATTTACATATATTAGCAGTAAAATCGATAAAGCGCGGTAGTAAATTAGAAAATTAGCCAGGATAATGCGTGTTTGGTTTAGGACGCATTAAGGGGGGGGGGTAAGATTAATTCGTACAAAAATAAGACATGTTTTTGTGAATTATTTGTGACGACACAGTTAAAATCTCTTTATTAAAATCAATAGTACATTAAAGTATGACATTCGAAAAATATTGTATAAAATTTTCACGGAGAAATATTAGAAATTACGGCAATGGCAGTAATTATTCGGACGTGTCTCGGAAAATTGCGGTGCCCCTGATAACTTGGTGCTGGATCATCTGAAATCAAAAAGTCAAAGTTCATTCGTTTGGTAACAGTTTTCTACAGGTAACGCTGGGAGGGTTTTTCGAAATTTCAATTTTTCACTTTTTTGGAACACTTTGAAGGGAAAATTAGCCGCAAATTTTCGCAAAGTCAGCTAATTTATGCCGGGGGGATTCTCGTGTTAGTAAACTCAAGTGACTTTCATGAATGTTTTTTTTAGACCAGCTACTAGTTATATGGGGCGAGACCTTTTTAAGATGTAAATATAGTCTTGAAGAACAAATATCACTTTTAATTCAGGTCTTATTGTTCATTGTATATTGTACAAGTGATTTGATCATCTTTGACGATGTAATCATCGTTACCGTGTAATATAGCGTCTATCGCAGCCATCGGTAGACTGCGGATGTTCATGCAATTCTGTGCTTTTATGAGCATAATTAATGAAAGCAGATCTACATAGAAATTTGTTTCATCTACTAAACATCATAGCAAGTGCTCTACTTTAAATATCGTTGTTAATATACGAAAACCATTTCTTAAATCAGAAATAGACTAACAAATTACTTGTAAATTGATATCCTGCTTATAGTAGTGCGTTAAAAGTATACGGTATCAGGTTCCTGTTACTTTTTACTCGATAAAAATTGTTGCCCTATTAAAGATTAATCTGTTATTGTTAAAGGTTAGAAGATATGCTTTTGAAATGGGCGGGAAGAAATAGAGAGCAGTAAGATAATTGTAAATGGAGCTCGAGATTCCTATCTTCTCCTATAACATATCTCGAATTTCTGTTTTGAAAATCAAAACATGTAAGCTTTAGCTTCCGACAGATTTTATATGCTGTATACTTACGTGTATTATGTATGAGGCGTGTTCTATTTTTCCGGCTAACCTATAGAGGTATAATCTACAAGTGAAAATAAGAAGAAAATGTTCCATAAAATTTGGTCATAAAGGTTCTGTTATAGAGCTACACGTAAATATTGAATGCAGGCTGAATATGTGTGTAGCAACAGATTCTACATTATTCCTATTATTATTATTTATTTTATTTAAGGCTAGTTTTATTAATAAATTTGCCGCTCATATTTAGTTCGATTCTCAATTCGAAACGTAAATAACGAAATTCGGAACGTAATAAATTCCATGCTACATCGATGTCGAGTTTGTACTGCGAATATCAGCGTACTGTAACAATATGCTGTGGTCAGAACTTAAGTATTCAAGCAGCTCTAGTTGCGTATAATAGGAATAACGTAGAAACGTATAGAAGTTCGTAATTCGCTTTACCGTATCTCATGTCCCGCTTTCTGCATATTCCTGTTATGCACTTTGTTAATCGCTTAATATGCCTTAAATAAAATAAATAACAATAATAAAGCATTTACGCATAAAATCTCAACATGTGACATTTTCCTCTTATTTTCACTTGTACATTATATTCCTACAATTTGATCGGAAAGTAGGGAACCCCCTATGCTATAGAGCTACTCACATTAATATTCAGACACAATACTACGTATATCCCTGTATTTGTGGCTTCGTATAAGAGGGGATGATTTAAATATCCTGCTGCTTATTCTATGAAAATATGAACCACTTCTCGTAGCTCGACAGTGCGTAAATTAATTTCTCCCTAGCAATTTTTTAATTAAACAACGTTTAATTGTACATACAGCAGATTTTTACCAAACAATTGTCTTATTTTCACGTCATACTAACATTCGGACTCTCCGTTCCGTTCTGCGATCTAGCGATTTTTAAAAACGTTTCCAAACGCGAAATAAATTTATTCTGTATAATTAAGCCAGAGGGAGAAGAAATCAACGTGAATATTTTTATATCGCATCAAAAATTCTAGCATGTTACGAAAAGGAAAGAATACTAGTTTTGTTAAAAGACGATTCGCAATTTATTATAGAGAAAAGGGTAAAAGTTGTGGTGAAATTGCTAAATTATTGGTATTAATTGCAGCAGATATTAGAATACGCGAAAAAGAAGACCACATCGAATTTAAGAAACAAAGAGAATAATCTTCTGTTTGTTTAAAATTTATTGTACAATTATACGCTAGTTTTAGAAAGAAATTCAAGCTACAATAAATGCTTCATTATATTCGTAGAATAAGCAGCACAACATTTAAATCATCTCCTCCTACACAAACCAACAAATACACAGACACTGTTGGGTGCGAATATTAATGTGGATAACTGTACCTATTTATTGCGAGTCTAATTATAGAGTAAGCCTGTAATTTGCGGAACCTTTCAAACGATATGGTTGAATTCTTTCTATCATTTGGCAGAAAATTATGTTCTATATTTCAGAAAATGTAGACACAATTAATATATATATGTCGGAGATGAAGGGACATCGGGCATTTCTTTTGGAGTTTTGGGAGGATCCCCAATGCTTTGGCCTAGACTGTTTATTATAGCTGTACTTAAATGATAGAACGATGATTATGTTTGTCCGAGATTTGTGACAATGGGCTTGGTCTCGAGGTGACACAACTAGTCGCTGAACGTAGCCACGGTCACGGGATGAACGTTTTTACCTAACAGAAAAAGTACCAATATTGAGGGACACACGTTGTATTAACCGCTTCCCGTGCTATTTAGTTCGACGAAACTCGGGCCCAATCGGTAGACATCGACGCGCGCTAAACAGACCAGACTGATGCTTGTAAACAGTCGCAATACGAACTGAAATGTAGAAACTAACATTCAGTGACGATCGTAACGGGCAAAAAACAGTCCGCGAGCTCGGTTTGTTATGTTTACGTTTGGCCCAAGTGTCTGGTCGCGAGTCGGACTCGCCGATATTAATGTTTGGGCCAAAATCTTCATCGCGAGTCTGACTCGCTAAAGTAAGGGAGGGGGTTAACAAAAAACCCCGGGCAGGAGCAATGTCGGCTCTACGCGGGTCTGCCTAGTAACGGCGCCTGGAATTTTGTTGATATCCCCGGTCAATATTCAATTGACAAATGTGATCGTATCAGTCTTTTATTCTTGTGATCACCTTGGACAGTTTACATACA
Organism: Bombus huntii; assembly: GCF_024542735.1. Taxonomy (NCBI): domain Eukaryota; kingdom Metazoa; phylum Arthropoda; class Insecta; order Hymenoptera; family Apidae; genus Bombus; species Bombus huntii. The sequence continues at coordinate 1,088,003 of NC_066243.1, forward strand.
TCGTCTTGTCAGTCAGTCAGAATGATTCCGAGCGTCACAGCTAACGTCACTTTGTGTTTCAAAACATATTCTATTGAACAAATTTTCCCCGTTGACCGTGGATTCGTTATTGAACCTAAGAACAGTGTCTAATCACCACGGTTAATTGTCAAACTTTGTAAAATCAACATTTGTAGATATAATTGAAAATATAATCTTCATTGAACAACAACGATGGCTTGTCCTAATGAAGATACGTTACACGCCCCTAAGTCTAACGATAACGACATATATATATAAATATATAGAGCCGGTTGGTAACTGGTGGTACAAGCGGAAAGGGGGTGATTCTACGCGAAAAAGAAGTCGAAAATATAGAATAAAAATCTTTTTTTAATTTTTTTTTTTTTAATTTTTTAAAAAATCTACAGTGCGATCCGTTATAACGAGACGCGATAAAGTGCACGTGTACCGAGCGAAAATTCAAAGTCGATTTTCTCAAAAACAAAGCCTCGAACGAAAAATTTTTATTCTATATTTTCGACTTCTTTTTTCGCGTAGAATCACTCCCTTTCCGCTGGTACCACCAGTTACCAACCACTCTGTATATACATATAGATATACTAGTATTCGTATGCCTTCTACGTATTCATAATAAAAGACATTTATAATAAAATGCAAATATTAGAAATATGAGATGACGATCCTTTCGAAATTATTCAATTTTGATGTAAAATATTTTCATTTCGGCATCATCAATTTCGAAAACGTTCGCATGGACAGATTTAAATGGGCCATCTTAAAAAAGGATCGTATGAATATTAGTTGATTGCTTCTGGCTGTATCCATATATATACATATGTGTGTACATACATAGTATGATATAACGAAAATGGTATATCGATTTTTATTGCGTGAGTGTAATACTTGAATTTATGCGATTACTTAACTCGCCCTGTTCGTTCCAAAGGCCACTGATTGTCCATTAACAGGATAAACGAAATACGATCGTATTTCGTGTAATTAATGATATTGTAATAAGTCAAATGAGTATACGAAGTATTATAAGCCAAACGCACAAACAAATACATATAAACGAAAACAGATATGTAAATATATGTATACATTTTATTAGTTTTCGCCTACAAAAACGAGATTGATTTACATAAATTTCTTATTCAACTTCAATTAGGCTATTACATATATATTTAAACTTACTCTTAATTATACACTGTTTACTTTATAGCCAATTATTTCAGAAATACCTATATTTAAAGCGATATCACTTTTCACATTTCGCCATTTTTCCAAACCTCTACTTTCGTGTTATTTTAAATAAATACAGCAATTATAAATATAGTAGGAGGTAAAAGTATTTCCAATGTAAGCTAAATTAAAAGTATTAATGCATCGTTGACGCATGACGATTTTCACGCGACAAACATGAACATATTTTTCGAAAATATGCGGGAATTGCAGTAAAATATTTATTTCACAATTATATCGTGTACTTTTCTACCTTTTGTTTTTTTTACCTTAATAAGGTTGAAAGGGAATAAATCGTGTTATATTTTAAAAGTATGCATCTTAATGGGACACAAGGATCCAACACGATATTAATATCTTAATTAATATGCAGATTGTCAACTAATTTACAAGGTTTGTTAGTTGAGAGTTGAAAAGGAAGAAAAATATATATGTATATGTATGTGTTACCAGTGACTCATCGGAAATACTTGATGAGGACACCTGCACTTACGACTCTTCGGAAACGGTTGAACGGCCTTGAACTCGGTGAACAGATGTTCGGTAATGAACTGTTTCTCATTCATAGCAACGAGTTGTACTGTTCCAATGTGTTCATAGTCTTCATAATTTCTATCGAAAAATCTATCTATACCTGTACCTTTGGAATTGATAAGAAATATAGAACAATGTTTAAAACGTTTACTATAGTAACGAGAATATCATGAGGTAAGAGAAGATTATGAAAAGATTATATTAGAGACAGTCACGAAGATTTACACACACTCCTTAAAGTCCTTACTATGATATAAAATATCATAGCTCTGTGAATTCTCTTTTCTTTTATTAAGATACATATTTTTAAAATGTAACACAATTTATTGATCCTCGTTTTTATTAAGAAAAAAACAAGTAGAAAAATACAAAATACATTGTTAGAAATATTCTATACACCCGTTGTATCTACATGAAATCATAAAAATAATAGGCTTAACATTATATGAATATGTTGTTGAATCTTTTTGTCCCATTAAGACACATGTTTTTAAAATGTAACGCGATTTATTCACTTTCACCCTTATTTATTAGAAAAAGAAGGTAAAATATGTACAAGATACAATATTAGAAAAATTACAGAAACCCGTTAGATCTGCACGAAATCATAAGAATTGTAAGCTTAATATTATATTAATACAATCTTGTAGTCTTACGTAAGCTTCAATACATAATATATTACAGCTGTCTGTCTTCTTGACGTTGAAAAAGTTGAAGGTTTTGCAATTATTTCTGACTTATTCTGACTTTCCTTCAGTGTTTCGTCTTCAGTTTCTTAAATCAGATAGACCAAATCCGATAAGTATACCGAGTCTCTCATGACTGACATGTATCAAGAAGAATACTGATTAATTTATTTTTAAATTCGATCGAATTTCTTTGCAAGTATTCGCATAAAACTCTATAGATATAAAGATTCTGATCGATAGCCATACTATGTCGCCCGAGTGGTTTACCTGAATCAGCGTACAAGGTACTATTTATTGGCATTAACTGCCACGTTAATTTCTAACCGAATCGCATGCAAAAGATTGAGTCAGCTTCAAGTAGCAGCATATTTTAAATTTCCAGGGAATTTTGCCCAAAAACATTGCAATCAAATTTATTTACAGCTTTCGGAATACGAAAATGGATTTCTGCGTTTAATAAAAATTATTCAATAAATCTAATTCTTGTTGGTCATGGTTAATGATTTCGGAGATAAAAAATGATCTAGGTTAATAAGACATGTTAAAGCCGGAGAAATTTTCATTTATCGAAAACGTCTCATCTCACAATGAAACGTGTCCTTTTCTATTGCGGACATTTAAGAGAAATTAGGAAAAAATATAAAATGCAAAACAATATCAGTGAAATCACGAACATACGTGAAAATATTGACAACGTAATTATATTCTTCAAAGAAATCAAAATTTATGCTTAATTATAGAGACAAGAGGAAATACTTAATATATGCATATACCTATATAAGTTTATAGTGATGTACGGCTTTTTATTACATATACCACGTAAAATCATATAAATAGGAAATTTTCCAATCTCTATATACCTTACTCATTGATTATTATTAGACTCTGAATTTCTACGAACTTATGAGAAATTTGAAGCCACAAGAATGTACAGAATGCAGGTAATATGCGAAAACGTATAGAGCATTCAAAGTAGAATACTCGTTATAGTATTTAACACCTAAATTCCATTCATTTAATTACATTGATAGCAATATGAATTTCCATAAACATGTGCAGCCTAGTTACATATGCTTTGACAGTATATTTGTATAAAATGTCCTGCTCTGAATCACACTCTGACTCAATTAGCCAATTTTTATTCATCCGATTGGAAAGTTGGCATTGGAGTTGCCCTTAGTGGAAACGTTGCTTGTTTTCCATCATTACTACTTCCTTTCTGTAGCTCTTCATCCTTATTGTCCCACTCGTTGCTAGGACTGTTTGAGGAATCTCATTACAAAACTTGCCTGTAAAACCGGTTTCTAACCAGTGCAACCGGCCACCATGGCATGGGTTTGCTTTTCTCGAAGGAAGTGTGACTTCTTCGATTCCTTTGCGCAGTAAGAAGGCAAACTTTCGGTATCGTAAAAACTCTCGTGTATAGTTGCACCTTAAAGATGCTTCGCTTTACACACTTTGCAGTTTGTTTGGAAAAATAAAAGAACGAAACTAAGGGAGAATCGTTTAATCGAACACACAGTGATTAGAATTTTGTTAATTCGTTAAGGACCGAACAACGGTTTATCAGGATGTCAAGAATACCTCGATTTCTTTATATTTTGTACAATTGCAAAATCTAGCTAGGAGAAATAGCGACGAAAAAGATATTACGCGAATTTTTGGAATTTGCTTTCGTAACCACAATATTGAGAAACAGATTTGGTAATATAAGACGATCGAAAGAAATGTTGCAAACGACGAGTGATTTTGAAATTATTATTTTTTAATTAAATATATAAGATACAAATTTCTTGCGGTTAAAAGAAAGCTATGAGAAACTTCATTCAGTAAATTCTTCATTCTATTGAGCAAATATACTTCATCGAGTTTTAGCATTGCTTCACAGCTGTGTATTTATGCCATAAGTATGTTTTAATGACCTCTTTGAAGTCGTGCAGCAATGTTTTCCTAATGTAATTTTTGTATCATTATTTTAAACGTAGTCTCTGAAGTATACAGTTGTATACAATATACATACAATATACATTGTGTACAATATAGTTTGTAAGTATACAATCAGAGAATAAAGCACTTTATATATTATTCTAATATATTCCTCGTCCTATTTTCTTCTCGTCTAAATGATTTCATACTTGAACGTCTGAAATTTAATACCTGATAGATACTTGCAAACTAAAATAGAAATTTGCATTAATATTAGATAGCCGAAAATGTGATTCTAAGAATTTACAATATATAGAGGAGGATGAATTACTTTGAACAATATTATATTTAATTAATAATATAAAGTTGTTCCTAAACCGAGAAACCTATTTACGCATTACATGTTATTTAAAAATAACATCTTTAAACATTATTGGTACGTAATTAAGTTTATAGAGTCATCCTGCATTTACATAATTAATTAAATAATTAATTAGAGTATATCCAAGTATATTCCCTTTGCTTCTTTAGATAGCTTCTGTTTTCGAATTATTTTATTCACAAAAAGTCTGGAATATACAAAAGATAGAAAAATTACATTGAATAGTGAAACGAAATATTTAGAAACTATGTAAAATTTCCTAATATCTGAGACAGTCGTTGGTGAAGGTGCCCACAAGAAATACTCTTCGTGTTCAACAATAAAGTTTATCAAACTATTAACGATTAATAACTAACAACGATTAACGATTAACAACGATTAGTCCCTTAACCTACTATTTACGTTCGAGAATTTTGGGCTGAAAACGTAAACAAGCTATTATATATTACATTATATATTATATTTGGCCCTATCATCGTACTACGGGCTATGCCTCTGACACTTACGTTTGGTCCGATCATATACTACCGGCCATGCCCATAATATTTACGTTTGGCCCGATCATCGTACTACGGGTTATGGCCGTAGTTGTAGGTTAAGGGATTAACGATTAATAACAACTAACAATTAACGACTATCAAGAGTTATAACTGTGTATCTCTAATAGTGTTTACTTCGCTATGACACTTAACCTTTCGCACTTAGCAGCTCGGGGCTTCTAGAAATCTTTTCTTTGTTGCCCCTCGACATCCCTACTACGCACGCGTTTATTAGATGTCGCGACGGTTGCCACGTATGCATTCTTCCGAATATTCGGCGAAAGAACCGTAGGGATATCGATGGTACATCAGGCATGGCGGCCTTACGCTTTGAAAGTATAGCGCTTTGTGTCGCGAAGCCGTTGAAAAGTTCGCATATCTATATCACAAAGCCACATATCTATTGAAATGTAACGTCTATTTTGGATCATATAGAACCGAAAAGAACAGTAGAAATTTCATATCATTTAAGCTACTAGTTTATAGACTTATCCTGCAGTTTGGTTAGAGCTGAGTGTAATACGAAAACCACGTTGCAAGAAATTTTATTGAATAAACAGTAATTCGTAACATAAGACGTAGCATATTATAACGGAGCGTACCGTCGGTTCGCTTTCTAATGATTACGTAACTCTTAAGTGCTATAACAATATAATAGTCACTTAGAACCTACTGTTACAGAAGACAAATTAACCTACTTTTTACAAATTAAGTATCGATATAACTCGTTATCGAAAAGAAAATATAAATAATATTAAAACAATGAAATTTGTCATGCTATAAAATAAAGTGACTGCTGCGAATTATCTGCACAATGTATGTATTTACTGTAGCATTTACATATTAATTAATCTCTTCTTCACGTTTGTATCTCTTCAGATATCTTCCTTTTCAACTATTTTCTTCGTAGAAAGTCTGGATACACAAAAGGTAATTCCAAATAAAGTTCCATACCTATTGAAATATAAAATCTTTTTCGGGTCATATAGAGGTCAACAAGAACAGCAGAAATTTCACACCGTCTAAACTATGGAAATTTGATATTATGAAAATGAAATTAGAATTTAATAAAAATACACTTCATAGGAAAATGAGGATATGCAAATACTTTTTGTTACTGAATAAAGGACTTTTTTACACTTTTGTGTACATTGGACTTAGTGTCTAGAACAATGATATATCACTTCGATATTGTATTTCAGTATTTACGAGCCTTATGGTGTCGTGACTTATTAATCCGGTTATAAACAGCTTCCGTATAATATAAGAAGGATTATGACTATTAGTTTTAAAAGCATTCATAGTGTCGCTGTTATGTGATTAAATCTGACAAATCTATTCAGGCCATCGTATTGCGTAACGAAGTATAGTAATCTTTTGGTAAATCTTTTCCATTTTTCTCGCAATATCTGCAACTTATAACTGATGGAAATTAACACTGGGAAACTACATATAATTAAAAGAAATTTTAAAATCAGATTATATCGGTTATTACTATATCGACACTGTGGAATCGTAGAGTACAGACGTTGAAGTCATAAAGGTATCGTGATACCTTCTGACTATTACTTTTTGCATCGTAATAACGCACCGTAATAACACACGTTTATCACTGCTCATTTCGTATACCGTTTCTTCTTGTTATAACTCTTTTTAACGATGCTTCCAATGGCATATGTCTATATGACATTTTCTTTTTGTCTTGACCTATAGAATATAATGACAACGTTTGGTAGGGAAAACTGGGACCCCCTGCATATCCATAAACTGAAATCAAATTTAATACACAAGCACCATTTCGTAGGATTCGACTGCCAGCTTCGATACTGCAAGCTCATTACTCAGTCAATAGATTAAAGGTATAATATATGAACTGTTTTTGACGTTTTAATAGAACAACAATCGTGCTGTGTATATTTTTGCAAAAATCGTTCTGTTAAATGTCAAACGTTTTCTAATAAAGAAAGAAATTCGAATATTGCTGATAAGAGAATACGGTTCGTTCATTATGCTTGCCAAGTATGCGATCTTCACAAGCTGGTTTCGAACCTCGGAACGAGTTTCAAAAATCTACTCATAACGAGATCTTAAGTTAAAATTCGTAACAGAAGAAGAAGACTGCTACGTCCCTGGAAGAAGACTACGTAGAAACACACGAATGATCTTTTTCCTTGAAATGATACGTTACAACTCTGTGCTGATGTGTTCTAATGAGAAATGCATCTACGTAATATATAGCTATACATTGGCTAAATCGTAAAGTTTCTTCGAGATACAAAAAAAGAAACTTGTAACAGCTTCGATATCTGAGCGAATCGAAGCCCTTGCGAGTATCACTCGAATCACGTGTGGCGGCACTCAACAGCAAATACCTCCACTCGACACTAACTAGCGTCGGACGACGACAGCGCAGTGGTTAGCGCCTTAGGTTACGAACGTTCGGAACCCGGGTTCGAATCCCGGCGACCGGAATTCGATTCTTCTTCTACGCATCGAAAACGGAAGAAAATCAGCGGTATCCCATCAGCGACAAATCTACAGCCAGCAAATTAGAGAAAGACATTATTATTACATTGGAACAAATGTAGGAAAATTATAGTAGGAATTATTAAGAATAAAACAGAGGACTCCTGTAGATTTTATTTGAACGTTTGTGATTGGGGGATTCAGAAGTTCCCATGAAAAATGATTTATGCCGAGTAAATAGCTTCTCGTTATATTCGGCGACACCGACAGTTTATGATGAAGGAGTATAAATGGAAAATTGATTTACACCGATTAACTTCTGACGTATATTATTTAAGAACATCAGTCTAAAAATATGATTTCATGTGAACGGGGAATTTCTTGGCGTGTTCATTTCAATTCTACTTGGAAGTACTTGTTTTATTTGCCAAAGTAGGTTCTCATGGATGTTCCAATCTGTCGCGTTTAGGTTACAGTCTATTTGAAAGTACAGCTTCTTCTTTTTCAAAACACTTGTAGAGGATTCGGATCTGATCAATGAATATTCCAAATTCGAACTTAATTGCGACGTATTTCGACCTATCGCTAATTACAATTATTTGTCTCAATAAATCTCGTGCACTGACTGATTAATTACCCACAAAACAAACGTAGTAACTGATACTAATAACAAAAATATCGTACTAAAATACGGTATGTCATAGCTGTTATCCGAAGTGATAAATGTAATTCTAGAACTGCGTTTATTTTTCTTACCTGCTCCACTTCTTTCAGCTACCTAGGCGAGTAGAGTTAGAGAGAGAGCAAAGATCTTGCGTCATTAATTGGCTCGAATTAACGAGCCATAAATCCTAGTAGAAAAAGGAAATCGAAATGTTCTCCAGTTTTTTTACTTCGATTTCCATTTATCCGGATTCATGCAGCGTATATTTTCACAGTCGGTGCAGGTTTTTATGCTCGAAAGAGGGTTCGATGACCCTTTGTCATGAGTTACATGGACGAATAAGTGTAGCATGCGTGCGTGAAACCCTATCTTCCGGCCACCGGAAAATATTATGAAGAGCATTATTACAGTATCCTCTCTCGCAACTACATATTAAATGCATTTCCGACCAAGTAAACCTTTTGCTCCGATTAAACCGATACGACACTTTGAGGTTTGACACGCTCTATCAACTAACCAATCTTCTAAACATACCGAGTTATTGCAATTAACTCGATACCAGCTGGAAACTATATCTATTTGCAAAAATGCACGTGATAATGTATATAGTGAGTAGATTCTGAAAGTCGTTACTGCTTTTTTAACAATCGCGTATCTCTAAACAGAATGGGTACGTACCTCGAAAGAGAATAGAAAATGTAAGGGAAAAGTAATTAAATTTCGAAGGATCTGTAGCGGCACAGGAGTCAACAGAAGATTGGAATCGCAAGAGACTCGTGTTGTTGTGCCTTGGAGTGCCAACGTTGTTTTGGTTTGCTACGTTCCAAGGTAAACGAACTCTGGACAAAACATTCTCGCCGTTATTTGTAATCGTCAACCGGAGTTATACTCGAACTTTTTATAATATCACCGATCGATATAAACAGACGAACGTAGTCTATAGGATTATTATAGCGAGTCATACTGTCGCATAGCGAGCCTAAAGTTGAACAGTGCCATTGAGCGAGTGACGGTTATCTCTGTACTTGTATTTAAAGTGATTTTAATATACACCAACTATTACAATTTTATCAGTCGTCTCTTTAATAAACCAACACGTATAATAAACCACCTCAGATCGTTTATCATTCAATAAGATAGTGATCGAGAACAGGAGGCAAAAATGCATAATGGATAGTTGCTACAAATGCCATCAAACGACTTAATATATTCTTCAAATGTAGGTATGCACGTCGGAGTCACCAACGAGGTGAGGTTTATGTGAAAAGGACGTTGGTACGTGAGGTTTAATGACGAGATTGCTCGTTGTTAAAACCATCGAATATATTTAGAATAATAAATTAATATACAACCGTATACGTGAATCGTCAGTACAAAGTATAAATCGCAAAATAAAATCGCGGAATAAATACTTGTAAATGCTCGTCGCGTAACTTGGTAGATACTCGAAGATATTATAGGTTTTTTTTAGATACTTGTGATGCTCGGAGATACTCAGAGATACTGTGTAAATACTGTACGATACTGTTAGATACTCGATATGTACTGTGTGATACTGATTACTGATTACTGTAGATTATATGATTACAACATTTTAACAAGATTACGGTAAAATCAAACTGCAATGATTTCATTTCTTATAAGCATCATGGCTAGATATGATATTTAATTATGTAATATTACCATAGGTTATGATATGATTAAATTAGTGTTTGGGGTATTGTCTATATTCGACAATAAATCTGGCTTTTGTAACCGTGAAACTTTACAGAATTACTTTGTTGCTTGAGCAACTCTTTCTCTAGATCTCTTATCTTTAGATTCTATCATTTTTAAATTATAGGTCGGTTTGAGAATAATATGCTAAACTGATGGGATTATTTTCCATGTTAACATTACCAATGATAATTAAATAGTAAATGTATATAGTAAACAGAAAAATACATTACTTCTATATTTTTGATAGGTAATTCAGATCTGTAGCCTGAAAAAAGTACCCTTCTATAAAAAAGTAGCAAATGTTGTTTCTAATTACTAATTAATTCATCATTAATTTGTACACATTGATAGAATTCATGTATTGTTGCTATAAATCCATAAAGCGTCCGCACAGTTACGAACGACGATATAATTCTGGGTGTAAATTCCGAATATCAATAGTATGAGATAAAAAGACGAGTAAAACAATTCGTAATTAAGAACAAACAAGAAATAAAATTTGAAATATCAACTAGTACCTTACAAATGAGAAAGAACAAAAACGAAAATGCAGAGAATCGGCTGTTCGTTAGTTGACAAAATATCAATAATAAATTGACATTGCGCTCACTTTTTTATCTTCATTTTTGACACATGTACTATTTTTTGTATCTAGTTGAATCGTTAATGAATGAACGCACCTCATTTACCTCTTGTACAAATTTGTATTACGCACCTCTTTTTTCTTTCTTTTTTTTTTTATTTGGTGGGCTATTTACAATCAATTCTCGTTGAGAATTTTAAGTAGCTTCATTTGGCGCGATACAATAGCTTGGTTTATAATAATTTATACTATGTTGATTCTAGTTGAATCTAATACTTCAATCTAAAGGGTATTTTCCTTTTAATCCGCGGAAAACGTACCTCTTGTACCAATAATAAATGTTAAAATAACGCACGTAATAGTTATTTGCTGAAATAATTTCCTAATGCGGTACACATTTTGATTGATTACGTGGATGTCTGCGAATCTCATCCAATACTGAAGCACAGACTTGGTACATCAACAATTGAGGACACGGATGCAAGAACAGTATAAGTGCACTTACCCTCCTTATGCGTCCGAGCGCATCATCCAGCCCTCCATACCTGACCTACTTACACGAAGTATACTTGCGTAATAAAAGGTCGGTTAAATCATACAGTAACGAGAAAGTCATTTTCATTTATTTTTAAATCATACACAGTGGCTGCAGAAAATATCTGTGCGTAACCTTATTTTTCAATGAAGCGTTTCTTCTATCAGCTTCCACATTTCATTTTCGTAGCATTAAATTTTTGTAATTATATAGAAGTACCTGATAATATCAAATGGCCGGAAATTTAATATACTTAATTAATTACTATATCGATTGTAATAAATATAATCCTGTACAAATACTTTTTGTAGTCACTGTATAATGCAATGAGAGTCAAAAATAAATATATACCCTGTTTAAAAAAAAAATTTATTCAACAACTCTCACACATATTATAGTAATTAAACTATAAGTAAATTCTAAACCATAATGCATATTTATACGTTGGATATGAATTTTCTCAGCTAATGAACGATCAATATCTTGGATTTTCGTCAAACTCTACTTCCCCCGCCTGAAATCTAATTAAAAATTGACAAATTTGCACAGGCTCACGAAAGTGTTTGAATACTCGTAGATGCGTTTTATGATGTATTACGTGTATTATACGGAACATTTCGAAATTTCATTAGTACTATTACGAGACTCGACTATCGCAACACTGTTACAAAATATTTAGTACAAATGTATGTTTCGCAGAAATCACAAACATTCAACAATCAATTTGCATTGCATATATTAATAAACTTCGATGTTTCAATGTGACTAATTTTTTAATAAATTATAATTTCGATATACACTCGCATTCCGTATGAATTTACTTAAATTCGTACCTCTATATAAATTTGTCCATGTAAAATTATCATTTTGAGGATATTCTTCTTTCTGTAAAAATCTAATGTAGACTAGTGTTCGATAAAAATATTGCTTTAATAAGCAACACTCGCAATTTTTGTTTAACACTCTGTCTGCAACTTTATTAAGCAGCCTTTTTTAGGCTTTCGAGTTTTAAAAAATCCCCCAGTAATTTCTTTAAGAAAGCAAAATTTGGACAGAAGCGTGGAGGAAATGAAAAATTACTTCAAATTACTGGCCGAGAACGACCCAGTAAGTTAAGTATACTGCTATGCAAGTAAAGTACATCATTTTCAGAGTTTTATCATTTTATTCTTAAGATCTCAGTTTTACTCCAGTTTCCCTAATGTAGAACCATGCACGACTCTTCATGAAGAGTTGTTAGAGCTTAACAAATAAATAAATAAAAAGGCATACGAGTTAGTAAATTCGAGACACTTTAGAACTTTACAGGTACATACTATCTCATAATTGAGAATCCGCTGAAAAAGATGTTCATACCTCTTCCGCATGAAAAGTACCGTGTGAAATTATATTCAAGTTCAGCGATTCGTTTTAATTTTTAAAGCTTCTTTGCCACGGCTGGTGGTGGGTTCGTTCTGCGCGAGTGTGCCGTATTCATTGTGTTTGATCGACCGTACTGTCCCCATGTACGTCGCGTTAGCCTCGCCCTTTTACGCAGATTTCATTTCCCTCCGTTTATCATTCCCCCGTTTCACTCCATACTCATTATGACCCTCGTGAAAGTGAAGTTGTTTCTGTTGGGGTAAAACTTTCAAGCACATTGAGCACAATGGCCACTGTTGTGTCAACAAGAGATTGATGTTGGCGTAAAAGTCTTTTCAGACTTCTTAAAGCGGCATTATTTTTAAACAGTTGTGTCATACAGTGGCGGGCAGAAGAAAGTTTCAAATTGATGCTCGTGTATATACAAGTGAGATTTCTACTAAACAATTTTTCTGTACTAAACACTCGTCCGTTATAGAACGGGCAATTATATTCTGCATTCGTCCCTTTTGTCAACTATACAGGGTGGTCGGTAACTGGTGGTACAAGCGGAAAGGGGGTGATTCTACGCGAAAAAAGAAGTCGAAAATACAGAATAAAAATTTTTCGTTCGAGGCTTTGTTTTCGAGAAAATCGACTTTGAATTTTCGCTCGGTACGCGTGCACTTTATCGCGTCTCGTTATAACGGATCTCACTGTAGATCGTTGTCTCGATTGACGTTACTTTTTTAATTTTTAAAATTTTTAAATTTTTAAATTTTTATTCTATATTTTCGACTTCTTTTTTCGCGTAGAATCACCCCCTTTCCGCTTGTACTACCAGTTACCAACCACCCTGTATATCAGTTTAGTAAAATTACAGCGTTTCTTCCGTTTTACTCTTCCAACTTTCCTTTCACCGTATCATTTCATATGCAGTACAACCTTCCTTATCCGGGATAAAGAAACTATTCGGTTAATGGAACCATGAATCATTTTTCTCATATGAAATTTCGTTTATTCAAATACGCATTAAGATTAAGTAAATTAAAGAAATTAATGGTAATTTCTTTAAACAAGGGGAGAGGAGAAGGGATGGGGCAGAAGGTAATTGGCAAGAGCAGGGTGCGCAGCTTGGAAAATGCACGTAAATGTTGAACGACTAAAGAGGAAAGGAGCTTATTTCGTAAAAGCAGTGAAGGGACATTTGAACACTGGAAGTGGAAAGAAATTGATAGGACAAGCCTGAGCATGGGACAAATACTATCGGAGGAAGAAAGGGCGGAAGTAGTCGAATGGCTAGCAATATAGAAAAGGGGGAAAAGGGAGAGCAACCAATGAAATAGTTTCAGTTAGTTTTAAAAAAGAAAAGTGTTTTATAACAAACCAAAGGCAATTTCAGAATAGAAAGCAAGGAAATAAATAATTACGTAAGGCAGGTTCGGCAACGAATTATAAACATAATGTATATATCGTAACCTATGTAACCAAGTCGAATTTCTGGGCTAGTAAGCTGAAACGAACAAACTACTGCTAGTTTTGTTTTTTAATGTATGTATTTCGCTCTCTTTGGCTGTTAGACCACGTAATTCTTTCAACACAAGTAACTATATTGAATTAGATTTATTTTGTATTTCGAACCTTCCCAGCTCCTTTTCAAATTCCACGAATACTTCGGCATGAGAAGCCATCGTATCATTATCACTTTCGTTTGCTGTTCCCATTTGTGTAAAATCATTTACACAATCAATATATTTGTAGCTTTCCTACCGTTGCCATGGAATCTACGTGCTTCGCATAATTTTCATGTATCATGTTTTTGTGTTTTAATGTCCGTGTTTGCGACTCTTGCAGCGCCGTGTATATTTACTAATTCTGTTGCACTCGCACCGCATTCGAGTGTTTGAATCGTGTCGTATTTCCTTCCGATAGTTATCACTTTCGTACTAAATTCTTACAATCAGAATTCACTGAATCGCATGAAGCAAGGGATACATTTTACGTGAAGGTTAATAAAATACGAACATGTCTGAAACGAAAAAGGCATGGGAAATATTACGTTCGGGTAATAGAGCGGTCGGATAATAGAATGTCCGGATATTAGGGTATTTGGATAATGGCTGCTCGAATAAAGGAGCTCTACACTGTATTAAAGAAAATGAGACTCACATGAAAAATCATTAGGGTCTTGCTAAAGCTTTTGTGGCTATGTCGATGGAAGTACGGGCAGGGGAGAATCCACATGTTCTATAATGTAATAAGAATTTTATAAGTGATAAAATTCAATATTTTTTCTCCAACTCTGTTTCCTTTAACTTTGGCATTTGTATTGTTAAATATTCCATTTGTAGCGGCACATGAGTCAATGGAAAATTCCAATCGAGAGAGACTCACGTTATTGTGCCTTGGAGTGCCAACGTTGTTTTGGTTTGCTATGTTTAAAGGTAAACGAACTCCGGACAAAATATCATCGCTGTTGTTTGTAATCGTCAACCGGAGTTATATTCAAACTTTTTACAATACCGTCGGTCGATACAAACAGACGAATGTGCTCTCCAGGACGATCATTATACTGAGTCATACAGTCGAATAGCGAGCGTAGAGTTGAACAGTAGCATTGAGCCAGCGACGATTACCAGCGGCATAAACTACCTCTGTATTTTGTATTTAAAGCGATTGTAACACTTTGACTGCCACGTTGATCATATATGACCGGCCACGGTTTTTCCTATGACGCCACAGTGGTCACCGGAGCGCTTGAGCTCCTTACAACTGTAAAAATTGTATGAAAATTGACAGTTAGGGCATTTTGAATATAACCGATAAATAGAAGATACTTTGAAATAAAAAGTGCCCCATTGAACAATTAAACATTTTTATTAGAACATCGATAAAAAAAATGAGAACAAATCTTGCATCTAACTGTGCACTGTGTTTGCATCCATATCTTCGAGGGGTAATCTACGAATATTATTATAAACACAGCTTAGAAAATAATCGTAAATGCTGCTTTATAATCGTATAATTGAAGTTAGAAGTGTGAACATACCTTACTAATACATATAGAACGAGCAAATACCGTTTACTAATATCTTCTACACGTTTCAACAATATATTCTGCACGTTTTGCTTACGACGAAGTAACGAATGCCAATGGTTTGTTGAAATAAACGAAGCCTCGTTATAATATGTCGCTATCAACTGTTACCAAGACGCCACGATGGTCACCCGTGATCACCAATAAGATAAACGGTCCATTGGGGAAGAATGTTGTTTTACACCATCGATTTATTATTATTTTGCCATTATATGCTTTGAATAATAAAAATACTCCTATGGCGTCCTGAGCGAAACGTGTGATTTTGGCGTGGCAGTCAAAGTGATATACACCGACTATTACAATTTTATCACTCGTCTCTTTAATAAACCAACACGTATAATAGTCCACCTGAAATTGCGTATTGTATATGTTATTCTAAGGTTTCATGCATTCTATAAATTCATATTTCACTAGTGAAATTAGATGGCTTTTTAAATGAGCTACTTAAATCAGTCCGTGATTATATTTGAACATGTATAACCCTATATGGCCGCAAATTGTTCTAAAATAATTATACGTTAGTTCATTCGAAGGTGAAATAATTCTTGCGTAAACCGTCTCATTATTTGGCTGTGAAGCGAAAGAACCTTTTACCTTATTCCTTATCTCGAATCTCAATACATTTTTAAGGGTGGTCCGAATCATAAGATCGCGAGGGGTATGAGATCCCAAACTTATTATATTTTTCTATAACTTTTGCCAATGACTTTCCCAAATTTTTGTGATCGATTAGTCGTCCTATTACCCAGATCAATTTTTATTGTCTCGCCTGAAATTAATAGTTCTAACATTTATGACCGAGAGTATGTACGTATCGCTCATTTGCTAAAACAATGGCGTAACTCCAGGATCACGATTTTAGGGAAAACAAGCTTAAATGTTTTAAATTGGTACAGTTCCGTGGTGATTCTGTCGTCGCGTGATGAATATGTAAAGTTCACTTGTAGAACTCCACCAATAGAACGTACAACTGTGTCTTTTGTATCAGCAACCTAAAGACTACGAATTTTAATCGACATCGATCAAATTTTACGTGGATATCGTAACAAACGAGCGTATGTACCAGGGCCAGTCAGATATCAACCGGACTGCGCGCGACATGTCTGCACTGTGTCACTTATTCAGATGGAACTGCGTAGGAGTTCAAATAGGCGTATCTTAAAGACGTTCCACCCCACGTGGTGCTCTATTTACCATTTCCTCGGTACACAACTCAATGAGCGGGAAGGCAGTACCGTCTTCCGTCGCACGATACATAATTATTAAGTTTCTAAAGGTTGGCTGCAGAAAATTCACTAGAATTTTGCATAGATTGCGACTACGATTTTAGAAATGGCACGTTATGAAGAAGCCAAGTGTTCGCGAGACGTAAACCGTTTTCCAATGAACGTCGATACGTTCAAAACGCATCGCATCCGCGACGCTCCGAGACGAGCGTAACATCGGCAAACGTCGAAGCTGCTGGGCAACCGATCGAGCACGATCGATGCACAACGATCGACGAAATTCGCTGGAAGATTAATATTAGTCGTGCAAGTGTGGTTTCCATCGTTCGGAAGGAATTAAAGTTCCGTAAAATCATAGCCACTTAAAGAGGCGTTAGGAGGACAACGTTTCAACAGCCACGAAGAAGTAGAGCAATTCGTGCGTAATTGGCTCTTGACCCAGCCCTGCACTTTCTACGAAACTGGGATGAAAAAATTAGCAATCCCGTGGCGGAAATGTAGAGAGGCAAATACATAGAAAAAATAACCGAACTGTTCTTTTTGAAACATTTTACTGAAATATAAAGTTACAAAGCCCGGTTTATATTTGACTTACTCTCTGATTGACTTTCCTATTAGACATGCACATGTGATCTAGGTATATGTAGGCTTACAAGTGTATGCATATGTAACATTTGCAAGGATTTAACAATGGATACTTAATGACTTAGTCCGTTAATTTATTTACTTTACCGATTTATCGAAGATTTCGCATTTATCTTAGTTTGCAACTATAAAGGCAGATCTCGGAGAGTTCAGATCGTTGTACGTTGCGAAGCTTCGTTAACTCAGGCCGTTAGGTTTCATCCTTGGCCTAATTGCATTGCAAGTAGGACGGCAGTGAATTTGTATCGATACCCGACTTAGATGAGTAGAAATATACCGAAGCATTTGTTCGGC
The DNA here is from genome assembly GCF_024542735.1 of Bombus huntii. Taxonomy (NCBI): domain Eukaryota; kingdom Metazoa; phylum Arthropoda; class Insecta; order Hymenoptera; family Apidae; genus Bombus; species Bombus huntii. The sequence goes on from NC_066243.1 coordinate 1,105,891, forward strand.
CTCTTGTTTTATAATTGCGCATTGATATTTTACGAAGCACAAACCGTGAATCGTGCACGTAATTTAGTTGCTTATATTGAAAGAATTTTGTTGTTACAAAGATATTGCAATATCACGAGGCTTTACATGTTCAAAAGAATAATTGACGCGATATCCATTTTCATATCGACCGCATAGAATTTGCTTGTATTTATAAATATACCTTACATTTGAAGGGAATTTAATCGAGTTAGGCGAATCACGAAGAAATGAATATATATTTTATATTTGACCATTGTGAAACATAAAATACGAATAGTTAGAATACTTATAAATGTGTGTGTTAAGTGGTTAACTCTGTTATATCGTAAGAATGAAAATATGAGGAGAGAAAAATGAATATAACACAAAAAATAACGTTACGAGTTAACATGTAGTTAACATTATATACGTATATTAATGTTGTTTTGTTAAAACTAATTGTATGGATAACAAATATTGTAACGCATCTAATTATAATAAAATATAATATAATTATAAAATACTGTAAGCAAATAATACGGATAAATATAGAGATAATAAACAACCAAAGATAAACACCGCATAAAAGAGTAGAAATGAAAATTTTTGTGTGCCACTAAAAATACGAAGTAAAAAATTAATATTATAACATTAAGAGAACATTAGAAATACGAAAGATTAAGGTTGTTATGCATTCTGTTCGAATCCTCGTATCATAATCAGAAACAAGACTCGTTTACGAAAGACCAATTAATCGGTATAGGACGTCCAGTAACTGAAAAACAGTTGAAAATAAATATAAATTAATTTGTATTTAAACGATAGCAGAAAAAGAAGGAATAAGATACAAACTACGTAAAAACTGAAGATTAACAACTTTGATGAAATGATATTATTCATTTAATAGGCATATATACAGGGTGAACACTGTCTATAACAATTCTTCATCTTTCTTAATAGGTAATAGTTTGCTTTAGGATTAAGTTAACGATACAAGTAACTCTACAAGTTAAGAATAGTGTCTTGTAAATAGTTTTTGCCAATTTCCTACGTAATCAATAATCAATAGATAATTTTGTGACAAAATGCGCGTTTAATTTCTTTGGTAAGTTAGATACGCAAAATTCGATAAGCTATTTGTGCAGGCTTTCGCCACTGACTGTATGTATGCGTATTAAATTGAGATAAAATATTTCAAGCTCAATCGAATACAATGCAAGCAAAATTTAGATTTGCAGATAAACCTGTGTGAATAAACTTCGAAATACTTACAGTGTCCCGCTTTCCCAAATAGATATCTGGAAGGGCAGCTTTCAAGAGTTCCGCTTCTAAACACGGTCGGCTTCTCTCGTTGTTAATTATTTTGAGTAATTCCCACAAGCTGTCCATATCGAATCGCTTTTTGCGTAGGCGTCTTTCTAATTCTTTCGGTATTTTTAATTTCCCACCAAACTCAGGTTTAAAATCATAATGATATTCACAAACCATGCAATTGCATAAAATACGTTTCTCTTCTTGTAGGACTATTTGTCGTGATATAAATTCGGTTATGAAAGTTACAGACCGACTTGTACGTAGAAAATTAAAAGTTATCTGCAAAACACTTCATTAGACAAATCTTTATTTCACAAGTTAATAGCAAAGAAAAGACGAAATTTATTACCTGTTCACCTGGTTTCATGTCTTTAGCTGCGCGTATAGCTATCACACCATTTTTATGTATCGAATACACTGTATTCGCACAACAAGAGTGAGGAAACAAGCTAAGCAAGGAATACAGATTGTAAACTCCACTTGCATTATTTTTGTCAACCGATATATCCTCCTGGAAAATATATGATTAGTAGCTATTACATGAAAACTTATTCAATCAGCGACTTCTTACATACTGTAACATATATTTTATACAGCAGCGGTTTGAAAGAAATGCAGTTAAAAATTGATTGATACTCACCAGAAAGATGTGTGCATGGAAGATGTAGAATAATCGGAATAATAATTTAGCGACACTTAAGACATTGTTGTGTCCCCGCATATAATTGGTCTGATTTCGTAGGAATGAAGCAGTATGGGCTGATATCAATATATTTTTTGCATTTTTCTTGTCATTCTCCTTCATCGATATACTTAAATTGAGGACGGATTTCAAATTGTCTCCCAAATTATCACGTATCGTACGAAATTCTTTCATCGAATCTATTAAAAATTGAAACGATGTTGTTAACGACGAAGTTACGAGACGATACAAAATTTCTTCCTCATTGATGGATTATGGATGTTCGTGCAAGTTCGCACTCTTACGAATACAACGAAGGAAACAGAAACTGAATCGACGTCTATTTCACCCTTAAAATATTACAATCGGTAATTCTATTTGGAATATGCTGTACATTTTTTGTATTACGTATGTTTAATTTCTGTGTAAATGCTGGAACATTCGCAATTTATTAATAAAGTCGAGCCTCTATCGCGGATATATAAAATACACTTGCGAGTAAAAGAGAAATTGTCAAAATTTGGCACGAAGCTTTAAATACAAGACGGTAGTACAGAAAGAAAAAAGAATTAACGTCGAAGAGTATGTTCTTTCTCTGCACAAGCTAGTAACTTCAATTCACATTTATGTTTATATCGATGATGGCGGAATAGAGAATTACGAATTAATAAATTATCATTACCTGCGCTCATAGTATCGAGCTTCTCGCAATATTTAATGGCTTCTGCAAGTTTTTCACCGTTTTCTGTAATCTTCATAAGCAAGATTATTACAAATTGAACATCATCTGGAAAGTTTTTAGAGTTGCATTGAAATCGATGGTATTCTTCGTATGCTTTTGCACGGCATTCTTTCGAACAATATAGCGCGCTATTGCACCGTTCACATGGAAGTAATGCCCTGCTCCGGTTTAGGCAATAGTGACACACGCGTGCAAGAGCGACAGTTGAGTTAAGTACAGACGTTACTTGTGGTTTCTCGATTAGAATGACGTCTCCAGAGCCGATGGGTTTCGTCGCTTCAAAATTTACACCATATTTTGTACTATGAACCAAGCGAACAGCATCGCTCATACCAGGAATATCTTTGTTTTCGTTGTGCGATAGCGATGGTATATCCTCGAAGTGATTTCTGTTATTTTGTTTCGTATGCGGACGAGAAGCTTTTTTTTTCAAATCCATTTTTGTATCATTGAAATGCTTGGTGAATTCGGTATTGGGAGAAATTTCGATCGCCCTATCGATATCTATTAAACTCTCTTCGTACATTTGAAGGCATCCTAAGGCCTTAGCACGATTTGAGTATAATATTGCAGACAATTCGCTGTACGGGAAGACCTCTTGTAATGCTTTCGTATAAAAGTTGACAGCCACTTCATAATCCCCGCGCAATTTGGCTCTACTTGCTATTTGCGAAAAAATGAAACAAGAATATTATTCCTGCATTCCTCGATTATTTTCGCTTCAACGTGTTCGGAAATATGAACTTTCCCACTTTGTTAGCTAACTGACTTGTAATGGATCGTGAATAGATGTTGCAAAAGGTTTTATTTCGATATGACGTTTCAGCTCCTTCCGACTAATCGCGATACGCCTCGGACGAGATATCTCACGTCTATGTGTTTTAATATGACAATCAAACGTCGCTCATCGGTTGCACAGTATTCCATTTCTAATTGAAATTCATAACTACAGTTTTCATTCGACATTTCACATTCATTTATTTAACACTCCGAATAACAGATTTTGGAGGTTTTCAAGTTTACGATTTTCGCTATTCATACTGTTATACTTAGCGATTAGCTCTTACATTAACCACACAGTTTTTTTCTTTTTTTTTTTTTTAGAATCGATTGAACCAACATTTTTTTCAGGCTCGTGAATGGACCTACATCGCTTAATATATTGTTAACGTCTCGACGGAAAATGGACTTACGCCAATCTCAAAGTAAATGATCATGCAATTGCATATACGTATGAACGAAATTTCATTTGATCGAAGCAAACGAATACTTTAAAATTTAATTATAAACTGTTAGAAATGGAAGGTTCACATCAAAGTATATATAAATTTGTTAATGCGTTTAACATTGCTTCGTGTAACGCTGTTTCTTCTCAACATAGCTTTTTCCTGGAAGTCTCGATCAGCGTTAGACGAAGCGGCGTTAGATCTATCAGTGTGAATAGCGATTGTTAGTTGTCTTCATATTCATAAGCGGACTGTGTCTTACCAACTGTCTTCTATCCGAGACTTTGGGCTGGATATTTTAATTTCTAACGAAAAGATATTCGAGATATGTCGTTTAAAACGTCAACATGAACGACATTGCAATTGCACGATATCTCGTCCGAATATGAAGAGTATTACGTGCCGAGATATTTAATTCATTCGTAGCAGTTAAGCTTCAGTGTTTTAAATAACATTACTATTTCTAAAGATAAAGTTGCAAATCAGGTATTGAAATTTGATCCAAGTTTATGATCGTATGCGATCTGTACATATGTGTATATTTCCTGGTACTCTAGTATCATAAATTTACGATATATAGCTGAGTGTATACTTCCGTTTACAGAAGGACACAAATGCCAATTAGTCATAGTAAGTTAGTTTTGTTAATAATGACTTATAATATGTAAATTATAAAGACTAAATTAGTGATTATAACGACTAAGCTGTTCCACCTACTGATGGTTTATAAGTAATTTTTAATGCAAAACTCACCTGCACTGATTGGTTCAATTCTATACCGACAAATTTAATAAACAGACCACTATATTATATGCGCATAGTACATTTTATGCCAAAGTAAGTTTAATGTACAAAACTAAGAGAAGATCTGAATATCTGGAAATCTGAATATAAGAGATATAATATTCGTTTATTATCGTACTCACCCAAAGCATCATACATTTCAGCGTTATCTGTGGATCTTGTATCTTCAATTATTAGAGGGATTCGGAATAGTTGATCGATGCACTTTTTCAGTCGGTCTTCATCTGATTCAGCTCCTTCAAAATGTAATGAATATGCAAATCTCTCTTCGAAGGAATTCATGATAGGATGCAAAAGTTACTAAAAACAAAAAAAAATCTTCCAGTTACTCCTCCGCACTAATCACCGTGTAACGTTGTGGAAGTCACGCCGAGGAATGAACCTCTTTTGATTCTGAATATAACTACGTATATATATAAATATATATGGTGGTGATATGTGGTCATATATATATATATGACGACATAAAATTATCAATAGAATGATATGAGACAATAAGAGATATATATCGTAGCTTCGTCATCGACTCTTGCGTATTTATTGATAATTCTATGTGACAATACTATGAAATGCACACACATATATGTTATGTCCAAATGATGTCAGATATTAATATTTTTTAAAAGTATAGCACACCGGAGATATCGTATACCACACTTTTTTGCAAATAAAATTCTCCATATGTGCGGTTGTAAAGCATTATTATAAAAAATGCTGTGACTCATACAGACACAAGAAAAATTATGTAATTACAGATAATTATAATTCCCATAGAAACTGTAGAACAAGTAAATTCAGTTACATGCTATGTAGATGAATTTGTAAATTATATAAGATAACACCACTGTTCTGTGCAACGTTAAATGATATCTCCAGAAGTTTTTACGAAATAAACCTATTATTATTATAGGATTATTTATTCTGAAATATTAGAAATTAAGATTTCCAATGATTTCTATCCTATATGATAAATATATCGATAGATGGATCTATTCACAAATAACAATTTATGACTCGTAACAACTCGACAACTTTCACTGCACTCAACTCTCGACTCACAATCTACCAACTCCTGACAACTCGACTCTCAGTTGACGACTGCCTCGCAATTCGTCTTTCTCCCTTAAGCATCCCTTTGTTTTTTTTTCATATCCCCACCACGTACTTGTTCCGTAATCGTCCACGATCATGGTCGCATACTTTTTCTTTCGCGTCACTATTCGACTGAAGGACCGACGATACATTGATGGGCCGCTTGGGCCATTGAAATTTCTCGACCCCATCTGGCTGTTGGCACTTAGGCCTTCTCGCAACATTGTTTATAGTTCACTCGATATTTCTTAGTTAATCCACGATACTACAATATTTCACTTTATCTTGTATTATAATTCGTTCATTCTCTTGTTCATTCTCAACGCGAGAATTGATTGTAATTTTAATAAATAAATATAAAAAAAAAAATTCTCTTGTTTAAACTAGATTTTACGAACGGTGGTTTGTATCAACTCCTAAAATAAAGTTTTGGGTATCGTTCTATTGTATCTGAAATATTATTGTACAAATCCAAGGAAAAATTCATCGTAATGGATATAACATACATTTTTGTAGTTGTATGTGCACTGTGTGTGTGCAACGTGACATACATGTTATTTATATGCAACGCATGTATACATACGCATAAAATGTAGAAATAGGAAATATAAAGTGGTAAAATATCCACGTAAAATTCTTTCTTCAACTTTAATGGATAAAGTTAGAGTATAACAATTATTTGTGGGATTATAATACTACGAGAAGTGCTAAATTGCAGTTTTACTTAAATTGTAATACATATACACATACAGAATATTTCTTTTATTTGAAAGGAACGTAATCACGTTACACTCAAACAATTTACTCAGTACGTTTTGCACTATTTTTTCTGTCTTTCTTGCTTCTTAGTAATATACGTTTTATTATTTTAATGAATTATATATGGTCCATTTTTATTGTTCCGATAGAACAAACAATAAAACCAAATGGATCATACGTAATTCAATAAAATAATATAAAACAACAAGTATTCTGTCTCTATTATTTGTTTATACAATGAAAGAAACTTTTCGGACAATCTAACATTTATCGATTTGCTTTAAAAAAGCTCAAGTTAAACGAAAAGTAAGAATTTTAAACTCCGGGGATGAAAGAGTAACTGCGGCGGAGTAACGCAAGAATTTGGAACTTTCTTGCTCGGTTAAAATTATACGAAGAACGTCAAAATTATTAAATTTCTGTAAGCAAATAGGAAAGAATACTGCACATGTCTTTTCTGGGGCTGTTTTTTCCAAAAAATGAATCTGTGGCTTGTCGCAAGAAGCGCCAATGTCATACTTTTGGAAAAACGAATTAAACCCGGTATTGAGTTCTATCTAAATAGATGCATGTTCTATATGTCGGAGATGAAAGAACACCGGAGCCTTTGGAATTTTGGATAATCCCGCAACATTGTAACCTAGAGTCTACTATTGCTGTAATTGAACAATTGTAGTTATTCAATCCGATTGTAATTGTTCGAGAGTTGTGATAATGAGCTTGGGCTCGAGGCGACAGTCAGTCGTCGAACGTAGCCGCGGTCACGGGATGAACGCTTTGCCTAACAAAGGTATGGAGTAATTCTATAGCTCTCCTTAAAAGAAATATTCGTGGCGACACGCGACAGTAAATATTCCAACGGTTTCTGTCCCGTGGCTCGCCACACGCAGACCCTATTCTTCGAGTAAGATGATTGCCAGATGTCGATGCGTCTCCGCATTACATGTTCGGCTAGCCCGAGGGCCCGTTATAAATCTTAAGGTTTAGTTAACTAAAGTCCTTCAAACAGACAAACAGTCTTTGTCCCAACTACGGGAAGATAGGGGAGACGTATTTTTCAACGAGCGGCGTCTCCCACTAGCAACTTTCCCTCGAGGGCGGCTAGCATCTTTTTCTAACCACCGATATGGAGATTGACCAATTAGCAGCAACGCCAATTTCCCTTACTTTCTGAACGAAGGCTTTTCTCGACGAATCCGATGATCTCGTATCCTTAGACACACCCCATTATAGTTTTCCTCTGTGGCATCATCGGGACGGGAAAGGCATTCTCGCTCGCGATCTCATTGATGAAAGGAGTAACCCTTTACGACCAGTGAACATTACGCGTCCGACTTAGATTTTGTGAGTACGTTCATCTATCATCCCGTCGACCGCGGATTCGTTATTGAACCTAGGATCATTGTCATTAGTTTCTCGAGTACCTAACTACCACGGTTACTTGTCCGGTTCTATAATAATCGTATTTGCACTAGTCAATGTCTTCTCTATTGCATAACGACAACGTGTAACCCAAACGAAGATTTGTTTCACGCCCCTAACCCTAATTCTAATGTAAACCCGACATATATAAAGAATGACAATTAAGAATTCTATCTAGGAACGACTTGAATGACATTTGTATATGACAATGTCAAAATTTTTCATGAAATAAACTTTCTGCAGAAAATACCTAAATTAACATACGAGACTCAAATAGCATAGACTTTGGTTTTCTATTTTTGCGTTAGAAAAGATACTTGAAACAGCGGAAACTTTTGTATCAGAAACTATTTCAAGTGTTAATATCTCAACTTCAGAAATACTGACATTGATGTTTTCTGCATTCAGCCACAGATATAATCGGTGAAAGATCGTTCCGGGAACTATACAATGAAATGTAATAAAATCCAATTGAAATTATATTATCGCATTTTTCATTGTATTGCCAATATTTTTTGTTATTAAATGAACGATGAGAAAGAATTAAAGACTATTAGTCTTTAATTCTGTTTTTAGATCTTTTTAAAACAGATAGCATTGTAGCTGTTTTGATATAGCAGAAGGAGTATAAAATAAGATAATATCTATAATAATTATTTTTACTATAAATTGTTAATGCTTATCAGAATAATGACTATCAGAGAAAAAAAACTGATAACACGGTTCTTTTTTTAACGCGTTGATAAAATCTTTTGAAACCAATGAACAATATTAATCAACCATTATCAGTGACGAAAACGGCTTTTTCCACAATGCCAACGGCAAAGGTAATTATCATTTTAAAATATTCGATTGAATTTCTTTCATATTTCTGGTATATTAAAATTAAGACAATCTAACGAAACAGTATAAAAAGTTCACGTTTATAAGAATAATTTGCGGGACACTGGGGCTGTTTTATGCAAAACCTTATGAACCCACAGTGATCTAAAATCGAGAAAATTTAGAATAATTTGTAATAAATTCAGAATTTTTTTTTTAGTTGATTGAATTATAAACAAGCGGTTGCGGAGCATGTGCGTGGTGGGGCTAAGACAAAAGATATAAGGCTAAGATAAAAGAAAAGGGGTTGCTAAGGGACATTAACGAATCAACAGCAGTATGAATTGAGAAGCCAGAGAGTGCGAATTGCGTTGTCGAGAGAGAATTGTATCCGTGGTGACGAGAGTTGCAAATTAATTATCTAATTGTCTTAATTATAATACGTTATTGTAATTAGTTCACGTTAAATAACCATCGTTTCGTGTTTAATCAACATCTGTCTAATCCATTTGTTGTAAATAAACTGATTGTAGTATAAGATACTACAATAACAATAATAATAACATTAAAAGGAAACCCCACTAAGTGTAAAAATATATATTATATAAGACTTTTTAGCTTCTTTAGTTTATTAAACTGTTCGAATATTTATTATGCATATATTTTGCCAATTTTTGGATATTTCTTATTATTTTCACAAACATATATATATGATCATACAAAGATATATATAACATTCCAATATAGATTTCCCATCCCTTTTTTTATGCAAATTATTTTCCAGTCCTGTAAGGATACATACACATTTTTTATTTGTTAAAATTTTATTAATGGACGATGTTCTACAATATTTTTCTTTAAGTTAAGTACCGTGCGAATACTTCTTACACTGACTGTATATTTTCATACATATTACATGATACAAAGCAAATTACAGAGAAAACACAATTATTTTTTGACAACCTTCTAGCGAAGATTTATAACGTTTAGCGCAATTTTTCATGTGTCCGGTTGTAGAAATAAGACGAAAAAATAGATCGATTTTATGATACACAAAGGGAAGGAAAGAAGACAGGAGAGTTTCTCAGATGCCTCATTTTCGTCGATCTCGCTGCTCGTCTATATAGTGAAATTATTAATCTGCAGCAATAATTGTCCTTTCTCGTCCCGGATTTCGATTAGGAACGCTTGGCCGGCTCCTCCCATCGCACTGGAGTCCTTCGTGCATGTGCTCCCATGTTCCGGAAATTATTTTATCCTTCCCACGATCCTCAATCTCGGCGAAGTTTTCTGCTGTTCTACTTTAATCTAGAAATTTCAATATACAAATAAACCATCATCACTGTCGATCGTGATTTTATCTAAAAAGTCAAATAACAAATGAAAAATAACGTCTGTTGAAAATATAATTTCTTTTTCGAGAAAATGTTGGGAATGCAGCGAATGTGTATGCATCTAATTTTTAATCCATCAAGGAATAATGTTGTGCGTTAACGCACTATTTTAATCGCAACCTTTTTTTTCTTTTAGTCAAGTGACACGATCGAATTCTATTTTCTCCATTTTGTTATCTTAGGGGGAAAAATTTGTTTACTATTATTTTTTTTTTTTTTTTTTTGGCTACCATTTTTCGGTTCTTGCACTCTACAATCTCGCGAAGTTTGAAGACATTTGCAGAAACCTTTATTTTCGAGTTTAAGTACGTGATATGATATATAATTCCGCTTAATGATAAATAATAAACTTTTCCAATTCTTTCATGTGTATTTCTTCTCATAATTTTATTATCGTAGATGGATAGATTATAAATATTATAGATGGATGCATTTATAGAAAAGGGGGACTCAATTTGATATTTTATTTCTGTTTCAGGTAAGTTCTGACGAATAATTGGGAGGAATAGAAGTATCTAACGTAACTAGATACATCGCAAATCGTAAGTGAATAGTTCATCACACACACAAATATACTCACGCGTGCAGTATAAAAAATGTAGCGCGATATAAAATACATGTTATCTACAACGTCTATAAATATATACACACTTTCGTATTTGCGGATTTGGCATGATTACATTACCTCAGTTTCATTTATGGATTTATTATGTCGTCCTACAATCTTGATGTTATTTTTTTATCAATATTAGACAAGATTGTTAGAATCTTAAATTTCCCAGAAATACATAAACATCCACGGTCTACTTATCACCCGAGTCATCAGTAACACCAAAGTGAAATTTTATTTTCTGAGCGTGTAAAGGAGGCCATTATACTACTTAAAAATTGTTTTAGAATATTTTGACTTTTGGCGTAGTTGTAAAGAAGATATAATCTCAATGAATCATTAAATCATTCAGTAATTGATCTCCTTCTAAAATATAAACGTGAGTTCCGTTGAAAAATTTGGATTAGTCGTTTGTACACTTAATATTTGAGTATTTCGATTGATTCATATCATATTCACCTAACGAATGTTGAGAATTGATTGTAAAAATAGTCTACCAAATAATAATAATAAAAAAAAACAAACCTAATGAATGAACACTGTCAAACGCAGCATCAGATGCACAGTAGAAGAGTCTGGTACAGATCAGACGGCTGTATCAGATGCACAGTAGGTGCGCTCCGGAAAGATTAGACGACACAGCGTTCATATCCAGAGAATCTGAATATAAAGAGTTAGTCAAGTAATTAAACAGTTCTATATGGTTTGGCGATTACGAATGCCAGTTTTATTATTGCATATCGACTTTCAAAATTCAATTTAATCGGATTATGATATATTATTCTATCTAGCTATGGTGATTATTAGAACTTGGATTTTTATGCAAATTTATATTTTGACAAACACAAGTAAGGAAATATAGAACTTAAACAGAGATTCGTTTCGTCGATTAAAAATTATAATAAATATTCTACAGTAATAATTTGTCGTGTTATTAAAAATATTTTAATTTCTTTAAATTTTGTAAAATCGTAGAATCTAAGTGGAAAAAGGATCTGACGAAAAAGGATCCCTGGATCCTTTTTGTAGCCACGATAGTAAGAAAACAGAATTCGATAATATAATTTTTTTTATTATTTAATTTTGTACTTTACAATTTGTCCAGCTGGACATTTGGTAAATTTTTCTAACTTAATTGCTAAATAACATGTGGATGGCTACCCCCAGCTGAATACCATCTTCGAGTTTCACTATTTTATTTCTTTAGTCAGATCAGTGGGATGTTTCCTTTTTAGTCTTCTTTCTATCAGAGTTTTGCTCGCTTCAGCAGCCAGCTGGTTTGGATGTGTTGCCGCTTTTTCCTTGTATTTTTCTGCGTACCTGCCGATTTCTTCTTTGGCCGTTGGTATTTTTAAGTCTTTTCGTATATCTTCGTTTCTGACATACCATGGGACGTTGACTATTGTTCTCAGTATCTTCGATTGTAGCGACTCTAGTTTATTTATGTGGTTCATTGATGCTGTCTCCCATAGCGGTATTCCGTACGTCCAGATTGGTTTTACTGTCGTTTTGTAGATTTTTAGTTTATTTTCTATGCGGTATTTAGAGTTTCGACTAGTTAGCCGGTGCATCTGTCTTCTTTTTATCCGTATTTTGTCTACATTTGATTTAGTATGTTGTTTCCATGTAAGTTGTGTGTTTAAGTGGATTCCTATGTATTTCACTTGCCTTGTTTGTGTTACGTGCGTGCCATTCAATTGGATATTTGGTGGTTTCCGTTTTCTTAGTGTAAATGTAATCTGGTTGCACTTACTAGGGTTTGCCTTTATTTGTTTATCTTGTAGTCATTTTTCTATTTTTGTGGCGTGCTCTTGTAGTAATGTGACTGCTGTTTCTGGATTAGTGTGCCTGACTAGTACAGCAATGTCGTCCGCGAATGTCAGTATTTTGCTGTCGATAGTTGTTGATATGTCGGCCGTGTATAGTGTGTATAATATTGGTCCTAAGACGCTTTCCCTGCGGTACCCCTGCCTTGATGTCTTTTACTTCAGAATATACATCCTTTATTTTTACTGCAAAAGTTCCGTTGCTTAGGTATGATTTGAGTCAGTGGTGTCATATGTTGAGCCATATGTTGTCTGCTTTTCTGATTTTGTTTATTTTGTTCGTGGCTTTCCATAAAGAGTAATTGGCATTCTAGTGCGCAGAAAGCGATTATATGAATTTTAAGAATTCGTTATTGTTATGATCTTTTATCTTACTTTTTACTTCTTTTGCGAGTTTGTTTAGATGTCTTTTGTTTTCACGTGTTCTATGTTTTTGCCATTTTGCTTTCGCTTTCCCTTTTTCTCTGATTTTGTCAAGGATACCTGTTGGAATTATTTTTGTTTGCCTGTTGTTTGGTTCATCATTAGTAGTTGCCCATACTGCTTCTTGTATAATTTCTATCAATGTTGTTACTGCCTGTTCTATATCTTGGGGTGTTTTTAGTGGAATATTGCAGTTGCATTTGTTCTAGATTAATTCTTTAAATGTTTGCCATTTGATGCTTTCATTGCAAAGCGACTCTGATTTGCTATAAAGTATTGGTTTGCTTGTGTATTCTATTATTATCGATGTATGATCGGAGCTAAGCTCAAGACTGGGTGTTATTTTTAACTTGTTCGCGTTTAGTCCTTTTATAACTGCAAAATCAAGCATGTCAGCAGTTTTGTTTAGGTCTGTCGACCAGTATGTTGGTCTTCCTGTGGATAATATGTTGAGATTACTAGTTCTAATGTATTTTTCTACGCTGCGATGCATTTGTCACCTAAGGATTGAAAACACTGTTCCCATTTTTGCAATGTCATTTTGTGTCGCGCTGGTGTATACAGGGTGGTTGGTAATTGGTGGTACAAGCGGAAAGGGGGTAATTCTACGTGAAAATAGAAGTCGAAAATATAGAATGAAAATTTTTCGTTCGAGGCTTTGTTTTCGAGAAAATCGACTTTGAATTTTCGCTCGGCACGCGTGCACTTTATCACGTTTCGTTATAACGGATCTCACTGTAGATCGTTGTCTCGATGGGAAAAATTAAAAAAAAAATTAAAAAAAGATTTTTATTCTATATTTTCGACTTATTTTTTCGCGTAGAATCACCCCCTTTTCGCTTGTACCAACAGTTACCAACCACCCTGTATATTGCTTACGTGTGGAAGTAATTGCCGTTAGTTTCTATTGTAACGGTGGTTGCTCGAATGTGTTCCTGACTAATTTTACTGTGTAAGTGGCGTATACATTTTACATTTTACCATTGTGAAACATAAAATACGAATAATTAGAATACTTGTAAATGTGTGTGTTAAGTGGTTAACTCTGTTATATCGTAAGAATGTACAGGGGGAGAAAAATTAATATAACACGAAGTTGCATATATGAAGTTATCAATATTAATATTTTTTATTAGACTATATTAAAAATAACGTTACAAGTTAACATGTAGTTAACATTATATACGTATATTAATGTTGTTTTGTTAAAACTAATTGTATAGATAAGAAATATTGTAACGTATCTAATTATAATAAAGTATAATATAATTACAAAATACTGTAAGCAAATAATACGGATAAATATAGAGATAATAAACAACCAAAGATAAACACTGCATAAAAGAGTAGAAATGAAAATTTTTGTGTGCCACTAAAAATACGAAGTAAAAAATTAATATTATAACATTAAGAGAACATTAGAAATACGAAAGATTAAGGTTGTTATGCATTCTGCTCGAATCCTCGTATCATAATCAGAAACAAGACTCGTTTACGAAAGTCCAATTAATCGGTATAGGACGTCCAGTAGCTGAAAAACAGTTGAAAATAAATATAAATTAATTTGTATTTAAACAATAGCAGAAAAAGAAGGAATAAGATACAAACTACGTAAAAACTGAAGATTAACAACTTTGATGAAGTGATATTATTCATTTAATAGGCATATATACAGGGTGAACACTGTCTATAACAATTCTTCATCTTTCTTAATAGGTAATAGTTTGCTTTAGGATTAAGTTAACGATACAAGTAACTCTACAAGTTAAGAATAGTGTCTTGTAAATAGTTTTTGCCAATTTCCTACGTAATCAATAATCTGTTTCCAGGGAAATTTGTTATGCATAGATAATTTTGTGACAAAATGCGCGTTTAATTTCTTTGGTAAGTTAGATACGCAAAATTCGATAAGCTATTTGTGCAGACTTTCGCGACTGACTGTATGTATACGTATTAAATTGAGATAAAATATTTCAAGCTCAATCGAATACAAAGCAAGCAAAATTTAGATTTGCAGGTAAACCTGTGTAAATAATGGCTTCCTTCGTTGTTAAATCCCGCAAGCTGTCGTCAGCTATGTAGGCGACGTTCTAATTCCTATCCGATGTTCTTAATATCCTATCACGCTCAGGACAACGACTCAATTCACAAGTCGAGCAATCGCATAAAATACGTTTATGTTCTTTTAGGATGACTTGTCGCGGTACAAACTCGATTGCTAAATTTACGAAATTTGTACGTAGAAAATTAAAAGTTATCTGCAAAACATTTCATTAGACACATCTTTATTTCACAAGTTGATAGCAACGAAAAGACGAAATTTATTACCTGTTCACCTGGTTTCATGTCTTTAGCTGCGCGTACAACTATCACACCATTTTTATATATCGAATACACTGTATTCGCACAACAAGAATGATGAACCAAGCTAAGCATGGGATACAGATCGTATACTCCACTTCTACGGTCTAACGATGTATGCCTCTGGAAAATATATGATTAGTAGCTATTACAGGACAACTTTATTCAATCAACGACTTTTTACATACTATAGCATGTATTTTATAAAATCATATATTGACCGCAGCGGTTTGAAAGAAATGCAGTTAAAAATTGTTAGATACTCACCATAAAGGCGTATGCATGGAAGATGTAGAATAATCGGAATAATAATTTAGCGATACTTAAGATATCGTCGTATCCCCGCATATAATTGGTCTGACTTCGTAGGAATAAGGCGATATAGACTGATTTCAATATATTTTTTGCATTTCTCTTGTCATTCTTCTTCATCGATATACTCAAATTGAGGGTGGATTTCAAATTGTCTCCCAAATTATCACGTATTGTACAAAATTCTTGCATCGAATCTGTTAAGAATTGAAACGATGTTGTTAACGACGAAGTTACGAGACGATACAAAATTTCTTCCTCATTGATGGATTATGGATGTTCGTGCAAGTTCGCACTCTTACGAATACAACGAAGGAAACAGAAACTGAATCGACGCCTATTTCACCCTTAAAATATTACAATCGGTAATTCTATTTGGAATATGCTGTACATTTTTTGTATTACGTATGTTTAATTTCTGTGTAAATGCTGGAAAATTCGCAATTTATTAATAAAGTCGAGCCTCTATCGCGGATATATAAAATACACTTGCGAGTAAAAGAGAAATTGTCAAAATTTGGCACGAAGCTTTAAATACAAGACAGTAGTACAGAAAGAAAAAAGAATTAACGTCGAAGAGTATGTTCTTTCTCTGCACAAGCTAGTAACTTCAATTCACATTTATGTTTATATCGATGATGGCGGAATAGAGAATTACGAATTAATAAATTATCATTACCTGCGCTCATAGTATCGAGCTTCTCGCAATATTTAATGGCTTCTGCAAGTTTTTCACCGTTTTCTGTAATCTTCATAAGCAAGATTATTACAAATTGAACATCATCTGGAAAGTTTTTAGAGTTGCATTGAAATTGATGGTATTCTTCGTATGCTTTTGCACGGCATTCTTTCGAACAATATAGCGCGCTATTGCACCGTTCACATGGAAGTAATGCTCTGTAATCTCGTAGGCAATAGTAACACATACGTGCAACATCAACGTTTGTTTGAATGATAGACGTTACTTGTGATTTCTCGGTTAGAATGACGTCTCCAGAGCCGATGGGTTTCGTCGCTTCAAAATTTACACCATATTTTGTACTATGAACCAGACGAACAGCATCGCTCATACCAGGAATATCTTCGTTTTCGTTGTGCAATAGCGATAGTATGTTCCCTGTGGAAATTGTCTTAATTTGGGGCCTAACCGAACCATTATCTTCGATCCACTTCTTTGTATCTTTGAAATGCTTAGTTAATGCGGTATCGGGAGAAATTTGGATCGCCCTATCGATATCTATTAAACTCTCTTCGTACATTTGAAGGCATCCCAAGGCCATAGCACGATTTGAGTATAATATTGCAGACAATTCGCAGTACGGGAAGACCTCTTGCAATCCTTTCGTATAAAAGTTGACAGCCTCATCATAATCCCCGCGCGATTTGGCTCTACTTGCTATTTGCGAAAAAATGAAACAAGAATATTATTCCTGCATTCCACGATTATTTTCTCTTCAACGTGTTCGGAAATATGAATTTTCCCACTTTGTTAACTAACTGACTTGTAATCGATCGTGAATAGATGTTGCAAAAGGTTTTATTTCGATATAACGTTTCAGCTCCTTCCGACTAATCGCGATACGCCTCGGACGAGATATCTCACGTCTATGTGTTTTAATATGACAATCAAACGTCGCTCATCGGTTGCACAGTATTCCATTTCTAATTGAAATTCATAACTACAGTTTTCATTCGACATTTCACATTCATTTATTTAACACTCCGAATAACAGATTTTGGAGGTTTTCAAGTTTACGATTTTCGCTATTCATACTGTTATACTTAGCGATTAGCTCTTACATTAACCACACAGTTTTTTTCTTTTTTTTTTTTTAGAATCGATTGAACCAACATTTTTTTCAGGCTCGTGAATGGACCTACATCGCTTAATATATTGTTAACGTCTCGACGGAAAATGGACTTACGCCAATCTCAAAGTAAATGATCATGCAATTGCATATACGTATGAACGAAATTTCATTTGATCGAAGCAAACGAATACTTTAAGATTTAATTATAAACTGTTAGAAATGGAAGGTTCACATCAAAGTATATATAAATTTGTTGATGCGTTTAACATTGCTTCGTGTAACGCTGTTTCTTCTGAACGCAGCTTTTTCCTGGAAGTCTCGATCAGCGTTAGACGAAGCGGCGTTAGATCTATCAGTGTGAATAGCGATTGTTAGTTGTCTTCATATTCATAAGCGGACTGTGTCTTACTAACTGTCTTCTATCCGAGACTTTGGGCTGGATATTTTAATTTCTAACGAAAAGATATCCGAGATATGTCGTTTAAAACGTCAACATGAACGACATTGCAATTGCACGATATCTCGTCCGAATATGAAGAGTATTACGTGCCGAGATATTTAATTCATTCGTAGAAGTTAAGCTTCAGTGTTTTAAATAACATTACTATTTCTAAAGATAAAGTTGCAAATCAGGTATTGAAATTTGATCCAAGTTTATGATCGTATTCGATCTGTATATAATTCGCAATGAAAAAATTGCAATATGCGCATAATACATTTTATACCAAAGTAAGTATAATGTACAAAACTAAGAGAAGATCTGAATATAAGAGATATAATCTTCATTTTTTATTGTACTCACCCAAAGAAAGAAACAGTAGAGCATTATTTGTGGATCTTGTATCATCAATTATTAGAGGCTTCTCGAACAGTTGATCGATACACTTTTTCAGTCGGTCTTCATCTGATTTAGCTTCATCAAAATGTAACGAATATGCAAATCTCTCTTCGAAGGAATTCATGATAAGATGCAAAAGTTACTAAAAACAAAACAAAAAAATGTTCCAGTTACTCCTCCGCACTAATCACCGTGTAACGTTGTGCAAGTCACACCGGGCAATGAACCTCTTTTGATTCTGAATATAAGTACGTATACATATATATATTTATGTGGGATGGTGTGACGTCAGGGAAAGACGTGGCGTGAGGGTTAATTGTTTATAAATGTTGTCAACATATGTTAATGTTGTGAAGGATTGTGAGCGTTACCAAGGTTTGTTAAGGGAAAAAATGAGGGTGGAAAATGCTGTCAGAGTTGAATTTATCGTGGTCGAGTGAAGTTCGTTGTGTTGTTGTGACGTAGAATTAGTGAGAAACGAATAAGCGAAACGCGGTATTATATTCGATTTCGTGTGAGTGCAACGATATTGTATTTATCATACTCTTTTCAACTTACTTATTATATAACATTCCTATATTTATATATATATTGTGTTCATTTCATAGAATTATCACATAGAATTATCATTAGATACGCAAGGGTGGGATTGATGACGAAGCTATGAGACAATAAGAGATATATATCGTAGCTTCGTCATCGACTCTTGTGTATTTATTGATAATTCTATGTGACAATACTATGAAATGCACATATATGTTATGTCCAAATGATGTCAGATATTAATATTTTTTAAAAGTATAGCACACCGGAGATATCGTATACCACACTTTTTTGCAAATAAAATTCTCCATATGTGCGGTTGTAAAGCATTATTATAAAAAATGCCGTGACTTATACAGATACAAGAAAAATTATGTAATTACAGATAATTATAATTCCCATAGAAACTGTAGAACAAGTAAATTCAGTTACATGCTATGTAGATGAATTTGTAAATTATATAAGATAACACCACTGTTCTGTGCAACGTTAAATGATATCTCCAGAAGTTTTTACGAAATAAATCTATTATTATTATAGGATTATTTATTCTGAAATATTAGAAATTAGGATTTCCAATGATTTCTATTCTATATGATAAATTTATCGATAGGTGGATCTATTCACAAATAACAGTTTATGACTCGTAACAACTCGACAACTTTCACTGCACTCAACTCTCGACTCACAACCTACCAACTCCTGACAACTCGACTCTCAGTTGACGACTGCCGCGCAATTCGTCTTCCCTTAAGCATCCCTTTGTCTTTTTTCATATCCCCACCACGTACATTTTCCGTAACCGTTCACGATCATAGTCGCATACTTCTTCTTTCGCGTCACTATTCGACTGAAAGACCGACGATACATTGATGGGCCGCTTGGGCCATTGAAATCTCCCGACCCCACCTGGCTGTTGGTACTTAAGCCTTCTCGCAACATTGTTTATAGTTCACTGGATATTTCTTAGGCAATCCACGATACTACAATATTTCACTTTGTCTTGTATTATAATTCGTTCATTCTCTTGTTCATTCTCAACGCGAGAATTGATTGTAATTTTAATAAATAAATATAAAAAAAAAAATTCTCTTGTTTAAACTAGATTTTACGAACGGTGGTTTGTATCAACTCCTAAAATAAAGTTTTGGGTATCGTGCTATTGTATCTGAAATATTATTGTACAAATCCAAGGAAAAATTCATTGTAATGGATATAACATACATTTTTGTAGTTGTTGTATGTGCACTGTGTGTGTGCAACGTGACATACATGTTATTTATATGCAACGCATATATACATACGCATAAAATGTAGAAATAGGAAATATAAAGTGGTAAAATATCCACGTAAAATTCTTTCTTCAACTTTAATGGATAAAGTTAGAGTATAACAATGTTAATGTTTTAAGTTAGAGTATAACAATTTTTTGTGGGATTATAATACTACGAGAAGTGCTAAATTGCAGTTTTACTTAAATTGTGATACATATACACATTCAGAATGTTTCTTTTATTTGAAAGGAACGTAATCACGTTACACTCAAACAATTTACTCAGTACGTTTTGCACTATTTTTTCTGTCTTTCTAGCTTCTTAGTAATATACGTTTTATTATTTTAATGAATTATATATGGTCCATTTTTATTGTTCCGATAGAACAAACAATAAAACAAAATGGATCATACGTAATTCAATTCGAACAATCTAATATTTATCGACTTGCTGTAAAAAAGCTCAAATTAAACGAAAAGTAAGATTTGTAAACTCCAAGGATGAAAGAGTAAAAAGTTATTAAACTGTTCGAATATTTATTATGCATATATTTTGCCAATTTTTGGATATTTCTTATTATTTTCACAAACATATATATATGATCTTACAAAGATATACATAACATTCCAATATAGATTTCCCACCCCTTTTTTTATGCAAATTATTTTCCAGTCCTGTAAGGATACATACACATTTTTTATTTGTTAAAATTTTATTAATGGACGATGTTCTACAATATCTTTCTTTAAGTTAAGTACCGTGCGAATACTTCTTACACTGACTGTATATTTTCATACATATTACATGATACAAAGCAAATTACAGAGAAAACATAATTATTTTTTGACAACCTTCTAGCGAAGATTTATAACGTTTAGCGCAATTTTTCATGTGTCCGGTTGTAGAAATAAGACGAAAAAATAGATCGATTTTATGATACACAAAGCGAAGGAAAGAAGACAGGTAATCCTAGAGAACTTGAAAACACTCCCAGATCACCAATTCGGCTTCCGAAAACATCATTCTACAGTAGAGCAAATCCACCGCTTAACTCATACGATCAGCCAAACACTCGAAAAGAAAAAATATTGCTCATCGGTTTTCCTAGACATCCAACAGGCATTCGACAAAGTATGGCATGAAGGGCTACTATACAAACTTAAAAAGATCCTACCCCACCCCTACTACTCCATCCTAAAATCTTACCTAACCAATAGACAATTCATGGTTAAATGCCTAGACGCCACTTCCGCAACATTCCCAATAGAAGCCGGCATACCCCAAGGTAGTGTCCTCGGACCCCTACTGTACTCCATCTACACTGCCGACCTACCTATATCAAACGAAATAACAATAGCGACATTTGCAGACGACACAGCGCTATTAGCTACCCACGCAGACCCGGTAATAGCCTCATCCACTCTCCAGCGAAGTCTCGACTCCATGGAAAAGTGGTTTCACAAATGGGGCTTCAAAGTCAACGAAAAGAAATCCTCACATGTAACCTTCACACTCCGAAAACAAACCTGCCCCCAGGTCACCATCAACAATGCAACAGTTCCTAGCAGGGACACAGTCCGATACCTGGGCATGACCCTGGACAGGAGACTAACGTGGAAGACACACATCTCAGATAAAAGGAAGCAACTAAAGCACAAACTAAAAAAACTCTATTGGCTCACGGGCCGACGCTCCAAACTAAATTTACAGAATAAAATGACCCTCTACAAGACCGTAATAAAACCTGTCTGGACCTACGGAATCCAACTATGGGGAACAGCAAGTAACTCCAACATTGAAATACTCCAACGCTTTCAATCGAAAACGCTAAGATCCCTAATTGACGCACCTTGGTATGTAACTAATGAAACAATACACCGCGACCTCAAGATACCCACCGTCAAAGAGGAAATAGCAAAATACAGCGACAGATATAGCAAAAGAATCAACAAACACCGAAACCCCCTAATCACTGGACTACTCGATACGACGGACCAGATTCGCAGACCTAAACGTTAGATTCATTTAATTATCCAAATTAAGCATATGCACTTACTTATAATACTTATAAATTATACCTATCTATAATAAGTATTAACTTATTGTAAATAAACAGCCATGTCACTGCGCCACGCCAGAAAAATTACTGAAAATTCTCAACGCGAGAATTGATTGTAATTTCAACAAATAAATAAAAAAAAAAAAAAAAAAGTATGTGATATGATATGTAATTCCGCTTAATGATAAATAATAAACTTTTCCAATTCTTTCATGTGTATTTCTTCTCATAATTTTATTATCATAGATGGATAGATTATAAATATTATAGATGGATGCATTTATAGAAAAAGGGGACTCAATTTGATATTTTATTTCTGTTTCAGGTAAGTTCTGACAAATAATTGGGAGGAATAGAAGTATCTAACGTAACTAGATACATCGCAAATCGTAAGTGAATAGTTCATCACACACACAAATATATAAAAGTGCAGTATAAAAAATTAATGTAACGCGAGATAAAATATATGTTATCTACAACGTCTGTAAATATCTGCACACTTACGTATTTGTGGATTTAGCATGATTACCTTACTTCGATTTCATTTATGGATTTATTATGTTGTCCTACTATTTTGATGAGTCCCGTAATGATCAGACGACACGGTGTTCATACCCAGAGAATCTGAATATAAAGAGTTCGTTGAATAATTAAACAGTTCTATATGGATTGGCGATTACGAATGCCAGTTTTATTATTGCATATCGTCTTTCAAAGTTCAATTTAATCGGATTATGATATATTATTCTATCTAGCCATGGTGATTATTAGAACGTGGATTTTTATGCAAATTTATACTTTGACAAACGCAAGTGGAAATATAGAAGTTATACAAAGATTCGTTTCATCGATTAAAAATTATAATAAATATTCTAGAGTAATAATTTGACGTGTTGTTAAAAATATTTTAATTTCTTTAAATTTTGTAAAATCGTAGAATCTAAGTGGAAAAAGGATCCGACGAAAAAGGATCCCTGGATCCTTTTTCTAGCCACGATAGTAAGAGAACAGAATTCGATAATATAAATTGATGGAAAAAGATTGCAACTTAAACGTTGCATTATGACAACGTTGGCCCTTGATGAATTGAAGTAATCAAGCGTACAAGTAAAGTAAGTATATGTGTAAAGTATACGGTGTACATATTGTCAAAAATATCCACATGCCTGCATACTTTTCAGCGATAGTGTAGATACAACAGGTGTATTTAACGTTTCTTTAGTCTTCTTTTCTCTTAATAAACGTGAAAGTGAATAAATTGTATTATAAACTTTAACAATTCGTGTCTGAATGTGTTAAAAGAATTTCTAAAGCTAACGCTTTTCCTAATAATATTTTCTATTTAAAGACTATATGTAGATTTTTCTCACTGACTGTATGCATACAGGGACAAAGCATTTCTGTGCAGATATTTTTCTTCCTATTTGTTAGTGGTAGATATCGAAGTCTACAAGGAACTGCACATGCGGGTATTGGTATAGAACTGCAGTATCGAGTAGTGTGCAAGAAGATACATTCTGTGTTCACATTGTGATAGTAAACGTGCAGCTATGTTTATTGCAAGACATTTTGTAAAGTCTACTTTAAATGGAAATAAGTTCCATATATCGTTCTATGTCCCCTTTTCTTCTGCTCCTTTTCTTTTTTCCTACTTTTCCTCTTTGCTTTCTCACTTTGCCTTCGATTTTTCTAGCATTCTTCCATTTTACATTCCAGTCTCTTACGATTTCCTTCACTCTACCTCCTGTCTTATTCTTTATCGCATCCTTTTGCGTTTGCCTATTCTATTGCTGCTTGCCTTATCTTTTCCCATCTCTTGAAGCGCTCCAGTTCCATTTAATATGACCACCTAAAGTAATTCTGTTGCTTCTACTATTGTGAAGAGATAGCAAAGGAAAAAAGTAATCGAGAGTATCATGGTTAACAAGATTTTTGTCATACATTCGTACATTATGGGATGTTAAGGGTACTGATATTTTTTAAATAAAATGTAACCTCCCAATGTGAAAACTTCTATGTGAAATTAATTGTTACGTATTCGCGAAAAGGTTAAAAGATGATCATTTTTTGGCATCGTCTAAAGTTGGAAAATTCAAGAAACGTCCTCGTCATTTTCCCAATAAATTTTGGGGAAATTGTTGCAAATGAATTCGAACACGTGAATACGATAATGACCCAACTCATCTAACTCGTTGCATTCTATCTTCTCTTCTTTCGAATATCGAACCATTTTCAAAATAATTAACGGAAAGATCAGCTGATGAATCGACTGTAGTTTGGAAACGAACAAAACTAGAACAGACAATTGTTTTATTCGCTGGATATAATATTTTTATGTCGTGAAATTTCCCTGAAATGCATAAAAAGAATCCTCAGTATGGTAACGACTGTCTACATCAATTTGGACACACAATTCTCTAATCCTTAAATCTCTGGCTTTTGTTACTTTTATTTATTCCTCCGAACGTTTACGTATTCCATTTTGTACATGTAAATGAATCCTTAACCTTTTCCCCCTTTTTCATTCTTTTTCAGTTACACTTTAATTTTTTTCAAGTCATCTTTCTCATTTTTCCCCACTGTATTGTAATATAAACGAGACGATTAGAAGAAATCCTATGAAAATCGCTGTTAAAGCTGCTCTTTCGCAAACTCACCTAAGATTTTTTATTTCCACTTAAATAGCAAAGGCATCTTTTTTTTATTATTTAATTTAAACTTTACAATTTGTCCAGCTGGACATTTGGTAAATTTTTCTAACTTAATTGGTAAGTAACATGTGGATGGCTACCTCCAGTGAGATACCATCTTCGAACTCACCTAGGAGAATCTTTTTTTTTTTTTTTTATTTAAAATTTCACATTCACAATTTGTCCAATTTGGACATTTGGTAGAATTTTTTATCTGTTTGATTATCATGTGGGTGGCTACCCCCAATGGGGTACCGTCTTCGTGTTTGTTAAGCTATATCCTTAGGAACCTAGGAGAAACGTGATCGTTATCGACCTTCGCCAGAGTTTGCTATATCGTCTAAGAGACGATAAATTTCATTTTCGCCATTTCTATACGTATAGACTCGACAACGATGCCCGCGGGTAAAATCGATTATCGAATATCGACGTAGAAATATTTCCATTCCATGGAAACTGTTATCCTCGAATTAGCCTGCGGGCTTTAGAAAACTGGCGCGGCTTTTGCATTCTGACTAACTCGTGGTCAGGATCTGTTCTATCTGTGTATAGCAGTTGGCGATCACGATGCTGTCGAACTGATAAAATTCTGTGTCAATATAAAAAAGTTTCAACTGTACACGGCAAATTTGTTTATTACTTTTTATCCTTGTTTTTATTCGTACGTATGCTACAGGTGAAACAAATCGACTGCATTTATTTGATACTTCAAACGAGACGATGTTCCGATATCACGGTACAATTGAAATGCAAATAGAATGGGATAATTAGAAGGGAAATCTTATTTTTAGCGCAGCTATTTTAGATTATAATTTCGCACGATGGTTGATGTCGTGCTTTTGCTTTCTCGGAATCACTGTTGTGCAAAAGGTACTATACAGCGAACCACAGACGAGATCGTGTACGCTTTAAAATCGAATAACTTTTTCAAGATTGGACCAAACGAGTTGATTTTTCTGACAAGTTAAGATTAAGTTTGGTGTGAAAGAATTTTTGGAAAAATTGCTAAGTTTTCGAAAAAAAATTGCTACCAAAATCACGATGAAAATAGTAGAGGTTACCTTTTTACAATTTTTTCATTTAAACAACAGGTTTTTTCCTCATTTCAATTTTTATTCATTTATTTAAATTTTACAATTTGTCCAGTAGGACATTTGGTAAAATATTATAGCTTAGTGGTATAATAATATAACGTGTGGATGGTTACCCCCAGCGGAGTTCCATCTTCCAAGTTGTTTATTTTATTTCTATTGCGAGGTCTGCGGGATGTTTCTTCTTCAGTCTTCTTTCTATTATGGTTTTATTCGTCTCAGCAACCAGCTGGTTTGGGTGTGTTACAAATCTTTCTTTATACTTTTTTGCATATCTAGCGAATTCCTCTTTGACTGTTGGAATTTTTAAATCTTTTCGTAAGTCTTCGTTTCTGACGTACCATGGAGCGTTAACTATTGTCCTTAAAATTTTTGCTTGCTCTGTTTCTATTTTATTTATGTGACTCATTGCTGCCGTCCCCCATAGTGGGACTCCGTATATCCAGATTGGTTTGATTATTGTTTTGTATGTATTTAGTTTATTCAATATGTTTAATCTAGATTTTCTATTGGTTAACCAGTACATCTGCTTCCTTTTTTCACGTATTCTGTTTATTATTGAATTTATGTGATGATTCCATGTAAGAAAGCATTATAGCTCCATAAGTCGGAAACGCGTTCGTAGTTTTGTTTTTTTTTTTTTTATTTATTTACATTTTACAATTTGTCCAGTAGGACATTTGGTAAAATATTATAGCGTTTTGTTTTGACCTAGACCTTAAATGGATGTCTAGATATTACGATATCGAGTTAGGTTTCGATAAATAAGAATTACGAAAACACAAATATTGCTATGTATTGAAATAAAAATATCCTTATCTATATAGTGACACATGAGTCAATGGGAGATACGAGTCGCAAGAAACTCATATTGTTGTGTTTTGGAGTGTCAACGTTGTTTTGGTTTGCTAGGTTCAAAGGTAAACGACCTCCGGGCAAAACATTGCCCTTATTTGTAATCATCAATGGAGTCACTTCGAACTTTTTACGATATCACCGGTCGATATAAATAAACGAACGTGCTCTCGTAACATCAATTCACATCAGAGACCGGGCCACACACCGCGTGCAAGATGGTAGCCAGATGCCTACGCATCCTTGGCGCGTACCCTCAATAGCCTTAAGGGTCCACCATGGATCTTGGCGTTTTCATAGTTAAGATCCTTCAGGCCAAACAAGTATCTTTTATTTTAAGTGCCCCTTTACATTTATTGTTTACTAGGGGTTGACACGGGAAAGTTGGTTTTTCTCACGTTCGGTATCTTGCGTTAGCAACTTTCTCTCGAGGGCGGCTAAAACCCTTCCTGGCCCATCAACCTTCTTATTATCCAATCGGAGACGGTGTCTACTGCCCTCACTTTCCTAACCAAAATTGTCATCAGCAAATCCGATGGTCCCGAGGCCTTAGGCACACTCACCCCTAGCTTTCCTCCGTCACAACATAGTCACTAAATTTATTCTCTATTCTTAGAATAGTCAACATATCTTTACCGGTTTCTACACTTGGACCAATCGCGTATTTGATTTACACATACGCGTCAGTGCATACTCAGTTGTGACTATTAAATGCAAAATAAAGTTTAATGAAAAACAAAGTTAATAGTTGTGTTTCGGTTCAACCTTCTTTCTATCATATGACCCTCAAGTTTATGTGACACTCTCTAGGACAGTGATGATAACGAATCATTATAGCGAGTCATACAGTCGAATAGCGAGCGTATAGTCGAACAGCAGCATTGAGCCAGCGACGATTACCACCGGTATAAACTACCTCTGTATTTTGTATTTAAAGTGATTGTAACACTTTGACTGCCAATTGTAAAAATTGTATGAAAATTGACAGTTAGGGCATTTTGAATATAACCGATAAATAGAAGGTACTTTGAAGTAAAAAGTGCCCCATTGAACAATTAAACATTTTTATTAGAACATCGATAAAAAAAATGAGAACAAATCTTGCATCTAACTGTGCACTGTGTTTGCATCCATATCTTCGAGGGGTAATCTACGAATATTATTATAAACACAGCTTAGAAAATAATCGTAAATGCTGCTTTATAATCGTATAATTGAAGTTAGAAGCGTGAACATACCTTACTATTACATATAGAACGAGCAAATACCGTTTACTAATATCTTCTACACGTTTCAACAATATATTCTGGACGTTTTGCTTACGACGAAATAACGAATGCCAATGGTTTGTTGAAATAAACGAAGCCTCGTTATAATATGTCGCTATCGACTGTTACCAAGACGCCACGATGGTCACCCGTGATCACCAATAAGATAAACGGTCCATTGGGGAAGAATGTTGTCTTACACCATCGATTTATTATTATTTTGCCATTATATGCTTTGAATAATAAAAATACTCCTATGGCGTCCTGAGCGAAACGTGTGATTTTGGCGTGGCAGTTGTAACGTCAATTCATATCAGAGACCAGGCCATACACCACGGACAGGATGGCACCCAGATGTCTGCATATCCTTGGCGCGCACCCTCAATAGTCTTAAGTGCCCACCAGGGGCCTTGTTATTTTTATAGTTAAGGTCCTTCGGACCAAGCGAGTATTTCCTGTCGTAAATTTCGTCCCGTGTCCTTAGACACCCCCACCCCTAGCTTTCCTCAGACACAGTATCGTCAGTAAGACTTCACTTATTCTGTATCCTTAGAATAGTCAACATATCTATATCGGTCTCTACCCTTATAAGTCGCGTACTTAATGTATTGTTGTAACTAAGTCTTACATAACGTGATTGGAGTGAATTGTGATTTATGTTAATTCAGTGCGTGTTACATTGTGATTGCTGAATTCATAATAAAGGTTGATTAAAACAAAGTTAATAGTTGTGTTACGACTCAACTATATTTTATTTTCACCAACCACCCCTAAAAATTACGTGACACAGTCAAAGTGATATACACCGACTATTACAATTTTATCACTCGTCTCTTTAATAAACCAACACGTATAATAATCCACCTGAAATTGCGTATTATACAAGGTGGTTGGTAACTGGTGGTACAAGCGGAAAGGGGGTGATTCTGCGCGAAAAAAGAGGTCGAAAATATAGAATACAATTTTTTTTTTTTTAATTTTTCCATCGAGACAACGATCTACAGTGAGATCCGTTATAACCAGACGCGATAAAGTGCACGCGTACCGAGCGAAAATTCAAAGTCGATTTTCTCGAAAACAAAGCCTCAAACGAAAAATTGTTATTCTATATTTTCGACTTCTTTTTTCACGTAGAATCACCCCCTTTCCGCTTGTACCACCAATTACCAACCACCCTGTATATTATGCTATACGTCATATATTCCGCAAAGCATCCACTCAAGTATTCAACGTGGCCTATCCTGGCACGTCGGCCGATAACTCACTGCCTCGTTTCTTAAACCTCTCGTAGAACACGCCCTACGTTTCTTGCATACCTTCGTTTCTCCCTTCTTGCTTGATATTGCTGGCAAATGTGTCTACAGTTTCCACCATCGATTTAGGCGGAGCACCCAAACGCAGCCTGTTTCTATATATCAATTTATCAGCCACCGCCCTTCTAAACTGCAGCAACGTAATCTTCGTTCCCGTGTGGATTCTATGCAACAAATACGCATTGTTCATAATAACGTGGAAAGTGTGTAAGCCAGCTTTCACGTACCATTGGATCTTCTTTCTGTCGCATACGTAGTACGCTACGAAACGATCCGCGTGATCAATTCTCTTCCTATAAAGATTATACTTGTCTATAATCTTCGACTTTTTCACTTTACTACCAAATCTAGTTTTTACCCTGACGAGATCCTCTCTGTATTCGGACAAGAGACCATCAGTTCCTCGCGCTCGTAGCGCTGTTTCAGCAAACATACGTCTTCCAGAGAACGGCGTGCTCCTCTTTCTTACAATTTTCTCGATCACATCCAGAGGATTAATTTTCCTGCCTAACCTTAGAGTACCCGTCGAGTAAGTTTTGTCGTACGACAATCGCGTCACCAAAGGCACGGTTATGTTTACATTGTAAAAAAAAAACCGAGTGTGAAAATATCCTTCAGCAAAGAGAAATTACCAAGGTACTTAGAAGGGAAGATGAAGTGGAAGGACAGAAGAATACTGGCAAGATTCAGATGCGGAAACGAGACCAAAGCAAGGGAATACTGGAAAGAAGAGGGGGAAAAAAGATGCAGACTATGCAGAAGGAAAGAAGAAGACCTAAGACGTTTTTTTTTTTTTTTTATTTATTTGTTGAAATTACAATCAATTCTCGCGTTGAGAATTTTCAGTAATTTTTCTGGCGTGGCGCAGTGACATGGCTGTTTATTTACAATAAGTTAATACTTATTATAGATAGGTATAATTTATAAGTATTATAAGTGCATATGCTTAATTTGGATAATTAAATGAATCTAACGTTTAGGTCTAGCGGGTAGTGCCTCTTCAGCCTGCGAATCTGGTCCGTCGTATCGAGTAGTCCAGTGATTAGGGGGTTTCGGTGTTTGTTGACTTTTTTGCTATATCTGTCGCTATATTTTGCTATTTCCTCTTTGACTGTAGGTATCTTGAGGTCGCGATGGATGGTTTCGTTGGTAACATACCAAGGTGCGTCTATTAAAGCTCTTAGCGTTTTCGATTGGAATCGTTGTAGTATTTCGATGTTGGAGTTACTTGCTGTTCCCCATAGTTGGATTCCGTAGGTCCAGACAGGTTTTATTACGGTCTTGTAAGACCTAAGACGTGTAATAGAAGAATGTGAAATAACGGGAGGACCAAAAGACATAGGATAAACGCTAAACGAGACTGGAGAAGGTTTAGCAGAACTGAAAGCAATAATAGAGAAGAGAAGGGCAAACGACAAGAAGGAGGCACAGCAAAGAGGCTAAAGACCAAAGTTGCAATAGCTTGTAATCATTAGTTGATAATTTATAGTTCCTAATGCTTAGTTTTTAGAGGTAGAATAAGCAAGATAGTGCAATAGAATAGAGTGGAAAAGAGGGGAGGTAGACGTATAAGAAGAGAATTAGATGTAAGAGATGTAAAACCGAAAGTTCGTCCAAGGCCGAAAGGCACGGACTAAACCCAAAATACCCAAAATATCAATTTCTACAATATATATTAAGAAATCATCGAAATTAGAAGTTAGGCAGTGTTTCTACAGTTTCTACAGTGTTCCCGTAAGTCAAAAGTTCTAAAAGGCAACGAAGAAAACGCAAGAATCAGAGAGCAACATTCGGGTTATCTTGTTCTGCTTCTTAATGGGTGGTTCTAAGTTTTTACAGAGGTTTGAGAGAAAAGAGGGTAAATTTCGCGAAGAATGTTCGTCGAAGATTTCTCACATCCACGATGTAGGTCGTAGAAAATGCTACAACTTGTAATTTAACTTTTTTCTTCTGTCTTATACAGTTTCTAAGATATTCACGATAATACGGAACGTCAAGATTTCTTTGGGGCAATGTTTCCATCCCCAAGGACCGTTTTTCAGCTAGAGAAAAGATCGTTTCGCTATTAACATCGCACGAACTACGTTCGTGCAAAGTTTCAAGCGTTTTTGAATTTTCGTGTTGCCAAAATTCCCTCGAAAGTTACAAAAACAAGCGTAATTGACCTTTACCAGACCGCTACGATATTCGACAACAGCAACGAAAATTTTTATCTATTGGTAAAATTAACAGAAGCGATGTGCTTTGTGACTGGATAACAGTGCAAAGTATTTGTCGATTCGCATAATGAGAGACGGCTACTAAAAGCAGAGCGTCTTAACTCGAAAGAGAAGCGAAAAAGCTTTCAAATAGAAAAAAATCACTCGACTGAAGTTTTT
The DNA here is from genome assembly GCF_024542735.1 of Bombus huntii. NCBI lineage: Eukaryota > Metazoa > Arthropoda > Insecta > Hymenoptera > Apidae > Bombus > Bombus huntii. The sequence continues at coordinate 1,137,800 of NC_066243.1, forward strand.
TAAAGAAAAGAAAGGCTTGCTGTAGCCTCGGAATAACAAAGTCTGTGGATCGGTCTTTCAGCTGTAAATATTTTCACTAGGAACTTTCCACGTATTTCTCTGGGAATCGCGTTTTCGTAAATTAGCGAGCAGGATAACTGGGAAACTGATCGGCTGATCAATTTTAAACAAAGTCCACTCGAATCGTTATAAATTTTGTCCAAAACTTTTACTTTAGTTTTTATTCAGAATATCTTCTCCAACAACGTAGCTTGTTAACTTACCCATCGGAGAAATTTATTCTTCTCTCAAACTCTGGAACTTTTAGAACTTCTATAATTTTTCATGGTTTTTTGAAAACGGTATAATCCCTCTGCGAATTGTCAAACTTTCGGAAACTTTTTTGCTTCTAAACGACTGTGATAGATGTTAGACTGTACATCGATAACGTCGTTACATCGTCGCAGAGATTCACAAGATTTCAACACTGTTCGATAAAGAAGAAAGAGGATCAAAAGAAAGGAATCTTTTTCGTAATATTCGTAATATAGTTAAACGATTCGTCTAATTAGTTTCGAATAGAATCGCAATTTTATATATCTGAAATATAAAAATATGAATTTGTCAATGTTTTTATCTTCTGAGACAGACATACACTTTTCCCACCCCATAAGGATTGAATTTCGAGAAACGCTGAAACACGCGTTTGTTTATTTTCAATGCGTAGTTCGTACGTCGAATTTCGCGTCTTTAATTTTACTGCACATAGAGATAGGATTATCGTAGAATAAAATGTACGTCTTTTATATTTTTATAATTATATACTTACGTCATAAGAGAAATATACTGTTTCGTCCAAGATCTGCTAGTATGAATTCTTCAGTAAGGCTCACCTAACAGACCTATACCTTAGACACAATGAGAGAAGAGAGAAAGTGAGTGTTTCGAAGAGAAATATACTGTTTAAACTTTACGTTTCAGGACACAGCGTTTTGGGCTGGTTTTTTAGTAAACAGATCACTTTTGCATTACAAATATGGGATATATATGTCGGGTTAGCGTTAGGTTTATGGGCGTGTAACGAATCTTCATTCGGACTAGCCATCGTTGTCGTACAATAGAGATTATATCTCTAAATTTTAATAGAAAGTTTATGCACATTTTATATACTGCTAGCTTTATGACTTTGCTATTTCGCAAATCTTTCTTATAATCTGAAAAGTGTTCCGTGACTTGGAAAAGGTCAACAACCATCGATTTAATTACGTTCGTTTGCGTTTCGCGTTATTGTGTTTTCGCACCTTGTTACGATTGTCGTAAATAAGTTGTTTTTTGTTTCGCTGAGAGCGCGGATCATCTAAACACCGTACACAATTCTTCCTCGGTCAATCGATGCGGCACCCATTTCCTTCCTTTTGAATCTTTCTCGTCGCGTGTAACCAATTGGAAATGACGACTGGAATTATTGCAACTTGCATGGCACACTATCCGTCAGACCTAAGCACTAGATTCAGCTAGATATTTCTAACAAGTAATATTTACGTACATATAATATTATTATTTATGAATTATACTTATAATGAGTTAATAAGTTTATTAACATATTATAAATAATTAGCCATGTCACTGCGCCACGCCAGAGAAACTTACACAAAATTCTCAATGCGAGAATTGATTGTAAAGTACTTGTAAATAAAAAAAGAAACTTGCATGGGAAGCTCTTTTTCCATCTGTCGTCGCCGTGTTTTCACGCAAAAAACCATCGCCAGTCTTTGTCTTCGATCATCTGAGATCATCCAGAGAAGAAGTTTTGCAGAACCTGTTCCCATAAGTTTTCTTTTTATATTTATTAAAATTTACAATCAATTCTTGCATTGAGAATTATTTCCCATAAGTTACGTCCAAAAATCGTAAAACTCTTTTTCCATTGTTTATCTTAAAATTTTTAATTTAATTTAAAGAAACTCAAGACCCTCTTAACGTTTCAAGAAATATATTCATTAAAAAATCAACATGTACCCATCTGCCCAAGCTCCTCAAATATTATAAATAATAACTAATAAAATAAATAAAAAATAAATTTCACTTGAAACTTATTCTGATAAATTCACTAGATAACGAATTATTTCAGGTGGTAGTTTTTATTGACTGACTATATGTGTATAATAATTACGATATTTATAAAAGACAAAATCACACACAATCGGAATCTGATTTCTGCCCGTAATTTTGCAATCAAACTACAACTTGTAAATTAAAAATAACCGAGTGTCCCGATACTTTTAAACGGAAGTGCTACTTTTAACTTGAACTAATAAAAAGAAGCAAGAATTTATAAAAGTTATTATACATTCGAGGCTTTTTTACTCGTGACTAGTTTTTCTTCAGATTTTCTGTGCAGAAATTTTACTTTAGACTTTTCACAATCAAAGTGCATTCCACTTCTTGAATGAAAGTAGCCGGTAAAGTTCGCGAGGAAAATCCCGAACGCTATTCTGCATTCACCCAATTTCCCTCGACTCCTTCCTGTTTCGCTCCTTTTCCCTTATACATAAAAGTTTGAGAGTTGAAATGTATGTACAATCTTCCGCTCTACCTGATACAATCGAAATCGCTAATGCAACATACTAATTTGCAATATAAACAGGATGATTTAAAATCGTAGCTATGCTACTGCAGTAAAACATCTGTTGCACGAGTTAATTGGGGACGAAGGTGTTGGAATAAGCTAATTACGAGCATAATAAGATACAGCATAAATATATAGATAGAAAATAAATAAGAAGATGCAATAGAACAAACAGTGTATATAATAGAACAGAAAGTGTTTAGTGTCGATATTTCTATGAAATATGTAAGAAATAAAATAAATATTGCTTTGCAGGCATTACGTTGTTAATTAATTTATAGCACAGGGTTGTATATATGGAAGGATATTGAAATAAGAATAACACTAAACAGTGGAACATGGTTTATTGTTGATATTAATAACAATTGATGGTGTTACAAGTTAATACGTAATTACCAATATTAATGTTGTTTCGTTGAAGCTAGTTGTACGAGCAATAAACAGTGAGTAAGTCTAACATATCTAACTTTTAATTATAATATACCGTAATAAAATAATACGGGAGACTACAAATAAAAGTTCTTGTGTAACATCCCTCATACGATAGAACGTTTTAAAGTACAATAACTAACTACTACGAATTACCGGAATGTGATATATGACGAGGAAATAACATCACAACATGAAAAAAGTATTAAAAGAAGAAAGATTGAGACTGTTACATATTTCAACGAAACTTCATGTTATGACGAGAAAACAAAGATATTTGTATTTTATAAAATTTACAAAATTCCAAGCACTTCGTGTGGCTGGTACAGCTTTTGGAAAAGAAAAATTAAGTTGTCAAAATAATAAGAACAAATTAGCTATTTAAAAGGAAAACGAAGCAAGATAAAAATAAAATACAAGTTATGTATAAGTTGATAAGATTAAAAATTATATTATACGCGAGATTAACTGTAATATTAATTCAACATACATATCAAGTGAACAATTTCTAAATTCTTCCTCTCTTTTCATAACTTACTATACTTTTTCCATATATTTTCCGTGGTACAAGTCGAAGATACAAATCTATGGAATCACGTAAGACGTTAAAAGCTACCTGCAAAGAACAAAGAGAAATCTTTTTTTACAAGTTAGTAACAGCAAGGAGACAAAATTTATTACCTCTTCGTCTAGTTTTATATCTTCAGATGCACGCAGAACTATTACACTGCCATTGTCCGTTAAATATATTGGTACCCATGCTGATATCCACAATATATTATCCTGTAAGAGATTAACAAAAATTTATTCAACCAACAACATTTCACATATTGTGCTATATATTTTATAAAATCGCAAATGAATGTTTTTGTGCATTTGTAATCGTTAAACCCTATAGAACCGTTTAGTTACTTGACGAACTCTTTGTATTCAGATTCTCTTGGTATTACTAAAAATTCTCAACGCGAGAATTGATTGTAATTTTAATAAATAAATAAAAAAAAAAAAAGAAAAAAGATTCTCTTGGTATGAGCGCTGTGTCCAATTGAAAGCGTTCAGATGCGGACGTCTGATCTTTCCGGGACTCTACTACTGTGTATCTGATACAAACGTCTGATCTGTACAGGATTTCTCTACTGTGAATCTGTGCATCTGACATAGCGCCCGCGATTTATTTATTAGATACAATATACAATACAATATATAATCGTTCAAAATACCTGAATACTTACGAGCAGTGGTGTATATGTACAGGTGAAATCATGCAAATAGTAGACATAATATTATAATTAATATCTTGTTGGTCCTATGTAATCATGGATAATATCGCGCTGTTCTCTTAACATTACATTAAAAAGATTGAAGATTCTATAGTTTATGATATAATTTTATTCCAAAATTTCCATGAATTAGATGATTTAATCTTTTCAATTCCTTTTAGGAATACATACATAATAATCGTAGTGAAATGTAGAGACAACTAATTTTGCGACACACGTTTTTACTCTCTAAAGTCAGAGACAAAATTAAATACATGTCCTACTGGACAAATTGTAAAATCCAAATAAATAAATAAATAAATAAAAAAAATTAAATAGCGGTATGAAAATTTTCGTAACTGACATGTCCATCTAATTAAAAAAGTTAGAAATAAGGGAAATATCGAATATGTAAATAGCAAAGTTTTAAACGAAAATAAAATATTTAATGGTATAAATTCCAAATTAGAAAAATCAAAGAACATACAATTATAAACATGATATAACAACTTTTTATTTAAAAATGAAAAATTTATAGTAATATTAATAATAAATAATCTTGCAATTGAAGATATGTGTATGTTAAAAATGAATTCCTGTGTGCCGTGAGGTCCCTCCCATCTTGCTTATCAGAATACGTCACTGCCTCCTCCATCTCGTAGCCAGATCCTATAAACAAAGTCTCTATTCTTTTTCTTTGTCAATGCAACGTCGGGTAGCTTGGCGTCAGCCTATCTCTCTACCAATCTATCTCTCGCCAAACTGTTTCACTCTAAACAGGTGATCGATACCTCATACCTCGTTTCACGACTTCCAGTCACCGGCTATCGACTTTCCAAATATTTGCTCAAGCATCCTGCCAATCCATAAATTATCATAAAGCTAAATAACGGCGTGGCACGAAATTGCATCGCCGCTAACACGTATACGTGTGTGTGCACGTATCGTTTATTGTAACGAGGCTCGTAGCTTAGTACAATCTTTGTTTATTAGTATAATCTATATTTTTCATTTCTTTATTTGTTTTCTTATACGATATAAAAGCCACACTTCAGGAGAACACGAATTTTGAGAAAAGTTTGAGCTTGTGTAACTTTGTGCTATCAGTAAGCTCTTTGTGCTATGTAATCATCAGTAAGCTCTTCATGTCTCCCAAGAGGGAACAGCCGAGTAATATCAGAGATTAAGTAATAGAAAATTCTAATAACTTCATTTGGCGACTTAACACGTTGACTGCCACGCGTATTTTCAAAGAAATCCCCGTCAGGCCACGCGTGCAGCAGTACCAAGCGTTCTCTGCTAGGTGCTCCCATCGATATTTTAGCAATGCGAATCGTTCAAGCGGTGGCCTCGAGAATGATCTTTCGTTTCGTTTGTTCGCAACATTAAAACCACTAGCTGTTGTTGAATATAACGAAGGAAAGTGTGGTATAGATTATTCCGACCAAATGGTTTCTTATGCCACCACAATTAGAAAAGGAATCGAATGGTACAGAAAACTTGGCGTTCAATTCCTTCTGGAAATTTCTGTTGTAAACGCTTTGACGGTTTACAAAATCGCAACAAGAAAAATATAAATATTAGAATATTTAGACAATTATTAGTTGGAAAATTATTAGGGTCGTCTGAAAATACAAAAGATCCTTGTCTTCGATGGAGTCAGCATAATATCGCCATTCGGAAAAACGATGCCGGAAGAAGCATTAGACGCGCGTGTAAACTGTGTTATGCGAATAAAAGACGTCGAATGGACCGAACAAAGGCACAAAAGAATTTGAAGAAAACAACAACTTATTGTCCAAATTGTCCCGACCAACCTCACCTATGTATAGAATGCTTTAAAGTTTTACATTCTAAATCATTTTTTTAATAAACCATTTTCGTATTTTTATTTTATAACAATTCAACAGTTTTATTATTATGGAATATCTTTTCAAATACCTACGACGATCCTTCGCAAGTAGTCAAATAAGCGACACCCGAATATGGGTTACGCGGCTCGACCAGAAACTTTGCTGGCACCTGAATACGGGTGTCGTAGCAGTCAACGTGTTAATATGGATTAATTAATATTAATAATTGTATAAAATTCTATTAATAATTATTGAATATTTATCAATATCGACAACTTTTATATATATAATAAAATACCACGTATTTCTATGATCTATTACTGTGGTATTAATTTCGCATATAAATTTATAATACAGTCTCTAATGATGAGAAATTATGTATATCGAAATGAAAGCAAATTATGTAGATACTATTTGATTTAATATCAATATAAAAGCATCAAACGCATGCGATATGCATTCTACCCGTATGAAATTTACATGATGGCGTGTGCAATTCTGCGTAGGAATAATCGTCGAGCACGTTAACTACGGTGTACCATGGACAGTGGCTAGTCGGTTGAAACCATGCGTCCTATTGATTTTTCAAGTACCGCTAACCGATCAATATTTATGCTATCCGGTGCGACGCTCTTCGACACGTATCAAACGCAAAGTCATTTCCCTGTCCATAACCAACCGAATTAAAGAATCATTATTGAATGACGAAACACCACGAACGTCGGTTTTATAGCGCAAATGGTCTAACCGCGTTCTCGATAGGAGACATGAAAATCGGTATTTTTCATTTTATACACATGATAATCAAACAGCCAAAAAATTCTACCAAATGTCCAAATCGGACAAATTGTGAATGTAAACAACTAAATAAAAAAAAAATTTTATGTCACCTCGATTCTGTATAACGATAATTTGCTTCAGCATCTCGGCTTCTCACGTTTTAACGTCGTTGTCTCATAACTTCTGTATAAATAAATAAAATGGTAATATAACTTGACAGACACGTTCGTCAAAATTTAAACAGAGACGAGGCTTTAGTTTCACGAAGAGCGCTGGTTATTCTCTATACACTGGCCAAGGGTGTTCTCGGATTCATAAAATGCGAGGACACGCACTGAATCATGCGGGACTCGCACACATTTTCGAGCAAACTACATATTACCTCGTCTGCTAATTTGACGAAGTTGATGCTACTCAAACTTTTGACGGTTAATGTACATGTATTATATAAACGAATTCTCGACCGTATGTGTGTGTGTGCATACGTGTATGATGCACGAGAAATGTTTCCTTCTGTTTTAACTATGAAATATTTTGCTTATTTCTTAATTAATTCTAAATCTAAATATTATAGTATCGTGGACGAAAGGCCTGAGAGGTATCGGGTTAACTATAAACAATGTCACCAGAAAGCCGAAGTGCCAACAGGCCTAACAATGTATCGTCTGTCCTTCAATCGAATAGTTTCGCAGAAAAGGCCTGCGTGACCCTGGCCACGAACGGTTGCGGAACACGTGCGTGATGGGGCTGAGATAAAAGACAAAGGGATGCTAAGGGACAAAGACGAGTTTATGGCCAGTGTTAGTTGAGAAGTCAGAGAGTGTGAGTTGAGAAGCCAAAGAGTGTGAATCGGGAGATATTGTTGCTAGTGTCATGACCGGCACATTTCAAAACCGATGGTCTGATGACGGACACTCACCAGATGGCAAGGGACTGCACGCGGCAGCAACAGGTCCAGGGCCCAGACCCAACACCCGGGGGTCCTCTCCACTTCATAAGATAACCACTTGTGTAGAGATGCGACCGAGTTGTAAGAGCTTCAGTCTTGGAAGGTCACGGCTGTAGTTCGGAAGTAAACTGTCGTTAGCGTAAACAAAGTGTTAGGAAATAAATTCTCTCTTTTTTATCTTCATCTTCGATTTCTTTTTTTTTTATTTTACGGGCCCTTTTTGGCGATCCTGCCAGGATAGTGAAAAATGTTTGTTCAGAAACCAAAAGACATTCATCATCTACGGAAGATAGAATTATTTGGGACTACAGTCATCCGCAACAACGAAGAAACTATCACAAAGCAAGTGGTGTGACGATAAAAGGTAAACTGGATTCCTTTGTGCGTTACGGTGAAAGGAAACCTAGCTTCAGCAGGAGTAAGACTCGTCTTCGTCCGAAAGTAACAAAATCAACGCAGCAATGCCTAAGACAAACGAACCTCAAACCTCTACCTCAACTGGCCCAATGTTGCGAGCAATATTGGACAGTATCCAAAAACAGAATGAAAATATCGCCCGTTTACGAGAGGATATGTTACGTTTGCCTATGCAAAGTGACGAAGAGAATAGACACAGGGCAGCAGAAATCGAGGGTCTTGGAAAGTCACAGCTGCAGTTCGGAAGTAAACTGTCGTTAGCGTAAACAAAGTGTTAGGAAATAAATTCTCTCCTTTTTATTTTCATCTTCGATTTCTTTTCTTTATTTTACGTGACATTGTCCAGAGAGTGTGGTCCGCGTGAGAGAGAGAGAGAGAGAGAGAGAGAGAGAGAGAGAGAGTAACGTCAATTCACATCAGAGACCAGGTTACACACCGTGGGCAGGATGGCGCCCAGATGTCTGCACATCCTTGGCGCGTACCCTCAATAGTCTTAAGGACCCACCATGGATCTTGGCGTTTTCATAGTTAAGATCCTTCAGACCAAACAAGTGTCTTTTATTTTAAGTGCCCCTTTACATTTATTGTTTACTACGGGTTGACACGGGAAAGTTGGTTTTTCTCACGTTCGGTATCTTGCGTTAGCAACTTTCTCTCGAGGGCGGCTAAAACCCTTCCTGGCCCACCAACCGTCTTATTGTTCAATCGCAGACGGTGTCTACTGCCCCCACTTCCTTAACCAAAATTGTCATCAACAAATCCGATAGTCCCGTGTCCTTAGACACACCCACCCCTAGCTTTCCTCAGACACAGTATCGTCAGTAAGACTCACTTATTCTGTATCCTTAGAATAGTCAACATATCTTTACCGGTCTCTACCCTTATAACAGTCGCGTACTTAACGTATCATTGTAACTAAGTTTTACATAACGTGGTTGGAGTGAATTGTGATTTATGTTAATTCAGTGTGTGTTCCAGTTTGATTGCTGAATTTGTAATAAAGTGTAATTAAAACAAAATTAATAGTTGTGTTACGACTCGACTATTTTTATTTTATCAGCCAACCCTCAAGTTTACGTGACAGATCCGTGGTGACGAGAGTTGCAGATTAACTATCTAGTTGTCTTAATTATAATACGTTATTGTGATTAGTTCACGTTAAACAACCATCGTTTCCTGTTTAACCAACATCTGTTTTATCCATTTGTAAAATATTATTTTAAATAAAATAATCGTAGTAAAGATACTGCAATATATATGCGATAGTTACAGTAGTTCATAGAGTTTAGTGTTTAGATTTAGAATTCTAATGTAATATGTAGTATAAAGACAAGTAGTATACTGCTAGTAGTCTGCTTATTTTTATCTTCGACTGTATATAAGGATATTCTTTGAATTCTCTGCAGTTTACCTATTATCCGCAAAGTAATACGTACATGGATCAATTAATTAATATTTTTTACGCAACATAACAGCTATGCTTCCTTTCGAAGGATTTTTATCTCACTTAATTGCAGGAGAATAATGCGACATTTGATTAATTTCTCAGATTAATCGATCGGCTGGAACATCGAGGATAATCGGGATATAAATGAGAAACACTTTTCGCTACACGATGATATATTCCTCGTTTCCTTTCGCAGGGCTTCGTATTTTATTTTTCGTATTGGTAGCAAATGAACCGGACAGCCAACTGAAAGAGCACTCCAATCGCTCTCATCGCCTCGGGGCGATGGTTCTGTCTGCAACTTGGTTCAAGTTTAATTGAGCTTGAAAGTTTTCGACTTGTTGTCTGAATTCACCTCCACGCGCCTACCACTTTTATCATTCGCCCCCTGAACGACATTTTTTGACGTCGAGAACGATCTCCGTATTCAATGTACCATACACAAAATTAATTCCGAACAACAAACGCCTATCTTCATTTTTCAGTGCATGTCAAAATGATAAAACGAACTATCGTTTGTCGTACGTGGTAATTTTTTTTTTTTTTCATTTAATTTTCTAACTACACTGCCGGTCATAATTAGACTGCGAATATTTATGCATTTTGGGGAAATTAAAAATTCCAAGAATCTACAGACTGTGTATAATATGCAAAAATATATGGAATATTTAAGGTAGAGCACTTGCTATGATATTTAGCAAAGAAATTTCTATTTAAATTTCATTTTTTTAATTATGTCGATAAAAATTAGAAATCTATTTAAATATCTAATATGATTTGATGACACTTGCTATGGTATTTAGCAAGGAAATTTCTATTTAAATTTCTTTTTTTAATTATGTCGATAAAAATTAGAAATCTATTTATAAATCTAGTATGATTTGATGACACTTGCTATGGTATTTAGCAAACAAATTTCTATTTAAACTTCATTTTTTAATTATGTCGATAAAAATTAGAAATCTATTTATAAATTTAATATGATTTGGTGACACTTGCTATGGTATTTAGCAAGGAAATTTCTATTTAAATTTCTTTTTTTAATTATGTCGATAAAAATTAGAAATCTATTTATAAATCTAGTATGATTTGATGACACTTGCTATAATATTTAGCAAAGAAATTTCTATTTAAATTTCATTTTTTTAATTATGTCGATAAAAATTAGAAATCTATTTATAAATCTAATATAACATTTCATTTGTGTTCTACGTGTCTTATAATGCTCTTTTTAGTTCCTTTATTAAATGTTTGTAATTCTTTAATACAGCTTTTTACTATAATTTTTTTGAGAGTTTTGTTTAAAATATCGTGAAGATTCATTTATTATTTATTTATTATTTCTGTTTCATATATATGTTCTAGTAATATATGTGTTTCATTACTCTCGCGTTTGGTTATATTACGTGCTTGTTTCTATCAAATAGTGTTATTTATAATGAACGATCAAAATAAAATGCAGTAATATAACTTGAAAATCGGAGTAGCATAATTAATTTCTAAATCAAGTTACAGCTTCATAAATTATTATTTCTATTTTAAAATTGTACCTTTCAGTCGTTATTACCATGTTGTTGACTGGAAACAGAATATACATATAAAGATTTATTAAGACATATTAAGATTAGTTTCTCAACAATATAACATATAACATACAAATACATTCTTTATAAAAGTATTCTTAAACTTTCTACGTCGCTCCAATAGTGTATTACGTTTATGTTTACATTAGTCAGGTGTAGCTTGATTTCGAGCGGGAGAGACAAGTAACGGTATTTCAATTGCTACAAACTTGATGTGTAAACAGAAGCGTCAGAGAACGGCGTAGAACAGCAGTGGAACGAAGTGCAATTCATTACAGAACCGGCAATGCTGTATATTTCATTACAAAACAGGTAATACTTTGAAAATTTAAAGAGAAAATTGCTTTCGATTCTCATTTTTATTTATATCATATAATTAAATACGACATATTAATAAAGTTCATTTAAGTGCTACTGGTATGAACGTGGTTCCATTTTTCATTTTTGCAAGTGAACAAACAATTAAATAATGAAACAACGCGTAGTAAAAATATATATTAATTGCATTAAAATATATTATAATTGAATTATTATAATTGATATATTGAAAATATATATAATAATTGTATGAAAATATACAAGATAGCAATTAGTGTAATATTATTCGGAAATCTTAACAATTAATGAATTCATCTATTATTATTTTATTTATTATTTATTATTGCTTAGTCCGTGCCTTTCGGCTTTCGACGAACTTTCGGTTTCACATCTCTTATGTCTGTTTCTCTTCTTATGTGTCTACCTCGCCTCTTTTCCACTCTATTCTATTGCACTCCCTTAATTATTCCATTTTTAAAAACTAAAACTATAAACTATAAACTACAAATTAGCAACTAATGACTAAAAACTATTGCGACTTTGGTCTTTAGCCTCCTTGCTGTGCCTCCTCCTTGTCGTTTGCCCTTCTCTTCCCTATTATTGCTTTCAGTTCTCTTAAACTAATTACTGAAAATTCTCAATGCGAGAATTCATTGTAAATATTAATAAATAAAAAAGAAAGTTCTGTTAAACCTTCTCCAGTCTCAATTGGCGTGTTTCCTATGTCCTTTGGTCCTCCCTTTATTTCACATTCTTCTATCACATATCTCGGATCTTCTTCTTTCCTTCTACATATGATAGTCTGCATCGAATTCATCTATTCTTGGTATAATATAATACAACTTTATATAAATATAATATGAACATAATATAGCTTTAATATCGCAAACAGGACATTTCTAAAACGAAGAGAATGTTATCCTTTATCGATGTTTTGTTATTGGATAGAAAAGATTATACATGTATTGCTATATAAAAAAATGAAAGTTTTTGATCCAACATTTTTTTGTGCCAATTTTTTGTGTCCCAGTTTATTGCCTCTTCACCACTGGCTAACTGTTGCTCAGAATATATTTTTTTTGTCGGATTATCGGACATGTCCAAAAAAACTGTAGCGACTATTATATTGCATATATACACATATACCTTGTATAAAGTGGAGCTATTGTTTACCTTGGAACATGAAATACCTACGAATACGGAAAAAGTCTATTTTTGTTTTCGTTTATTACAGAGAATGTCATGGTCAAATTATATGCATACAAAAAGGGTCAATAAGAAATACAGTCTAAAATATTATTAAGTTACTACTAAGTGTTACAAAATTTAATATGTTTGAATCTAATTAATTAATATGTAAATTTTACACTGGATACGATGAAGTGTAAACATTTCTTGTAGCTATATATGTATTATGTACAGAGTGAGTCAATAAGAATCTATCCATCTAAAATAAATCGTTATTGGTCTTATCAAAAAATCGTCTTAAATGAATTTTGTTGCGTTTCAAGGGACTCGTCGGATGCATGCAATTTTATTTTCCGAGATACCAGGCCGATCTTGAGCTTTTTAAATGGCTTGGTTTGGTTATTTAAATTTTTCATAATATTAGTCGATCTAACTGAAACAGATTAAAGTTAAAATACCCACCTAACTGATAGCCTTTCGATATAAATAGATTAATAGCTTTTTGTAGAGAATATATGGCTGATTAATATTATAAAAAATAGACAAAACGTAAGGTAGCAGAAAATAAGAAAAGTATCCTTTGAAATGCAACGTAACTCAGTTAAGAAATTTCTCGATGAAAACAATAGGTAACGAGTTAAGATATTTACACGCCATTGCACCTATTGTAGAGTTTACATATTAATTAATTAAATTCAAACATATTAAATATACTTTCATGTTTTTATTTTTTTTTTTATTTAGTTGTTTACATTCACAATTTGTCCGATTTGGATATTTGGTAGAATTTTTTGGTATACTTTTATGTGACTAGAAAAATTTGATATCGTGGAAATGAAATATGGAACTTGCTATAGGAGCGTTTAGTTAGAAAATAAGAATACGTATTGTTACGAATATTTTCTACAGTCACCGTATGTAATTTACATATTTACTCGATTTTGCTTAAGGGGGGGTAAGGTTAATTCGTACAAAAATAAGGCATGTTTTTGTGAATTATTTGTGACGACACAGTTAAAATCTCTTTATTAAAACCAATAGTACATTAAAGTATGACATTCGAAGAATATTGTGTAAAATTTTCACGGAGAAATATTAAAAAATACGGCAATGGCAGTAATTATTCGGACGTGTCTCGGAAAATTGCGGTGCCCCTGATAACTTGGTGGTGGATCATCTGAAATCAAAAAGCAAAATTCATTCGTTAGGTAATAGTTTTCCACGGGTAACGCTGGGAGGGTTTTTCGAAATTTCAATTTTTCACTTTTTTGGAACACCTCCAAGGGATAAATTAGCCGACTTTGCGAAAATTTGCGGCTAATTTTCGTTTCTACTGGCGATATATCTGTTACCTTCAAAGTCATCATATTTTACGTTTTATTAACCAGAAATAAAAGCAATCTAACGTTTTTACATTTTCCTTTACCCATTCATATATCATGTGATCTCACAAATAACTCTGATTTCGATTCTCAGAATGTTATGTATTGAAGTAAAGTACGTATATGTAAACTCCTTAGAGTTCAAGTGTGATAGGGGCTTTTCCTGTTTCATGGATAGCACGACTTTCTTTGTTTCACAGACAGAACGACTTTCTTCGTTTTACGAACAGTCATTTTGAGAGACACTCGTTTACCAAACGAACGGACAGAGAGTAACATCAGAGTTTTTTTTTTTTTATTATTTATTTATTTACATTTTACAATTTGTCCAGTAGGACATTTGGTACAATATTATAGCTTAGTGATATAGCAATATAGCATGTGGATGGCTACCCCCAGTGGGATACCATCTTCGAATGACATCAGAGATAGACAAGACCACAGAAGAAAGACTAATTATTTAAAACATTTGAAGATTGACGGAGAAAGATCGGTAACTCAGGACGTTGAAAATCGATTCTCGATTTTCAGACTTCAAAATCGATCAGCTGAATTACCACGCGATTAACGATCTTACATATGTATTATTATATTGGGGAAACAGAAGTAAATACTGTTTTCGGTGTCAATTGGAGAATAAAAGTTTCAGTGCATCGTAACAGCACCGAAGAGAGTAAACACGTCTAGACGCATGCGGACAGTGTATTGATTACTAACCAAAGTAAGAGTACAAAAACCAAAAACGCTAAGAAACGATCAGCAGAAAACGTGTAAAAATTCACATAATAATAATAATTTATTATGTGCTTTAAACTCGTAGCCTGTTACAGAGAGCTTGTTGGGTTCTTATTTCTAATTTCTTACGCTATATTGTATTCTATTCTCAATGCGAGAATCGATTGTAATTTTAATAAATATTAAAAAAAAAAAAAAAAAAGTAAGAGTACAAAAACCAAAAACGCTAGGAAACGATCAGCAGAAAACGTGTAAAAATTCACATAATAATAATAATTTATTATGTACTTTAAGCTCGTAGCCTGTTACAGAGAGCTTGTTGGGTTCTTATTTCTAATTTCTTACGCTATATTGTATTCTATTCTCAATGCGAGAATCGATTGTAATTTTAATAAATATTAAAAAAAAAAAGTAAGAGTACAAAAATCAAAAACGCTAGGAAACGATCAGCAGAAAACGTGTAAAAATTCACATAATAATAATAATTTATTATGTACTTTAAGCTCGTAGCCTGTTACAGGGAGCTTGTTGGGTTCTTATTTCTAATTTCTTACGCTATATTGTATTCCATTTTCAATGCGAGAATTGATTGTAATTTTAATAAATATTAAAAAAAAAATATTATATTCTTACATTGATCTCTTGTTTTCTGTATTTTATCGCTCTTTTATTGTGTTACATTATACCGCTTGATTTTTCCTTGTAAAAATTCACACAGTTAATTTTCCAATCTATAATGGATAATGTTTTACACAAGGAAACTTTGCTGGCGGTTGAAAACACATAAAAGGTAGTACATAAATTGGGAACGTATGTTTTATTGAGATGTTATTTGTTTAAATGTTTTCTTCTGAGATTTTAAAAGGACGCGTAATGAATACAGCATCGACAACAAAGGAACACGCGAAATAAAATATTCGCAGTATATGCAATTCTATGAATCTACAGATTTATACAAATTCGTACAAAAAGAGAAAGGATGGTAACAGAAATTGACGTATGAATAAATTTAACAAACCTAGGAAACACAATAACGAATACGATCTTTTGTCTTTGATGAAAATTATTTTTCATTTTTAACGAAGATGATTTTTTTTATCTTTAATTAATGAATTTGATATTGCATATATTGTCGCATGCAACGTGGTGTGAGCTTTTTGGATGAAACTTGAGTACACTGCATAAAGAGTGTGTAGCAAACGATGTGTAAAAATTACACAAAAACGTATAATCGAAATTTTTATTTTTACTGGTTCTCAGTTTCAACTATTTGCGTTCATTATTCGTTGTTTGATTAATGCAGAACGCATAGTCGAACAAGATGTAATACAAATCTCTTGGAATTTTAAGATATCCTTTCCACCATAGTATTCTACGGTTATAGAGCTTTACAAAATATGCAAAAGAAAATTTCGATTTTTAGAAGTCGACACGGTCGCATACTCGCCTTTAATGCGAAAGTGGTGTAAATCTTAAAAGTTGATCACTTACACTCTATCAAATACTTTATCAAAATGTAGAAAAAAGTCGTAAAGGTCGTAAAGGGTCGACTGAAGGATTCTTACTTGCTCTTATCCGCGAGAAACTAAGGAAAATGTAGTATATCCTTATTACTGTCCTTACAAAATATAGTAACTACGAGACATTGACAGTCAATTTGCAAAAAGCTATTTTTTCACTTGCTGTCCGAAGATTACGCGTAAAGTAATCGCAGTCAAGAGTCGATTGATAAGCGTTCAAAATTTATTTCCTATACATATCCACGAAGCGAGAGAAATTACGCTCAAGTAGCAATTCTCACGCGATGTTTAACTCGTCTCTGAATTATTCACTCAACTTTCTCGATGATTAAAACGGTCCTAATGAACATGTAAATTACTCCGACGTTCTGATATTTAACGAAATCCGTGCCTCGAGTATCTATATTCGAAGGATATACAACAATTCGATGTGCTAACCTCACAATTATACTGTGCATCTCTATGCGCCTGTAGGAAATTTGAAAGTGCAATATTACGCAGAATTTTTTTTTTTATTATTTAATTTATACTTTACAATTTGTCTAGCTGGACATTTGGTAAATTTTTCTAACTTAATATTACACAGAATGCACATAATATGAAACGATATACAGGGTGGTTGGTAACTGGTGGTACAAGCGCAAAAGGGGGTGATTCTACGCGAAAAAAGAAGTCGAAAATATAGAATAACAATTTTTCGTTCGAGGCTTTGTTTTCGAGAAAATCGACTTTGAATTTTCGGTCGGTACGCGTGCACTTTATCGCGTCTCGTTATAACGGATCTCACTGTAGATCGTTGTCTCGATGGAAAAATTAAAAATTTTTATTCTATATTTTCGACTTCTTTTTTCGCGTAGAATCACCCCCTTTCCGCTTCTATCACCAGTTACCAACCATCCTGTATAATAAGATATTCACAGTATAGTGTTTTCTGTAATATATGATAGGTAAAGCAATTTTCTACCGAGCATCCATTTTCCCAATTATGACTTCAAACACATAAATTTGCATGGAAATACACACAGATTATTCGGTAATATATGGTTCGTCAATTATTAATTATTAATATTAGACGTGATCGGTTGGCAGCAAACTATCCAAATCATATTCGCTCTAACGTGTTATCTGTATTTTTGTGCTGCGACCGCGATAATGATCAATTATTCAATCGCAGTGTCATAATCGTTTCATTCGGTCGTCTCTGCTTGCAAGAAAGACAACTGTTCGGGATTTGAAGTGGCCACCTGGTAATTACCACGACGCTTTATGTGAACCAGATGCGATCCTCGGGCAGGACGACCGTCAAGGGTCTACGCTACCCTAGTGCGGACCCATCATAAACAGTGGCCCTATTGTACAGTCAAGATACTTTAGGACCTGACGAAAAGACCCATAAGGCACGAAACTTCTTTATTTTATGGTACATCTCAGGAAGATCGGACACGTGGGTTTCCGCAAGTGTAAGGTCATCCGCACGCGAGCCATCATGAAGGCAGCCAGCCCATCCTCAAACATACGTCTTTACCCAATGATCAGTTAGGAACAGACTTGAGACACACCCACCATGAACCTTCCTCTACGACAGCAACATCACCAAGAGACACTCTTGCACCAGTATTCCAAGAGTCAGCATGTAACCGTATTCAGTCAGTGACTATTATATTTAACAGGATAGCCAGTGAACTAAAGACACAGTAGTCCTCACTTAGTTCGGTTAAGTGCTACAACTAGTACAAATAAAGTGCCGTCTAAATCTAACACTCGAGTTATTTCATCTTCTCCACATTGAACGTTAAGTCATTCGAGGTACGCGATATCGACCGATCGGTTTGACCTGACCGGTTGCTCTTTAGTCGATAATACGCAACAACAACTAACCATTTTATACAGGGTGGTTGGTAACTGGTGGTACAAGCGGAAGGTGGGGGGGGGGGGTGATTCTACGCGAAAAAAGAAGTCGAAAATATAGAATAAAAAATATGGAATAAAAATTTATAGAATAAAAAAAAAAACGTCAATCGAGACAACGATCTACAGTGAGATCCGTTATAACGAGACGCGATAAAGTGCACGCGTACCGACCGAAAATTCAAAGTCGATTTTCTCGAAAACAAAGCCTCGAACGAAAAATTGTTATTCTACATTTTCGACTTCTTTTTTCGCGTAGAATCACCCCCTTTCCGCTTGTACCACCAGTTACCAACCACCCTGTATAGCGCAGATATTGCGATTGCTATATACGTAAACCGTAAGACGATATTATTAAATTGTACGAAGTTTCAGCACTTAAATAAAATTACTCGATTATCCTTTATTTGTCGTTGTATGAAAAATATCCTCAGGATAAAATTAAGTTCTTTCGAAAGAATCTATTTTCTAGAATCTAATAAAAAAGAATTTTCTAGAATCTAATAAAGAATCTAATAAAAAATTATTTTTTCTCTAATCGGTACAGATGTCAGGCGTATTAAGCGTAAATGGCATCACGAAAACAGAAATGTTTTTTATCGAATATTTCTATTACGAGAAATTTGACAATTTGATAGAGGAGAACGAGAGAGAAAAATGTTTTCGTCGATCGTTATTTCTAGGTGTACGAACAACGGCATTCCCGTGTCAGGCTGGAATGTGTCACTAGCACATTCACGGAATTATTGCGGAATTATTGCGGATGATTGTTCTCCGATCGAGCCAATCTCGATGACCCGTTGCTACGGACAAATCAACGACAGAAAAATGTGCACACACACGAAGACGTACTATGATAAGTCTATTGAAGTATTTCGTATAATCCGGTTTCTCCCTTAAATCATTGTTTTTGAAAAATTCAATATTGTAACTTATTTCTTATCGAAATATTTGTGCGATGTTAAATTTCGCCATTGTTTTGGGTCCGCTTTTCATACAACATACAACAAATACAACAAATTACGTTTATCAGGCAAATGAAATGTTTGTTTCTACTAATTAAAATAAATGTTGTAGTATGTTATTAAAAACCAATCGATTCAGTGACATTGTTATAAAGAAACATAGAGTGCAGTAATTTTTAGAATGTCACGATGAGGTATATTAATCTTTTAACCTACGATTTACGTTCGAGAATGACCGTAATATTTACGTTTGGTCCGATCATCGTACTACGGGCTATGCCCGTAGTTGTAGGTTAAAGGGTTAAGAAGAGTCACTGTAAGTAAATGCCCCGCTGGGGGTAGCCACCCACATGATAATCAAACAGCCAAAAAATTCTACCAAATGTCCAAATTGGACAAATTGTGAATGTAAACAATTAAATAAAAAAAAAGCTGTAAATAAAAACAAAAAAATATAGCATTTTGAGGATTCTGATAGTGTATTGTTATGATTAGTCGAACATGAATACTTTCAATGTAGGAAACTTTTGATCAGTTTGGTAAATAGAACTTAATATTTTGTTACATGATAAAAGGGGTGCTTTAATGCAAAGCTTCAAATCAATTAAAATTCTGAAACAGTAGGAATAAAGCTACAACTGTATTAAATTATACATACATGATTTTAAATAAGTACTCCTGTCCATGGATTTTTGGATTTCCTTAAAAAACTTTATTTCGCTTTGAGTCAAGTAATTCTTTGGATTAAAAAGAAAACTATCTTCTCTATACTGTGCAAAATGTCTTGCTGTTTGATATTTTGCTAATAGAAAAAAGTACATGCACAAGGCACTTTACTCCACTTTTTGCGACAGAATGTTTATTTGTAAATATCGTACCGCACATAATATTTAATACATTAAACTTATATCGAATATATCATTAATTTGTAATTTGCTTTATTTTATGTCTTTCGGCCTCAAAATGGAGAGTCGCATTTGTTGCTTGTGCAAATGCAATATATCGCTAATATATTATACCCATTTTTCATATAAATTTGTATATTGAACGTGCACAAACATCTACAGTTTATTTATAACCACATTCCAGCTTGGCCAATACACAAATTAACATCGGCGCAGTTCATCGTGAATACTCAAAGTCGATATATTAAATTTAATAGCACGTTACTCGTTATGCTAATTCGAAGGATATCGCATTTAGCTTGTCAACTTAATCAGTACCTGCAATTTTTCTAACTTCGATATTAAAAGTCTTCGAAGATAAGAAATAGATATTAACATAAATGCCGAAATACAAATACACAATGCCTATTTTTCTCATAAATCTACGAAGTGGAGTTTGATTGAAAGCGGATTTGTTGGTTTCGTCTGCGCCAACGAACGTATTATTCCACTCGTATAATAGATACATGTTTGTTGTCGCAGCAAACTCGATAGTTGCACGATGCCATAAATTAACCTCCAAGGATTAGAAACGATTATCCCGCAAAATACGAACGCGTTATTATCGCATACGGCTTCAGATGGCCAACTATTTCTATTTAAGCCAATTCTATTAAATGACGTACGACACTGACGCGCATCTGTTAATTACACGTATTTTCCATACAACTATCTCTACTTATGCCAATTCTCTTAAACGACATATGATATTGGTTATTCGGTAAATTCTAAACCTTGTCAAGCTCACGTTTTTGCTGATAATGAGAAACAACAGGAATTCCATCACGAATGGAATAATGACACTATCTGAGGTGTAGTAAGTTGTTGTCCTTGATGATTACAGCTGCTGGCTGAAGATGTAGAGAGTCGCTATAAACTACTGCTGCTTTCTTCTCATTTATGTGCAATGGAAGAAAAATCGGATTACAGGCGCCGGGATTCGAACCCGGGTCCCGAACGTTCGTAACCTAAGGCGCTAACCACTGCGCTACCGTCGTCCGGTACAAGTACAAGCTGCCACAACGAGTTATCAGTGCAAAGACGTTTATACAAAATCGTCGAACGTCTTCG
The DNA here is from genome assembly GCF_024542735.1 of Bombus huntii. Classification (NCBI taxonomy): domain Eukaryota; kingdom Metazoa; phylum Arthropoda; class Insecta; order Hymenoptera; family Apidae; genus Bombus; species Bombus huntii. Next base: position 1,159,156 of record NC_066243.1, read on the forward strand.
TCAAGACAAATTGCAATTTTTAAAAGAGGAGATCTAAATAAAGAAAGAATATGTAAGAATGTAAAGCGCCGACACATAATATAGCATGGCTACGTCGTACCGTCGCGTATCGGTACACATCATTACAAAAATTCACCGTTTATTGTGAATACCAAAATGTATTTAAAATTGTATCTTGGGTTAAATAAACATCATTAAAAAAAAAAAAGTGTCGAGTGCCGCCATATATCCAATGGCAGAGGATTGTTGTACAGGACGGTGTCTGTTCGCTGAAATTGTATTTTTGAAACGTGTTGGGATAAAGTTTGAGTCTTAAGACTTATCCGTCAATCCCATACTTAACATGGGAGATAAAATGTCATTTAGACGACGACGCAGGAGTAAAGTCACCCTTGTATTCATGTTCCGTTCTCCGAAAGTTTGCCGTCAGTTGTTCCAGGGCTGCAGGTAATTCTTTCAAGCAGCCAAGTCTGGAACAACTTCCATTCTCAAGAAAATTGATAAAACGTCGTCGACGAGCGGCGTCGACGCAACAGTAAGGTCAGCCTCGTATTCGTGTAATTTGCAAATTTTTGTTCTGCATTGTTCTACGGATGTAGGTACGTGTTTCGAAGGACGAACCCTTTACCGTGTATTATCGTCGTCAAAATGGAGGAAAATGTCCATGGTTCTATGGCTACGGTTTCTTCAAATTATTTCCTAAATTGAATACGATAATATAATACAATATAATATAATAATACATTTTGGAACAGTATTTTGGAACAACGTTTAGAACAATCTAGAACGACTTTTACGCGTTCGATTCTAAAAAATAAAAAAAAAAAAAAAAAAAAAAATGGGGTCTTGTGAACGAGGTAGAACAAGCGTTGAACGACTTGGAACAAGACAAAAAGATAAGAGATTTAAAGAACCAGGAGCTAATCTCATACAGGCTACTCATTTGTATACATTCATACTCATACTACCATGTACTCATACTACTACTGATATACTCATGTATGCTCATTTGTTCATGTTGAACTTGTGCATTAACTATTCTCTCATCGATTTCGATGATTTTTAAATATGTCGTAGAAATTGGCATTTTGAATAAATTTAAAATAATTAAATAAGTTAAATAAGAAATTAAATAAGTCCTCTAACGAAAACGTCGGATTCTCTTAATTTTCTGTTAATTAAGAACGTATCTTACGTTCAGTGTAAATAGTGTTAAATATCGACCGATGAAGCAAACCTGGACGAAATTTACATTGAAAATATTATTTGTTAAATAAGTACTTTAAATAATACTACTTGTCAACTTAATGATTAATATATTGTAATTAATATTCTTTTTTTTTATTTGATCAAGCGAATGGATTTAAAGCTAAGCGAATATTTGTCAAAGTGATGGATTAGAACATTGTCCATTTTAGAAAATCGTGGGAATTTAATGAAATGTCTAAATAAGAACAAATTTCACATATAATATGAGTTGTTTGCAACTTTGTTAAGAGATTACGACAAAAATACAAAATACCAGTTCCCGTGATTGATCGATGCATTTACTTAAATGAAGCAAACCAAGAATAAACCTAACATAATTATCGCTATTTTGTTTATCAACATAATCATGGTTTTTTGCATTGGATAAAGCTACAAAAAATGGGAATATAAATCAAGAAAAGGGTTTGAGAAAAAGTTTTAATGCCTGTTTCAAATTAAAATGTTTCGTCTATAATGTTATAATTAATCCTCGTTGTGACTAATTTTTAAAGTTCTTTTCTCTTGATATTTCAGTGGCTGGGTTTGGGTATCATGGCGGTAGGTGTATGGGCTTGGACCGAAAAGGACACATTCAACAATTTGTCCAGGCTCACAAATGTTGCGCTCGACCCAGCATTTATCCTCATTCTAGTCGGTAAGTAGTGATTTATATTAACTCTTCAGAACTCTATTTATTTGAATGAAAGTTAATCGCCGATTAAGTGAAATTTTGCCGATTGAATTCACTTTTCTAAATACATCAGCTCCTATCGTGTGAACGAAAAATAATAGGTACATAATGAGGGAAGTTGATGAGCCCCATTATTTTTTTTTTTTTTTTATTTGGTAGATTATTTACAATCAATTCTCGTTGAGAATTTTAAGTAACTTCATTTGGTACAATAACTTGGTTTATAATAATTTATATTATGTTGATTCTAGTTGAATCTAATGCTTCAATCTAAAGAGTATTTTCTTCTTAATCCGCGGAGAACGTACCTCTTGTACCAATAATAAATGTTAAAATAACGCACGTAATAGTTATTTGCTGAAATAATTTCCTAATGCGGTACACATTTTGATTGATTATGTGGATGTCTGCGAATCTCATCCAATACTGAAGCACAGACGGATCTGGTCCGTCGTGTCAAGTAGTTGGGTGACTAATGGGTTATGGTGGTTGTTGACTCTCGTGTTATATCTGCTTCTGAACTTGTGTATTTCTTCTTTGACTGTGGGGATCTTGAAGTCGCGGTGGATTGTTTCGTTGGTGACATACCAACGTGCATCTATTAAGGATCCCAGTGTTTTTGCTTGAAATCCTTGAAGGATTTCTATATTGTTACTCGCTGTTCCCCATAGTTGGATCCCATAGGTCCAGACAGGTTTTAGTATAGCTTTATATAGCATTATTTTGCTCTGAGTGCTTAAGTTGGAGCGACGACCAACGAGCCAGTAAAATTTGTCAAGTTTAGCCTTGAGTTGCTTCGATTTGGCCATGATGTGTTGTTTTCATGTCAATCTTCTGTCCAGAGTATCTGACCAGATATCTGACTGAGAGCCCCTATTATACGAATTATTCGTCCTCCAAATTCAGAGAAATGAAATTCCACTGTATTCGTTTCGGTCAATTCAACTTTGCCCAATCGTGTGAACAAAGACGTATCAATATTTTGAAGATTAGTTGTAATGAAGAGTAGTTTTTCAAGCTTTTCTGATAATGCAACAGGAAAACGTTTCAAACAAAAGTTGACCTACTTTGAAACAGCTACAAATTGCAGTACTTAAAACCGCCAAGAAATGCTTCTTCCTGTAAAAAAGCATAGTCATCTTCACTTTTTTTTTCAATGGTACGATGTATTTTTGATTTCATACATCAACATACATACATCAATTCAACAACTCAATACTATGATCTTCGAATGATCCTGACTTCAGAAATGAAATCCTTGATTTATAGAATTAATGAAATTTAGTTCAACAGAGCGTTGGATAGGATGTTTGAAATGACGTTTATGTTGTGAACAAAATATTGCAATAGTAAAAATTACTGGCGGATCCTTTCCCTAGATTTATCCCCGATAAATTTTTTATGGCGGCAGATATTCAGTTGAAAGCACCAGCCCATCGCTAGGAAAGATCCCATCACTAGGCATACCGGTAAATAAACAAAGAGCTTGTTACTTGTAGTCTTAAATAAAAAATGTTCAAATTCGTGGATGGTCAAAAGGCGAACATTTGGTACACGTAACTTGCCATTTCATTCCACATAATTACAAAGAGAAGAAACTATTTGCGCAGAAAAGTAACTTGCTAATTAAAGTTCTCGTTAAAAGAAGTCGGAAAATGAGTTTTGGCCCATCTCGTATTTAGCTTCCATGAACAATTGGCCAAAAGATGCGTACTAATTATTTTTTACCAGGCGAGGGTAATTTCAACGTGCTTTTAGGGTATCGCGGACAAGTTACTTGCACTTCCGGTGCGTTTTTCCGTGCTTTTTCTCGAGAAGGTGGACTACACTTACACGGAACGCATCTTTTCGCGAGGATCTGGAATTTTTCTCGAGGTCAGCTGTAATTAAGCAGTTCTTAATTAACCTTTTCAAGACACTGAATTTAAAAATCTTAACTAAAACGACTCAAAAATAGCTCATTTTCTTTGAGAAAGTATCGTAAACTTTCCAACGAAAATTCCCATCTGTTGCTTTTTCCTGCGGTCGATAAAAATCTTTTAAAGAATTATCTTGTTGCAAAAAAAAGAGGCATTGGTCAAATTGATAAATTTGTAAAATGTAAAGTGTAAAAACTGTTTTATATTGAAATAGTCTCGCGAAAATTATTTCATATCGTAACTGCATCTGTCTGACTTGAACAAAAGCAAACGACTCATCGTAGAAGTTAAGTAGTTGATCGTGACGTGTAAAAAGTTATGTTTTACATTAGTTCTAACAATATTGAAATAATTATAAGTTTATTTCGTTATTATTAGGCTACAGATTTCTACAAGTAGGGAAACGGAATGGAAATAACAATTTCTTTCATCTATTAAATATTATAATAAATATTTTTCTTTCAATATTTTATATATTATATTTTCGTGTACTATATACATTGTGTGTAATTTTACATTTTCAAATTTTTCAAAATTACGTGAAAGTCCGGTTTAAGTTCAACTTTAATTATTATAGAAGAAATAACAACTTTTTCTGAAATACTCTGAATACATTGCATTGTATCATATACCATAAACCGATTAAATCGTTTATTTGATATTTCGAAGTACATTATGCAACGTGAATTCTGTGTTCGTCCTTTCGTACCATCTGGCGTTGTAGGAATTTTATTAGAAACAGTAAAGTCCGTGAAATTTGCACGTCCAAATGCGAATTTTTATAAACAGTGCTCGTGCACATTTGTCCAACCAAAATTTTTGTTTGTCCAGCTGTAAAAAAAAAAGTTATCGTTAAAAGTTTCCATTTGGTGCTATCCTTTTTTGTGTAGTTTAGCCAATTGAAAATATTGAGTGGACAAACATGAACAAATCGTGGACAATCATATCCTACTGAAAAATCAATGAAACATTTCATGCAGCGCTGATGTCAAACTTTTTACGTTTTTATTTGGTGATAGCTTTTTTTTTGAGAAGTGGTAAATTTTAGTTGAACAAATGTAGACAACCAAATCGCGGACACATCTATACCATTCGCTTTTTCTTTTGCGTTTTTTTTTTTTTTGTAAAAATTCACGTTTGAGGTGGCAACTTCGTAGACTCGAAACAGTAAATTTCAAAGCTCGCCAAAAAGTAATCTAATGGCAATAAGTGAGGTCATGAAACTCGCATCACAGCTTATACATCCATACGATTGTCGAATTTTTATAGTATTTCAATTTGGCTCTTTTATAAGCTCTTTTGGCCTTTTTATAGTATTTCAATTTGGCTCTTATCTTAGTAAACGAAAAACGTTTGTAATATTTCAAGAAAATATTCAATATGAAATCATTCAAACCAATAACAATTTTTCCACATTTAGCAAAAACTTGAGATATTTTTTTAACGTTAAAAAATTACAATTGGATCGGAAATAATGAAAAGAATGCAACAGATTTGTTGTGATTGTGAGATGGACAATCATCGTATCGATACTACATTGGTATTCGTTGTTGATATAGTTTCGTATAATTTTTAATTGGAAAAATTGTAAGTAATTCGCGCAATTCATAGTAATACACATTTAGCGCCGATTATCAAGAAATTTTCGTTGAAAAGATTATTTCACGAAAGCAACTCCGCAGTTCATTTCTGACAAACCTCACGTCGCCAGTTCAATAAACCTCATTTGTGTCGTCGATTTGAAACCATTGCACGTGCTGCATTACCATGCCTTCGTACCACCGTTAGCACATACAAGCTCATACACGCGTATGTAAAGCCACAGATACTCGCATGTACGAAAAAAGTAATAAATAATTTGGCAGAACAAAAAGATTTCCTCGGGTGGTGTACAAAAGTATTAATTAATGAGAGCATTAATTAGCAGAACAAGTTGAAGAACTTAGATGTAAGAACCATAAGAACAAACATTTGCATATAGATCTAATGTCAACTTTAGGAGAATTCTCAACGCGAGAATTGATTGTAATTTTAATAAATTAAAAAAAAAAAAAAACTTTAGGAGAAGATGTGAAGATATCGTGTTAAAAAAGACGGATGAAGAAATTTAAATAAGTCATGACGTGTAGCATTAAGCATCAATTAATTAATCGTAGACATATTAGCCGTGTCAATTCAAATAAACGTATCTCGACAAAAGATGGTTTTGTGAAAAATGGCTTTTAGCATTTAGCAACCAAGCATCGACTTGCCTCCAATTTCTTATAGTATAAGCCTTTCGGACACTCGGTATAACTGTTAACTTATTATTTTGTATTAATTATATTATTGCGTCGTTATAATTCTTGCGAATAATTTACTCTTCTTCCGAGTATTTTACATGAATAAATAATTTTAATTTTTTATTTCGACGATTAGTCGTTCTTTTGATAGTCCGGGTCAAGTGTCTTATTTTGTATGAAATTAGTAAATGTTTTATAACATATTATGTAAGTATATGTCGGGTTTGTCGGGTCAGCGCTAGTTCTAGGGGCGCGTTGCGTAACTTCGTTGGGACAAGCCATCGTAGTTGTTCAATGGAGATTATATTTACAATTATATGTACAAGTGTTGATTTAACAGGGTTTAACAATTAATCGTGATTGTTAGACACTCTTAAAGTAAAGACAATGTTCTTAGGTTCAAACGAATCCACGGTCAACGGGAATACTCTTTGTACAATTGAATATATTTTGAAACTCAAAGTAACGTTAGCTGTGACGCACGGTATCTTTCTGACTGACTGACCTGACGTTGTGAGTAAACTCTCCAAGGTGATCACAAGAATAAAAGACTGACACGATCACATTTGTCGATTGCGTATTGACCGGAGTTATCAACAAAATTCCAGGCGCCGTTACTAGGCACACCCGCGTAGGCACACCCGTCATTGCTCCTGCCCCGGGGCTTGTTTCTTAATACAGCGTGTGTCCCTCGATATTGGTACTTCTACTGTAAGTAAAAACGCTCATCCCGTGACCGTGGCTATGTTCGGCGACCAGTTGTGTCAGCTCGAGCCCAAGCCCACTGTCACAAACCTTGGGCAAACATGATCAGATCGTATCGCAACAACTACTTCTAAGTTCTATTATTTAAGTACAGCTATAATGAATAGTTTAGACCAAAGTATTGGGATCTCCCCAAAATTCCAAAAGAAAGGCCCGATGTCCCTACATCTCCGACATATGTAACATACTATAACATATTGTATCATAAAAGAAAGTTTGTAAGAGAAGCGTTACTGCAAAATGTCAAGAAATAAAAATATCAGATAAAAGGCAAAGAAGAACCGTCTTAAAGAGAAAACTGAGAATTGTAGGTTGCAAGTATTCATCCACCCTGCGAACAGCATAAGAGGCTAGCGAGGGTTGTTTTATGCGACATAGTTGCAAATGTGTTAACAAGTGCATGGACGAACCTGATACGAAATTAGGGATTCGCTAGGATTATTGTTTCCAAGGACGAATCTGATGCGAAATCACGAAGGTTCTAGGACGAAGTCACGTGCGGACGAACCTGATACGAGGTCAAGGAGTCACAAGAGATTGAAGTTGAAGCTTCGTAAACGAACCAGCAGTCACTAGGATCGATAGCGTAGGCGAACCTGATACGAAGTCCAGGATATTATCTTCCATTTTGTTCAGTGACGAAGCAGTATTCACTAAAAGTGGAAAAATAAATTATCATAACGAACACGTTGGGTTATAACACGCTAGTTTGCAGTCGAGACGTCAACGACAATTTTCTATTAACGTGTAAGATGGAATTATGCCACAGACAGTCTTTAATTATCTCTAACTTGAGAACTAGGGTCCATAGCATATACAGTAGAAATAAAAATAGACTAACATTTGTCTTGATACATGCTTAGAGACGTTCGACTATTTATACCTGTTTCTTATACACGGACACGTGCTGCAATAAATGTAGAAATAACAGTTAACTACATACATAAACAATACGTGGGACGATATTGAGGTATTTTTCTTATTGCTGCATCATGTTGGATACACAGGATAAAATTGTAGACTAGCATCGTTGACATGTTCTGATATTCGAGAGACTCTGTGAAACACTGTAAATCGGATTACTAGAGATATACAGAGAGATTCCAACCAGAGAGAGTAGAAGGTAGAAGGTAGCGAGTCACTCTTGAGCGGTTAACCACGGTGTAGCTAAACGTAATGGCGAGAATCAGCGGATGTCCTACAAGCCAAACATCCCGACAGAGACGGACTACAGGTTCTTGAAACCGTGCAAGGCTAAATCTAATATGCACGTGATCTGGACCACTGCTTCTGAAGGAGCAAACATCGAACGAGGATCACGGTGGATGTTGGAAAAGCAAGTACGATTTCCGGATAATCGTTTCTTTCAACCTCATTCCATTCCTCTTGCCGATGGTGAAAGCAACTCATCCAAGCAATTATGTCTGAGATATTTATCTTTGAAAAAGAGATGTATCTTGGCATCTTCCTTCATATTTAGAGGAATTTGTTTCGTATTTCTTATTATCGCTTCCTCTGAACAGCTTTTGCTGCCAACGGAAACGATATTTTCCTTTCTTGATGTCTGAGAAATAATTTTATTAGCTGCAGTTGTAGTCCTTTTTATCTTTTATCGATACAGTACGGGAATTACATACTTCTAATTTATAAAGTAGAAAATCCTTAAATAAGGAACAAGCGATATTTGATTCTGCGTTGTGAAAAAGGTAGTAATTGTAAAAGTTTCAGATGCTTAACATAATAATCAAAATATTTGTTAGTATATATTATTTACACTTCTGCTGTTCTCACTTCCTTGAATTAAAATTGTGATAATACCTCCAATTGAAAATATTTATATATCGATCCTAAATTGCATTATTTTATACATATTTTATACAACGAAATCCGCATACACAGTCATCAATGAGGTTTGATCGCATATGTGTATGTATCACATATGTATAATGAAGTTTGAGTTACCAGCACATTTGTGTACCTAAGTGTTATTTACTATTATTCTTATTATCCTTGTAATGTTTATATCCTTATGTATACATATAGCACTTAATGAATAATTGAAATTAATATTTTTGTGTAAACAAGCCGCATTGAATGAAAGCGTCGTACCTTTTACGACATACATTTTACTATTATTTATTATTATTATTATTATTGCTTAGTCCGTGCCTTTCGGTTTTACATCTCTTTTATCTATTTCGCTTCTTATATATCTACCTCCCCTCTTATCAGCTCTATTATATTGCACTCCCTTAATTAATCTATCTCTAAAAACTAACAACTAAAAACTATTGCAACTTTGGGCTTTTGCCTCCTTGCTGTGCATCCTTCTTGTCGTTCCTCCCCGTCTTGTATTGCCTTTCTCTTCTCTATTATTGCTTTTAGTTCTGTTAGTCCTTCTTCAGTCTCACTTAGTGTTTTTTCTATGTGCTTTGGTCCTCTCGTTATTTCACATTCTTTTATTACATGTTTCAGGTCTTCTTTTTTCCTTTTACATAGTCTGCATCTTTTTCCTCCCTCTTGTTTCCAGTATTCCCTTGCTTTGGTTTCGTTTCCACATCTGAATCTTGCTAATATTCTTCTGTCCTTTCACTTCATCCGCCCTTCTAAGTACTTTGGTAACTCTTCTTTGGCTATTTTTCTGTAATGTATGTTATATTTGCTTTCTTGTTCTCTTCTGCTTCTTTCTTTCTTCTTTCTTCTTTCTTCTATAATTTGGTCTGCTGTCATCCTTTCTTGCTCTTCTCTTGCTTCTATCTGTGTCCCTCCATTTCTCACCTCTTCTAGTCCCTTCTTTCTCTTTCTTGCTCTTTTCCCTTCCTGGCCATTTCCCCAATTTCTCTCTCTTTCCTTTCTACACTCCTTTACTAGTTCCTTTTTTGATTCTATGGCTTTCTCTTCGTACCTTGCTGCTCTTTTTAATGCTTTTTCTTTGATTTCTATTAGCTTGCATTCTTCTATCAATATATAATTTGGCGTTGTCATATCTAAACCTAAGATCCATTTCACATATCTTCTTTGCATTCTATCCAGTCTTTCTTCCATGTTCCAGCCCCATACCTCTGCTCCATATTTATTATTATTCTTATTATCCTTGTAATCCTTATATCCTTATGTATACATATAACACTTAATGAATAATTGAAATTAATATTTATTCTTTTGTGTAAACAAGCCGCATAGAACGAAAACGTCGTACCTTTTACGACATACATTTTACTGCTTCGCTTATTATACCTCTGTCTCCGATTGTATAAATTACACATACATATATCTCCATGAATGAAATAGCAAATCAGTAAGAATAGGTTTTATTTTATCACATTAAAGTTCAATTGCAACAAATCTTTTTTATGCAATGTCTTCAAAGGAAATTTAATATTGTACAAAAAAAAAATGCCTGTCATTGTGGCTGTCAACCGCAGCCAACCGCAAATTTATAACGTTGAGGTGCATTTTTATGTGAAATAATGGAGCATTGTACATTGCACGACTATTAATATTCTTCATTGTGGAAAAGTCGGTATTCGGCTTCAAACTTATTACTTTAGTTTGCATTGTTCGAGGCTGTTGACTGCTATTGATTCTGATAGATGACTAAGTTGCGTGGGTGGAGTCGATCGTTTACAAAAAATATTAAAGTTTGATAGAGTGTGGCACCCTTTTCGAGGCGTTGCTGCCTGTGATTTGCAAGGCTCTGAAGAAAGCAGGTAATTTGTTTCAGGCAAACTTTCTTCTTTACGTAGCAAGCTAAAGACACTTTTTACAGTCTGATTGAATCAGGCTTCTCTATTGTCTCTCGTTCGGTCCACAGAATTATTTATAACACTTGGATTTATGTGGTTCCTCTCCAATCGCATTAGGTTACTGCATTTTTGAGATAAAACTAGAATGAATATCTTTTCACTATAGCGTCAAAGTTGTTTTGCAAACACAAGAGTAACAGTTCCTCTAATGTGGTTCTTGCTTTGTCTTCGTAACTTGTAACATATTGAAAGGACAGACTTAACAATAATTCACAATAAAACAGAAGACAAAGATCTTTCTACGTCAAGCGTGATGTTTTAGCTGTATATTGGATATGTATATTATACAAAATATATGTACAATATGCAATATATTGTGCAATACTGTATAAAAGTGCTCGGTTGCATTTAAAGGCAACAAAGCTAAACTATAGCAAGTAATAATTTTAACTTTCAAATATCTTTGCGTCTATGAAATATCCTTCCATCGTTTCCTCTTATCGACGATTTTAGCAGATTGCTATTTGAGTTGTCTTCGTATTTATTCTTTACAAATCTAACTTAAGTTGCCAGAGATAAATTTTCCTCCCTGATTTTTGAAGATAACTCATTGACTAATATAACAGTCCTTAATTCATATCTTGTTGTACTTTTTGATTATTTTTTAGGCATCACAGTGTAATTCATTTCACTTGTTTCTCACAATAATGTGCTTGCATAAAATTTCCATCTGCTGTTTGTCCCAGCAAAAGAAACGAGGACAATTTAATTAAAGTTTTCACAAACTCATGTTTCCCATTTTCAAGAACACATGTTACAAAATTCGATTTGCTGGTCGAACAATCAGACCTGAGGGAAATTTTGCCACGTTGCTATGTGTGCCCACCTCCTCTCCTCCTCCATCAGCGAAAGAGGAACCTAGATTGAAATACTTACTAGCCACACTAGTAGAAATTTTTGGTAATTGGAATAGTATATGCTAGCAATTACAATGTTTGGTAACAATTATTGAATAATTATTCGATAAGTAGTCATATGGTGGCTTACGGAAGTTTCGAAGTCTCCTACAAACTTTTCATGTATTTATTATAAAAAACATTTTGATATTTCATTAGCACTGTAACGAGACATGGCTATCGTGACTGTATTAATAAAATTTGGAACGGATCTAAAAATGTACATAGAAGTTACAAGATATTTATTGGAAGCATACACTTTGCAAAAGTCAGCAAAGTATATTTGAACAGACAGTTGTTCATTTTGTACAAGCCACGATATTCAGTGAGACTATCTTTATGACTAGTAATTTTTCATGAATGCCTTGTAATTTCTACATACAGGTAATTTCTATAAAAGAAGTCGAAAATATAGAATAAAAATTTTTTTTTTAATTTTTCCACGGAGACAACGATCTACAGTCATAACGTCATAACGAGACGCGATAAAGTGCACGCGTACCGAGCCAAAATTCAAAGTCGATTTTCTCGAAAACAAAGCCTCGAACGAAAAATTGTTATTCTATATTTTCGACTTCTTTTTTCGCATAGAATCACCCCCTTTCCGCTTGTACCACCAGTTACCAACCACCCTGTATATCTCCATGAATGAAATAGAAAATCAGTAAGAATAGGTTTTATGTTATCACATTAAAGTTTAATTGTAACAGAAGTCTTGAAAGAAGATTTAAGTCTTAAGTTAAGATTTGAGTCTTTCGTGAACAACGGTATTTAACTTTGTCGTTGGAAAAACAGATACAAAAATAGTGCATTACGTCTTCCTTTGTCTTTCATACGATAGGTTTTCAAAAGGCAAGTTAAAATATTTGATCAATTAATGGATTTTCGATATAAATAGTTTATTCAGTTCCATAGAGAATGCCAATATGGATCGAGTAATATATCGTAAAATGTATTACAAGTTCTATTTAAAAAAGGAGAAAATTCACCTTCCTATGTACTCTATCTACGTTTCTATTTTCTTTTTATCTTTCTATCTGTTTATTACTAAAGCTTATTGACATCCTAAAAGCATCCTTAGCTAAAAGCTACTGACATCAAATTATGTCTTCTGCAAAGCCATTTAAGTTTCTTTCGAAATATTTTCTGGTATCATAAATAGTTCAAGAAATATTGGCAGGGATCGATTTAAACGCAACACTTTAAATATTTAAAAAATAACCAGACAAGACATATTTTACAGTTTAACTACGAAGTAGAAAATAGATCGATTACACGTGTAGTAATTAAAGTTTCTATTTAATTGTACATTTTTTATTACAAATTTTATTTAAGTTTCCTAGTTACGTAGAATTACATATGAGGGATTCTCTCTAGGAACATGAATTTGTTGCATAATTCCACTTGGAGAGTGAAGCTGCTAGTCGAGAGACAGTTTACAATACGGAATTTCCAGCAATTAACGGTATCTCAACATCCACATCCGACGGTTGTGGCCCACGTACTTACCGAGCTCCTTGATACTACGAGTAAAGTTAGAACGTAGCAATTAGTATTACAGACGAGGAGCAGTTGATAATTATTGAATGGCTTGGTAAATTCGTAGCATTCCGGACAGTCGATGAATTTCTAGCAAGTGAAGGAGTGCCAGCTTCGGTCATTGTCCCTGGTTAGACATTAAATGTAGCACAAGCAGTAAACAAAAATATCTGGGATTGATCAATGAACAAGACGTTTCTCCACGATAGACCTGTATGTCGATAAAGTGTTAAGAAGAAATTGACTTTAGACTGTTTGCTATTTTATATCTTTTATATCTTTATTTTCTACGATCGATAATAATACGTTATTTGCTTATGAATTTAGTTTACGACTTATTATTCGCTAGGTTTCGCCCGCAAACTTCGTTCGCGTGGATTCTTAAATATAAGGAACAATCTTTAAGCGAATGAATTTTTATAAATGACTTTAGACTGTTTGCTATTTTATATCTTTTATATCTTTATTTTCTACGATCGATAATAATACGTTATTTGCTTATGAATTTAGTTTACGACTTATTATTCGCTAGGTTTCGCCCGCAAACTTCGTTCGCGTGGATTCTCAAATATAAGGAACAATCTTTAAGCGAATGAATTTTTATAAATGAAATACTCACATATTTTTTTATATTAACGGTGGAATTATTCTTCGTAATAAAAAGTATTAAATCACAAAAAGATTTCAGAACAAGTACAGTGTTAACAATAACTATCGTTCCTCCTTCATCTGTACCAAACATGCGAGCGCATATAATTTAGATGCCAGGCTATTTCTCAGCTTCTAGAAAATGGATCAAAATGAGACGTATCCTATTTTCCTTCCCGGGTAGAGAAAACTCCATCAAAGTTCGCTCAGTAGCTTTTACGTGACGCGAGTACAGACAGACAAAAATTCCAATAATTAGCTTTTTGGCCTCCATAATTTATGAGTTGTCTCTGGATGATTGTTCTATTTTTCTTTTTTATTCGATGTACAAATACAACCCTTCTTTATTATATGCATAAATAGATGCATAGATCATTTATTATACACAGTCCTCGCCTATTGGCTTAGGACAGTCTTCTGGTTTTTACATCTTTCGCTTATATCCTACGCTTACTTGCCACACTATCACACTCTCGCTCTCTCCGTTCATTCTTCTCCACCTACACTTTCATTCACACGAAGCGTCCTGTTTTGCGACCAAGTTTTCAGGACAGAAAAAACAACTAAAAACAAAATCGCATAAAAGCTCCGCTCTCCAGCGGCTTAAATCCAAAAAATATATTTTCGACTTCTTTTTTCGCGTAGAATCACCCTTTTCCGTTTGTACCATCAATTACCAACTAACCTGTATATTTCATTAGTGGAAAATTTTTCTTAAGAAAAATACTGGCATTTTGTGCTAAAAAAATCCGATTATCTTCCTTTATTATTTGTTACAAGGGAGTAATTAAGTATTTTTATTGGATAGCAATTCAATAAATAGACGGTTCATGAATCCTTAATTGATTTAAATGGAAAAATTCAAGAGGGAAGAGGTTTTAATAGTTTCTGTGTAAAATGTACCATATTGGAAATTAAATGGATTTCTGTATAATCATTCAGCTAGTCCATTTGCAATCGGAATCGAACATGTGTGTTCAGGACTCCCCTCCCGCCGCCTCGCGATTGTTATCAGTGTTATCAGTTGCTAAACAACATAGTGAACACGAGAGAAATGGGAAGTTCTCTTGCAAATGAAATTGGTAACTCTGTACCATTTAAAACTACCTTTAGACTTTTAACGACAATTTTTCTGCTTTCTATTATCTTAAAGCTACGGCTGAGTTCAATTGTGTGAAACGCTCTGTACGTCTAACTTTAGACATTGTATTCTAAGTATGATTTATTGCGAAACAAAACGATCCTAGGAGGATAAGGACAGAAAGATTCCTTGAATAAAAGATAAGATAATGATCAGCCTTATGTACACAAATAAAGATAGAGCGTAACAACAGATAAATTGAAAACGTAAACTTAGCGTAAACGAAGTATCAGTGAAACTGATAAAATATAGCAGATGATAAAATATTCAGACTTAACTCAAATAATCGTTCCTCTGTTATAGGTACAGTGACATTTATCATTGGATTTACGGGATGCGTTGGCGCACTCAGGGAAAATACGTGCCTCCTAGCTACGGTATGTATTTGAACATCTAATGAAGCGTTTGTGGATTGCTTTAATTATCTGTAAGCACACGAAGATACATAGCTTCTCGTGTGTATACTACCGCTCAAACGTATGTGGACACTTGCTTACCTTTGACAGAATGTAATTGTAACATACGAGCATTCATACGATGCGAGCATTCACGGTGCGACACGCGACAACCCAATACCCGAACGACAAACACCCGGTCTTTATCTTCATTTTTGTCGTGGGTCCAACCTTTATCGGTCCTTTACAGGTGGTACCGTAACTTCTAAATTACCTAAAAAAGGTAGGTAGAGGAATACAAAGAAGAAAGAGGGATGTTTCGATACTGTAAATTCGAATACACTGTCTATTTGTAAAAAGTAGCAACTCTAGGATACTATCTAGACGCAGACAGACGTCATGTCGTCGCTCGTGCGTCTCGTGTGACGACGAAGGCGAAACAAAAGGGGAGAGAGAGATAAGTAGAACCGAGACTCACTATGATGGTTTATTCTTATCGCTACTCCAACATACACACTCAGAATTTAATTGCGATCATCTCATGCAAGATCGGAGGCTATCGCCACGTGACAGTCGCTAAAATATAGAGACGGGATGTAACACTCTCCTAGCTCCTATAGCTAGATCCTGGTACCATCCTCGTCGACAGTTCGGTACATAATTTTCGCGCCATACACACAGGGAACTATCCTAAACTAGCAAACATTTATTCACTCATATACGCTCAGTGCTGTCTGGTAGACCTTCAGGCGAACAAGGTCTCGCGTCGATGCTCACAGACAGAGCTGAGAGCAAAGTCGCGGGCTAGTGGTGTCACAGACATTAAAGCGGAATGGGAAAAAGGCACTTGTGGTTGATGTACAGGCTCGTAAACCGTAGAACAATACACGTTATTTAATGTTTACTGTAAACTGTTCGGAACATAATCCTCCTTCTTAAGACGGGCGATTGTTACTGCACACACATACACATGGATACGAGGAGCGTTTCCCGCTGATTTATTTATGTCCCGAGAAGTGTAATGTGTTGACTGTACGGGCAACAATTGAACGGCACTGAATTATACACTGTCACAACACGGAAATATACAACACGACACAGGATCACATCACTGGTATCATTCTTCGTTGCGGTGACCAGGAGTCAAATCGGGATGGGCCTTCTTCTTTCCTCCTAGCGCAGTCCTTCTGTTTACTCCCGTCTTGTCGCAGCATGCACTCAGAGTAGCACAGCGGTCAAGATCAGAGTCAGGTTATCGTGTGGTTGAGCACTCGGTCTGGTGATGGAAATACCGCTAAAACTGGCGTCGGATTCTTCACTGGCGCATCCATGAGATTGAGACTCCAAACGTATTCAGGTAGAGATCGATTACAGGGATTTCTTCGTTGTCCGTCTGTGTTCCTGTGGACGCGGTGCTAGGTCTGCTGAACCCCTCCATATTAGTCCCTTTATCTTATCTGTGGCTGCGTCTGGATCTCAATCTTCTGCTTCGGCATCGTTATCCCTTGCGGTTTCGTGGTCGTTTGGGGTACGTTGGCCGTTGCGGAAGAAGGTAATAGCTGACATTCGGACCCTGCAGAGGTGTATCTTCCACGATACATTGTCCTGTGGCTGCGTCCTTCTGCTGGCATTTTTCTGGCGCTAAGGTTAGGTTGAGGTTGGGTTAGACTAGGTTGGGATTAGGAAACTAGTACAGCTTCCCCAAGATGTACTGGTCGCAGAGGAAACATTCGATCATGCGTCCCGATTTTCTCCTTGCTGCGTTCTTTCCTTTAACCGTGCACGAGAGAATATGTTGCTTTCCTGCACGAGTTCTTTTCAGCGCGATGAGTAGTTTGTAATATAAGCAGGACTACGCTGTAGACTGTTGCTTTTTAAGTGATTTTTCGCTCCACCCGATCTGCCCGGAATTTGCACCTGGTGCGGGGATTATGGGATTCTCTATTGGTAGTTGTTCTCCGTTGGGAACTTCACAGTTCCGAGAACCTCTCGGTTCTGCTTCTGCTCGCTCTTATTATTATTACACGCTCTTATTACACTACGTCCTTTCGCCATCGTATTCCTTACTTCTCTCCTCGCGTTCTTCCTTTTCTTGTAATAACAAAGTCCCGAGAGGTGTACGGTGCACTTCCTTGGTTTCTACTATAACAGCAACAGCATATTATCATTACGAACATTTCAGTGCCAAACCCTGTAGGTAGATAGTTATTATTAAATTCAAATTTTATTGATCTTGTCGTCGATGCGTTTCGATCTGTTATTTTTCGTTCAGTATCCTATAATTCTATGGGATACTCATCCCATGCAATCCCCGCAGATATTTCATCGTCTCCTGTATTAAATATTGCTGATAGCGAAGGTGCAGTTATTCTATCAATTCTTTTTATTTTCAGGATTAATATTGCTTCATTCGATGTATCAAATCTTTCTCTACGCTCATATATCTTTATTGCTGACAGTGTGGTTCTAGACAGCGCTATACAGAGAGGTAGGAGATGCAACTACACCCACTTCCTTCAGAGTTTTAGTGTCTCTTCTGCCTGGACACGTGATCCGAAAATCAATCATCCTACTTGGTAGGCCAAATATATTCAAAAGGACTGTTTTTCATTTCTTCAGGAATGATCCACGCAGTCGAGTCGTATGGTGACTGAGAAGGTGCAATTACGTCGTCTTCAAGTTCTCTCACTGCCTGACACTCTCGTTCCTTTAAAGAGAAACAGTGTAAATTCACCCTTATATACCGGCAGGGAACGTTACTGCCTCGTATTGACGGGAATATCATCTATCGTCGGAATTTTGCATGAGATTTTATACATGATAAACGAACACCGGGTAGTTTATATCTCCGTAAGCGTTCTCCTATGGTATGTAACACATAATGTTTCTCCTCTTCATTCAACCGCTCCAGACGAACAACGTCCATTATTTAAGTAACACGATCCTCGGGTGGAGCATGTTCTTCGAACGAAGAACAGTGAACATTGAACTCTCCTTCTTCGTCGCAACTATGGTATGCGGAGGGTGTCAGTTCCTGGCTAAGTACTTCAGTTCCTACGTCTTTGTCCAGTGCGTTTATGCCAAAACGTGACATGTCTGTGGCGGCACTCAACAGCAAATACCACCACTTGACACTAATTATGGTTGGACGACAGCAGCGCTGAGGTTAGCGCCTTAGGTTACGAACGTTCGGAACCCGGGTTCGAATCCCGGCAACCCGGAGTTCCGATTTTTCTTCCACGCATCTAAATTAGAAAAAAATAACAGTACCCTAGCAACCACATCTACAAGTATCACAGTCAACACTTACATCTCATGTCGGTTTTTTGAGTTTAGTTTGAAAACGTTTCTCCCACGGACAGGATATCTCTGATTTGAAGCGGAATATACGCAAGCTGGTGGTGTACTATTTCGACGTATCTGTTTACGCATACGTGTTGGTATAGTAAACACTCGTGTACGTCGGTTTGCATCATGCGGTGCGTGATTAGACCATTTCATGAATGTTATTGACCTAATCGGATCGCTACTATCTAATCTAGATTGTCTACTATCAGTAGAATCGGTGTACTGTTCGTTATGGTGGAAGAGCAACTCGACCGTTTCGGTTCGTAGCAAGTCGATTCCTAATATTACGTCGTTCACTATAGGTAAATTACACGCGATATGGAAAGCATGGAAATTTTTCGGAAATTTTATATCAAGAGCAGCGAGAGTTTTAATAACTTTCGAAACTATACCGGCGATTTTTACGACTCGACCTACATTGACAGAGTCAAATCCAGGTCTCCACATATTTATGAGCAGCAGTGTAGGTGTTTTTATTTTACGGTAAAACCTTCCAACTCGAATGCCTTTAAAACAATTTCAGTCATAGAATATTGATATAATTCATAAAATATCGATAATCGAAGCCAAGCTGCGTCTCCTGCACTCTCGAATAAAGAGAATTCGTAAAATGATAAAACAATAATTATTACTT
Organism: Bombus huntii; assembly: GCF_024542735.1. Classification (NCBI taxonomy): domain Eukaryota; kingdom Metazoa; phylum Arthropoda; class Insecta; order Hymenoptera; family Apidae; genus Bombus; species Bombus huntii. Next base: position 1,178,468 of record NC_066243.1, read on the forward strand.
CTCAGATTGCGGTTCAATTTCGCCTCGAAATTTACTACTTCATATTTCTCATATTAATAAGCACGGTTGTTTGTAATATTTACAATAATTACAATTCTATATAAACTTTCGCTATGTAAATTGTAATTACACAAAGAATTGATAGTTATCGTTTAACTAAAGATGTAAGAAAAAATACATTTGGTATTAAAAATTCATGTCATTTCTACAAATAATATTACCATGACTAGTGTAAATGACGTTATTGTAACCAGTGTGAAAAAATGAATACCGATAACAGGGAAAAACAGGGAAAGGACATAAATTTATTTTTAATTGCAGAATGCTGGACAAATTTCTGTATCATGATTATTGTTATCTCAAAAATTTCTACTGCTCAATGTAAAAAACGGTTTAATTTTAATCATGAATTACTTATAAACACTTGTAGGGAATTATGTTCGTCGTCTACGTCCAAAAGAGGATATAAGAGTACTCATTGTCATCTTAGGAGTTCTGCGAAGTGGCAAAGTTTTCTTAAAAAGTCAAAAGAGCATTTCGGTTGCTCTCTTTGTTACCACGAAACTAAAGAATCGGCTTTCAAGTTTCCTCATAAAGGAAATGTTTCCTCGTTGCCCGTTTTTTCATAAAGCACAAAATTAAAGGACGTTGACAATAAATGCCAACATTGTATCTTGGTGATTAAAAATTGTCTGCACATAGTGTATATTATCCGTTAATGTATACTATATAAATTCAATAATTTACAAATTAAAAATACTTTATGACTTGAAATTTCAAAAATATTGTGTTGCATATTTTTTATTGATTCGTAATGGTAATTGAATTTATTTGTATTTAATACACACTAACGTGAAACTGGTTTGCAATTATCAGATATGCGATACAGAATATCCTATGGTTAAACAAATAACAGTGCTATTAACGTTATCTTCTTTGCTATGATAAATATTTGATTTATAATGTTATTATGCACAGCGTATGATTGTACAGGTATAATGTCGTGATTATATCGTAACAGCTATCGGATAAATTATAATCTATGTATTTTGGTATAATAATAATCAAATAAATAAATATAAACAATAGATGATTTTACCGAAAAGGTCAATAAAGTTAATGTACATTATGTTTACAGTTAATAAGTATAATTGGAGGAAACATTTAATTCAGATAACTGCTACTATTCTTTGAAGCGTTTCTTTTGAATTTAAAGCATTTAGAGTTTAATTTCAAGTAAATGTTACTTCGTTACATTATTCAGCTGTAACAAAATGCGTAACAGTGAGAATTTCGCGTGAAGTATAATAACGTGCAACACTTTTTACGTGTTTTATCATGCGTTTGCCTCACAATTGCTGCAGAACGATGTAATTACACGATGAGTACTTTAAGTATTTCACATATAAACTTACGTACGTTTTTATTTCTTAACGAACTTTCAAGTTACAGTCAACGTAACAATATTAAATTATTTAACACAGATTGAACAATTAAAGGATTAAAATGCAATTGGGAGGAATGGTGAGATTAAAGTCTAAATAATTAATACGATTATTAGCATTATTTTATTAATCGACGATGTTTACTTACGATGTTTTTTCTGTTTATATAACAATTGTTTAAATAACATTTTAAGCTATTAACTTTTGTATTTTTTGTATTTTTGTATTTTGTTTTTTGTATTTTTCTCCGTATTTTTTAAATTCAAATAATTGATAATTTTTTCGAGAATGTGAAACCTGTTATTTTATACTAATTTTCAAATTGGGAGATCGATAAAGATTTTACAGAAGTAAATTCTTTGATACATAATTCTACTAAAATTATAAAATTGATTCTAATAATCCATAAAATTATTTTTATACTTGTTTTACGATATCAAATGCATGATTTTACATTCTGAAAGATTGAAGTTTATTACAACGTTATTTTATATGAATCTGTTCCAGTATGCGATATTTCTGGCGTTATTATTGTTAATGGAGATGGCAGCCGGTGTCTTAGGATTTGTCTTCAAGGACTGGGTGAGTTTTATCAAAAATCTATTAATATTCTTGCGATAATCTCTACTTGTGTCGATGTACATAATGAGATTATCATTGGGAATTATTTGTTGCTACGTCCTTTAAATTAAAGAAATTTCCCCGCGAGCGAACTTGATAAGTTTCATATTTATAAAAGCTTCGTAAATATTTTTCTCTTTCGTAAGTATTTGGGAATTATTTGTTGCTACGTCCTTTAAATTAAAGAAATTTCTCCGCGAGCGAACTTGATAAATTTCATATTTATAAAAGCTTCGTAAGTATTTTTCTCTTTCGTAAGTATTTGGGAATTATTTGTTGCTACGTCCTTTAAATTAAAGAAATTTCCCCGCGAGCGAACTTGATAAGTTTCATATTTATTAAATCTTCGTAAATATTTTTCTCGTTGTGTCGATGTACACGATAAGACTATAATTGGGAATTATTTGTTGTTATGTCCTTTAAATTAAAGAAATTTCCCCGCGAGCGAACTTGATAAGTTTCATATTTATAAAAGCTTCGTAAGTATTTTTCTCTTTCGTAAGTATTTGGGAATTATTTGTTGCTACGTCCTTTAAATTAAAGAAATTTCTCCGCGAGCGAACTTGATAAATTTCATATTTATAAAAGCTTCGTAAATATTTTTCTCGTGTACATAAAATTATATTAATATCATTTGGTGTAGGATGATGAATAGTTTCCTATATATTCTTGGCGCGACTCATTTATTATATAAACTGTCGCATAAACTTTTGTAGTAACTTTACCAATGTATTTTGTAACCAAGAATAACACGAAAATGTCATATATATTATACTTAAGTCTGACATTTTCATCTAGGTTTTTGTCTAAACAGGTTTACACGAATCTTGGAATTCTGTTTGTTGTACGGATCGTAAAGTGAATTCGAAACACTGTATTGTATTCGAACTGTTTTTAACTATACGTCGAAACAAGTAATTTAACTTAACGATGACTTTATATCGTAAAACTTTAAAATCTCTCTTCGCTACTTGATGATTTCCAGTGGAATAAGTCAATAAGTAAATATCCGCATATCTATGTTACATGGAATACGCGTAAACGTAATTTACAGTCAGAGTTATGGACGATAAAAAGGAAATAAATTTTATGTACTTTAAATATTGCTTCCCCTCTGTGAAAGATTTATTTTTACCATTCTTTCTGGATATCTACAATAACTGCAGTACGTTAGTTCCATTGGGAAAAATAATATGCAAATTTAAAAGTTTGTTTGAAGTATATGATAAAAGAATCTTCGTTTGATATGCCCTTTTTATAATGTTGTTTCAATCTCTGTGAATTGTTTTTAATAAACAAAAAATATAACTCGATATTATATATAGCTCAAAAAACAACGTGTGCAATTAATAACAGCTTTTCCTAATTGTGGCATTTCATCAATATTTGCATGTTTAATTTACGGTGTAGATTATTATTTATTATTTGCCACTTACTGTTAATTATTCATTATTTATTATTCGTGATATAAATTATATTTATAGTGGAAGTATGTGGCGCTTTATATTCGTACAAATTAAAAGAGTTAACAAAAGCTCAATATTTTAATTATGAAGACACGATTAACATTTTTTGGCGTTGCTAACAATTGAAATGACTCTCTAAAAATAAGTTTCGTTTTGGTACTACAGAACGTGCTAAGCACATAACACGCAAAGTTTGAGTTTTGAGTTCATGTACTCGTCGTTCCAATGTTAATTTCATCGTATTCGATAGTTCATACGAAATTTCTATTCTCACAAAGGAATGCACAAATGATTGTTCACGTAAGTCAGTAATTAGAAGGATAAAATGGTTTAATTCTCCTGAAAATGTTGATGTGCTACAAATTAACCAAAGATTCAACATACCGTTCATATCGTGTTCGGATTCATTTTATCGATCGTAATTTATCGCAAAACATAGAATTAATACGTTGATTCGGTATACAGATAAAATCACAAGCCACTGGCGGTTTCCAAGCGTTCATCATCCACTATAGAGAAGATCCTGATCAGCAGAATCTCATCGATTGGATTCAAGAGGATTGGGTACGTGTCATATCGTTATTTGTCCAATTAGATAAGGGAATACGTTTTCTATTACATTAAAAACAGCATATAAATTCTATTAATGTAACAATCTGTGAACTAATTTCATTTATTAATACAGATCTATCGATACAATTAATCAGTACAATTAATTCATTAATATTCAGATTAATACAATTTACTGTCTTTATAATCGGTACATACGCAACGATTAATTGTGTTGATTAATTAGTTAACTAAAGTTGATTAAATAATTGTATTAATTAGTTAATTTAATTGATAGAATTTATCGATTCACGTTTTGACAAGCAATGTGACACTTCAATAGAAACGTTGCTATGTCGCTTCAGTTTCGCAGATCCTGTCAATAGTTATACTACTATTCCAATCCTCTATTCTTTACGTTAGTTCAATTCCTATCCATGAGAGACCGTCATATCGCTGTTCTCGATGCATTTCCTTTCATCTAATGAAATGCCTACATAGTACTTCGGTATTATAGCATGTAAAGGTGCGTTAAGACGATCAATATTACTGTCACTGTTTCTAGTATCTCGACATTACAGGCATCTTCAGACGATCGATTACAATAATACAGGGTGGTTGGTAACTGGTGGTACAAGCGGAAAGGGGGTGATTCTAGGCGAAAAAAGAAGTCGAAAATATAGAATAACAATTTTTCGTTCGAGGCTTTGTTTTCGAGAAAATCGACTTTGAATTTTCGTTGGGTACGCGTGCACTTTATCGCGTCTCGTTATAACGGATCTCACTGTAGATCGTTGTCTCGATGGAAAAATTAAAAAAAAATTTTATTCTATATTTTCGACTTCTTTTTCAAGTAGAATCACACCCCTTCCGCTTGTACCACCAGTTACCAGCCACCCTGTATATCGATCGTCTACATTAGACGGTCTCTTACATACCACGATGTTGAGAAGCTTGAAATATTGACAATAATATCGATCGTCTTAACGTTCCTTAAAAGCTACAATACAGGGTGTCTCGCACAAGTAGAACAAGCCTATGGTCCTGACACGATATTGTATTGAGTGTCGGTTAAGAGAAGACGAGATCGAATATAAGGTATTTATTCGTCGATAGTGTTCCGTAGCTTACGCGATTTGCAATTAAATAGAAAATAGCAAGTTGTACGCGAGGAACGTCACGAAGCAGTTCCTGGAGACAACCCAACTTAAAGTTTCAGCACTGTGAAATGTGCACTTCTAATAAATACCTTGCAACTTGTATATACAGGGTGGTTGGTAACTGGTGGTACAAGCGGAAAAGGGGTGATTCTACTCGAAAAAAGAGGTCGAAAATATAGAATAAAATTTTTTTTTTTAATTTTTCCGTCGAGACAACGATCCACAGTGAGATCCGTTATAACGAGACGCGATAAAGTGCACGCGTACCCAACGAAAAATTTTTATTCTATATTTTCGACTTCTTTTCTCGCGTAGAATCACCCCCTTTCCGCTTGTACCACCAGTTACCGACCACCCTGTATATTTTCAAATTCGTTTGAAATTTTACTAAATTAATTACGAACTCACGATAGCCGTGTCTCAATTTTAAGACATTTAGTATAATATATACAATAATATATACAATGGTATAATATGCATAAAAGTATGCAGCAGAGTTTTATTATTCAAGTGAAATGTATATTTCGTAACGATTGCAAGAAGGACGAAAACTTTTGAAATAGTATAATATATTATTTCGATACTTCTGACGTTCTAAATGTAATTTCATTAAAATAGAATCATTAATAAAATAATAAGTCTCTTTAATATAATACTGATAATTGTATTAATATTAATGAAGAGTTTCAGTAATAATATTATTACAATTAATTAATTAATTATTCCAAGTTAAATTATCATACATGTTAGGGAATCATGTGTTAATTAATTGATTAATTAAGACGAAATTACTGATTCAATATTTCTCATATTTATGACGTTAATTAAAACGAATCTTCAATCTTTATTTAATTAAAATACTTTTCTACGCTATTATACTTTATAAAAATCATGATTTCGATCACAGTGCAGTTTTTATAAAGCATTCTTTGATATAAACACCGCTTTGTTTCACAGTTTCACGAAATGATACGAAGAAAATTATTGAATTCACTGAGCGTGAAGAAAGAACGTGCATTTAAGTTTAACGAAGCTCTTTGAACAGCAGTTTCACACGTTCTCTCTCTCTCCCTCTCTCTCTCTTTCTTTCTACTAAGCAAATTGATACTGTGTCTTCCACTTTTGTTCTTTCCCCTCCTTAATACTGACTTTATTTATAATGGCGAGATTCCTATTTCTTTCATCTTTGTATTATTCAGTGCTAGACACTAAAATACTGTTACACGAAGCAACATGTTAAATACCGATACGCTGCACATACTTGTCGAACTACATAACAAATTAAAGAACATGAAATTGGTGGCACGTAGTTGCTAAAAAACGAAAGCAACACGTGTTCATCGGATTTATTTGATTTAATTGAATTGATTAATGTTCGTTTAAGAGAAAATGTTTCAGCATAACGTTGTCGCAATTATAAAGTTAGAACTAGTAACATTTTGCAAATACGACGAGTAACGATCAAATTTTGTAATTCAATTGCGTAATTCAAATTATATAATTCGATTACGGCAGTTGAAATTATGTAATTCAATTGCGTTAATTCCAATTTTGTAATTCTATTAAACAATTCAATTGCGTAATTGAAATTATGTAATTGGATTACAACACAATTGAACGTAATTGAATTAATATGTAATCGAAATAGAGTGTTATTAAATTGCGTAATTAAATTACAGTGTAATTCAATTAACGCAACCGTATTTTACAGTTACAGTGTTGCGGCATCGAGGGCCCTAAAGACTGGGATCGCAATAATTATTTCAATTGTTCGTCGAGCGACATTGGCTCGAGGGAAGCATGCGGCGTGCCTTTTAGCTGTTGTAAACGAAAGCCAAATGTAAGTTTTTTTTTTTATGTCACATTAGTATATTTTTTCTTCACTTGCAATAAAAGAATTTCTTACCTCTGTTAAATAAAGAATTAATTGCATGCGAACTGCAGTGATGATTCTTCTACAATATACAGGGTGGTTGGTAACTGGTGGTACAAGCGGAAAGGGGGTGATTCTACGCGAAAAAAGAAGTCGAAAATGGAGAATAAAAATTTTTCGTTTGAGGCTTTGTTTTCGAGAAAATCGACTTTGAATTTTCGTTGGGTACGCGTACACTTTATCGCGTCTCGTTATAACGGATCTCACTGTAGATCGTTGTCTCGATGGAAAAATTAAAAAAAAAACTTGTATTCTATATTTTCGACTTCTTTTTTCGCGTAGAATCATCCCCTTTTCGTTTGTACCACCAATTACCAACTACCCTGTATTATATTATCGTATTCAATTTAGGAAATAATCTGAAGAAACCGTAGCCATAGAACCATGGACATTTTTCTCCATTTTTTTTCTTTTTTTTAAATTTTTCCATCGAGACAACGATCTACAGTGAGATCCGTTATAATGTACCGCACGCGTACCGACCGAAAATTCAAAGTCGATTTTCTCGAAAACAAAGCCTCAAACGAAAAATTTTTATTCTCTATTTTCGACTTCTTTTTTTGCGTAGAATCATCCCCTTTCCGTTTGTATTACCAGTTACCAACCACCCTGTATAAACAAGTACAAGATTTCACTGTATTTGAAATAAAAATGTTATTAGTAAGTTTATATCTCAGAATATTGTCTCCTAATCATTCCTTCGATGTTTTCAGGAAATTATAAAAAATAAACAGTGCGGCTATGATGTTAGAAAACCTAGCTACGTAAGTAATTTTTTCAAATTCAATATTACCTTTAACACTAAACGTTGTATTATTATAACGAAAGCAGGGATCGAATGAAACTGTTCAAATGTCCAAGTAGACATGAAATAACAGTAATTTTTTAACTGTCGTGTTTTGAAAAAACAGTTGTAAAACGAAGTGCATCTACTGAAACTTTCATCCTATACATTTTTGCATAAATAGGAAACTTTTAGTTCTGTAGAAGCACAAGAGAGTTTTAGTTCAAGCGAGACATTTATTTTGCTTTGAAACAGTTAAAGTTGAATGTTTTCAAACTGCTCTTCAGTGCTCAAACTGCTTAACCGCTCAAAGCGATTTAGAAAATACAAAATATTCTTTTTAAAATGAAACTCTGAACTCTAAGCATATATATATATATATATATATATATATAATTAACTGCATATTGTTTTGTTCAATCTCATTGTTTGTAAAATGAAATAACTGTATCTATAAAAATCACAACTTACTTTCTCTCTTATACTCATTCTGCTTTCAACTTTTTAAATAATGCTAATTAAAACATAATTCTAGCTTTCATACTTTCCTCTAAAATATTTGTTAAAAAGTATGTATATAATCTTACACAATTTTTGGCATACAAAATGGCTGTTATAAGGGAACTTTTGCAGCAGAATCAAAGTACTAACGTATAAAGTAAACGTAAAACAGAAAAAGAGTTATTGAAAAATTAAAAGCTCAGTAACTGACTTTTATTTATAAGAGTTAGCTGTTTCATTCGACCCCCCCCCCCCCCCAAAGAAAACTTCTACTTGTCGTGTTTGCAAGGTTTCTTCTCTTAAAAATTATATTTCCATTAATTGTACTCTATATTACTGCATTCATCTATTCTAAAACCATGTTTTTCACCATCACTTTATTTACCGTGACCATTACTTACATTCTTTCTGCGAGCATTTAAAATAACTTCTCATTTCTGCTTTTTCTTAATCAGTGCCTTTCATATATTTTACACTAACTAACTAATAGGCTTGAACGAGCTATTATACTCGTTAAAATATGGACAGAACACTACACTAGTTTTTACGCTTTCGTTTGCTGATTCTCATTTGTCTCGAGTGCTGACAGTTTAATTTTAATCTTTAAATGTAGCTGCCATGTCTAGTTACAAGATAAGCTTCGCTATTAAAGAAGGAAGTTTTGTAATAAAATATGACAGTGGAGATAAAACAATCTTGAAACTAAGACGAGGTTTCACAACTTTTATGTTACTTTTTTTATTAATCTTTTGAAATAGCTACATTTTGGGATAATAAACGTAAAAATTCAAAAATTTGAACAAACATGCAGAACACATTGAAGTTCTCAAGCAAAGCTGGAAAACATTTGTCCTATGTGGTTTTTATTTCGCTCGTCCCTGCGCTGTGTCGTCGAATTTGTTAGTTAATTTGTATACCGACCGTTTCATAAATCAATGCTAAATAATTTACCCTTTCCATTTTGCATAAATAGATATTCTATAAATTGTTTGTTTGCTATTTACTGAACTGTGAAAATAAATTCTGAGTGGTTTGCAAGATTATCAATCCTCGATAAAGCAGATGTCCTTTTTTATCAAAGATAACGAAATCACAGACGAGGTTCTCGCGATTTGTTTTCAAGTGTCTTATCTTCTGTTTCGAATCTTATACTATCTAACATCTTTTTAGAGGCCCTTCAACTTTTTAAGTCTTTCTAACTTCGTAATAACTACGTAAGATACATAGGCATGAAATGTTTTGTTAAATTCCTAGGGTTCTTGATTTTATATAATAGCTAGTTTCAAAGAATAAATCTGTCATGTAGTTTGAAATTGTACTTTTTAGTTGCTGCATATTTATTTATACTTCATATTTAGCATACGATTGAAATTTAAGTTTTCTTTAGTTCTGCCATTGGTTACCAATCGAAGTACATTTTTTAAATATTTTTGGAGAAGAAGAGCGAAATCAAAATATGAAATTTCAGTTTCGGCAATCGATACGTTCGAAAGATATACAAATTTTGTCTGAACCATTTTTCATACTACTCGTATTTTCCCAGATATTTGAGCGTTTTGACAGCTAGATAGGGCATACTATTGATCTTGGTATATCACACACTTGCGACGAAAGTGAAGCGATTCAAATAACGCGATTTTCGAGTTATCACTATGAAAATCTGGCGATTATGAGATGTTCAATTCATCTTGTTCATTTAGCTTCATAATTTGGCCAGTAGAGAGCAGTTATTTCGCCCTTCTCGATTCGTGTTACTGTATTTTATAAATTATAAATGTGTACGTCTTATTGTAAGTTGTGTTTTGACTAGAAAGAGATCCTCCAAAAGTTCCTGTCAAAAATGAAAAATAAACTAAAAACGAATAAAACACATTTAAAATACATTTCATGAATTTGTTCATTCGTTCTATTCATAAATTTGATTTAATTACATTCTAAAATAGCTTTCCTATTCTGTATAACATACTTTCTCAAGTTGAGTCACGTTCGTGGCAAGTGTTCGATGCCATCGACAAATTTAGAAATCAAAATTTTCGAAATTGCGTTTGGAAATCAGATCTATCCAAAATCTTTTATCATAGAAAATAGGAAATAACCTCACGAAGCCTTTCTAGATCTTTCGAACGCACAAGGCACTTGTGTAAAATAGAAGACATTTAATCGATTTTGATAATCTTGGAATATATCGTCAAATATTTATCGATATTTTGAATATCTTTTCCCATATATTCAACCATCGCTCGTCTTTAATTTTCAGGTTATAAAACAATGTATGATTAATATTTTACGTGTTATTTAACAATTTACTTTGAATAAATGTTTACCGAACAAAAATTATCAGTGACAGTAACTATATTTGTTACATTTACGAGCTGTCGAAGATCAGAGCGAAGTGCAACATTCTGTACATCAATCGATTCATCGAAAATCATTTTACGCAAGCGTTGGCAGCCGCTTAATGGCGGTCGGATATTAATTTAGCCCAACCTATGACCTATGACCTATTGATTTTTCTTTATTTGTACAATATTAAATTGGCTGTAAAAAAATGCGGCTTACTCTAGAATGAAATGTAATCTGGATTTAATTGAAATTTTTAACGAATATCTCGGAAATTAAATTTGAGCAGAATATACGTACGTATGGGAAAAAAATAGTCCGAACGTCGATAATATTTCAACACCGTCGAAGTCGGTAAAGTGCCTCGCCTATTCTACGTAATTACCACGCACAAATTGCCAAAATAAAGATTTCATGTTTCACGCTTTTCTCTCGATCGGTCACCGACGCCATTCGAAACTGCAATCCTTATACAAGGTGGTTCGTAAATAATAGTACAATTGGGTACAGGATGATCGTACGTGAGAGAGTAAGTCGAAAATATGCACTTAAATATTTTCATATTGCGCTCTGTTTCTGAGAAGATGGAATTTGAAAATTGATCAGGTTCTACATTTTTTACTTATTCTCACTTAACCTGTCGATTATTTATTCATGTTCAGTACGTAATTAGTCACATTTTCAAACTCGATCTTCTCGGAAACGGACCGTCGTACAGAAAAATTGTATTCTACATTTTTGTCGTATTTTTTCTCGTAGAATCGCCTCGTACCAAAATTCTACCATCAATTACGGACCATTGCGTATAATTAAACAAACTGAACGTAGTCTAATGAACGCAATATAAAACCAAAAGATAGAGAATTAAACAACCGCGCGTAATTCCGATGTTCGAATTCCGAAATTCGATGACTGCACAGTGGTCGACGTACTATTCGTATGTAGAAGCAAGGTATCGTTGTTTGTACGCGTTATCAACATGCCGCAGGCACGACAACGTAATCCTAAATCTTCGATGCAGAAACTTTCATAGTGGTTTCTTCAATCATTTTGTTTGCACTTGGTAAATGCAGACTGGGGAGAGGAGTATATACGAGAGAGGCTGTCTAAGAGCAGGCGAAGAATGGCTAGAATTGAATCTCGTACCTGTCGCTGGTACTGTTGTCAGCACAATGGTCTTACAGGTACATTGCCGTTGAAACGTGTCACTGACTGTGCTAAATAAGAGTTTAAACTTTCTCTTTTCGTTTATACAATTTCTACGATTGCTTGGACATCGATCGATGTATACATATATATTGATAACCAACTATTTATTCTATTAATTACTTTATTGTTATTCTATCGTATATTTACGAATTATTCTATCTTAATTCTAATGTATATTTACAAATTGTTAGAAGTAAAAGTAGAATCCTAATTCTATAGAATTTTTATTTTATTCTCTAGTTTTGAACACAGACTTCTATATATTGTTACACTGCTAACTTCTTGTGTATTCCCAAAGAACATAACCTAACAAACACGAAGATGGTACCTCGCTGGGGGTAGCCACCCATATGATAATCAAACAGCCAAAAAATTCTGCCAAATGTCCAAATTGGACAAATTGTGAATGTGAAATATTAAATAAGAAAAAAAAACTACTTGTGTATGAAGCGTCCATGTTATGTACTACGAAAAGGTAGGGAACTGCGTGTAACATGGAACACCCAGTTTTTAAAGCTGCCCAAAAAGAGAAACGGACGTTTCTCTAACGAAATTAACACGTTAATGGTTAACTATGCAGAAGCTTAAATGTGTCGAAGTAATTGAAAGGCAAAATAAAATACGTCTAATGCGACGAGCTATAAAGATAGTAGCCAATATGAAATACCTAGAAAAGAACACTCTATTTTTATTGAGAAGAATAAATATTTATTTAAAGAAAAAGGACAAGTGAGCAAATATCTTCCATTTTTTTAACTTGTATTCCATCATATTAATTTTCTTTCGCGCACCTGAGGTACATTCGTCGTATTCCCGATGAAAACGACGAATATGTTGCACCGATTTTTCACTATTCTTGTCCTTTTCGTAATTGCCGCCAAAAAATAAACATAGTCCTGTATCATCGTGGTCGTTAGAAGTGACGATATCGTTGACGTGTTCTACATTACGTACACCTAATGTGATTTTCTCGAAAACGAAGCCAGCGATTTTGTTATTCTTCATTTTCGTCTTATTTTGAACCATAGGATCTCTCTATTTTTTTTTTTTTTTTTTTTTTTTGATACTGCAAATATTTAGATACGTTTCTTTTGTGTAATTAAACTGATATTGTTAGCGAAGTTGCAAAGTATACTAATACCGTCTCTTACAAAGCAGCAATAAATTCGATAATAAAACAGATTGTAAAAATAATTTTGATAAATTATAAACGAGCCGATTGCTTCATTTCATAGTTCTCGATTGCAATGCAATGATCGTGACATGCAACATTCGTCTGATTTGTCGTCTGACAAAAATTGAATAGGAAAATTACGTTATAACGTAAATTCCTGCTTTTTTTTTACATTCACAGCGTAATTCGCAAAATTTTACTTGGCGCGTCTTCGCGATAGTAGAAATAGGTGTAATATGAGGAAAATATTTCTTGTATGTCCTGGCACGTTCAAAGTCTCGCAAAAGATGAATTCGCATTAAAGTGCTCGGTGAAATGTAACTTTTAAAATGATATATCGCGGGCATGAAGTTGATAAAGGAGTGAAAAAAACGATGTATGACCAAGCAGAGGAAACGCTATATAAATAGCTTGACTTTTTTATGCTTTTATTACACTATTGGATTAAAGTAAAATATGTTTCTAACAAAAGATTATTTTAATATCGTGAAAAATTGCCAATATATTGAAAATTTAATACCGATACCGTTTATTCGATGCACAGTAAATACGAGTAAAATAAACGTAGTAAAATATTTTTGAATCGTAGTGAGCATCGTAAAAGTTATAAATCGCACGTACTAGCTTTTTATTAAATTCAGTTTGTATAATGTTACTCTGATCAGAAATTCACGTTCTAACGAATCGTTGGTTAACATAATATAAATAATGCAAGTGAAATATTCGGGTTCATGTCTACTTAGTTGAGGATTTTCTGTAAAAGAAAAAGTGGCGTAAGACGTAGATAAAACTTGCTACATGGCTGACGTATTTTCATATGTTGTTAGAAACGATACAAATCTCTTCTTTTTTTTTTTTTTTTTTTTACATAAAAGGATAAAACTCGTCGACCTGTACAATGCTTTAGTTTGTTAGTTGAAATAGAGGAATGAGAATGAAAACATTTTGGAAAAATAAGAAAATGATCGACCGATGTCAAGCTAAAGATAGAAAAATAGTGCTGGCTTTTTCCTATGCAGAGAAATATTGAAAAAGGATTATCGATGACACGCGATTCAGAAAAGTATCAGAAAGAGAAAGTTTTAACTTTTTGAACGATGTAATTCTTAGTTGAAATAACAAATTGCAAACATGGTGTCGCATGTAACTGTAAAGTGTACCATGTTCTAAGTATGTTAAATTATTTATTCACCTTCCTTGTTTGATTTGCTTGAAGCACATTGTTTTATCATATATTTATATACCTTTTAATAGCCGCTGTTTCTGTAATAATATGTACGATCACTATGTGCTGGAAAAGTAAATATAACTAAACACGTGGCTACGTAACGAAGCAAGTAAGTATGTAGGAACATTGGAAATTTTAATAAGCACGTGGTAAAATGGATAAACAGCGTGTTTTACATTTATAGTTCGTATATTTGCGTTTAGAACGGTAAGTACTTCTAATGCAAGATAATGTTTCAATTGCAAGATTATACCACGCTAGCTTCTATACTTCACACGTAATCATTTTCTACTGATTTTGTTAAGTATTACGGTACAATTGTACATGGTATAGAAAACAGACCGATTGGAAACGAATATTTTAAAAAATTTGAGAAACTATACTAATTTATCGAGGAAAGCAAAATTATTGCGAACCTGACATTATTGCGTAAGCACTAACAAAAGTTCTACTTTAGATCGAGTCTGTATAAATTTCATCCGTATTGCCTTACCGACAGGGTACGTGTACCTTTCGTCGTAACCGAAACGGAAAAAGTTGCAGCATAAGAATTGGCAGATTAGTTTAACTGGTTTTGGTTACGTATAAGTATTATAAATGACCAAAGTGGACGTCACAAATGCTGAAAAAAGATTCCGTTATCGATAATGGTTATCGGTAATCGAAAGGAAATTTCATCACAGACAATGGTTATCGATAAGTAAAAAAAAATTCGTCACGGGAAACAGATATTGGTGAGCAAAAGAAGGTTTCGTAGCGAATACTAATTATTAGGTTATTGGTGACGAAGAAAATTCTCTCGCGAATAATGGTTATCGGTAATCAAAAAAATTCTCTCACTTATAATGGTTTTTGGTGAGTGAAAAAAAATTCCTCCACGAATAATGGTTACCGGTAACCAAAAAGGAATTTTCCCGTCGATAATAGTCATCGATAAGCAAAATCCTCTTGAGCATCATTTATAATGGTTATTCGTAACTGGACTACTTGAAAATTAATATCGTTTAATCATTTAATTGTTAAACGAATTTCTTCAAGACTCGAGTCTTTTGTTTAAACGAAAATTACCTTCTTGCCAATGAGCTTTTTCA
This sequence comes from Bombus huntii, assembly GCF_024542735.1. Lineage (NCBI taxonomy): Eukaryota > Metazoa > Arthropoda > Insecta > Hymenoptera > Apidae > Bombus > Bombus huntii. The sequence continues at coordinate 1,193,969 of NC_066243.1, forward strand.
AAAAAATTCTCAAAACCAATTGTTATTTCTGATCTCTGCTTACCAATCTATGTTCAGCTTATTTAATGCATGTAGCTTCCCCATATTCTATGGCAATATAACAAATGGACCACTTATGCAAACTTAAAATCCAACGTATGTAATATATGTTTCCCTTGTCTGATAATCAGCGCAATAAATTATGGCCAAGTCGCTGTATAATCATGACATTCGGGAGATTACGTTTCCTTCCTTAGCGTATACAATAAAAGTCTGAGGGAACGTACGAAATGTCATGCGAGCGGCAAACGGTTGCATATTTCAGGCGCAACTGCCTCGTTGTCTCGTACGATGTCAGTCATACAGATACTGGCATAAGTCATATCTGTTGAATTCTGACAGTTAGTACCGATGTTACATCTATAAAAAGATATTTCTTAAATATCCAAACCCTTAACGCTCAAGTTCATAACATTAAATAAGTAGGCGTTAAACAAGGATAAGAGAATATTCTGAAAATAAATAAAAAACAAATTGAAATTTATTTTTCTTTTTTTTTTAAAAAAGATTGTATAGGGGCGTCACGCCAAATGGTCGTAATAATTATTTTCCCTCTTTTTACTGCTACAGGCAATTGCTGTATTGTGCACTGGTTAAATTAGGCTTGACACGTATCATCTATACCACTACTATCGATGAAGTAATAAATTAAATGCGACTATAAAGTGGTGAATAATTGCATGGATATTGGCAATTTCCCGCGAATATTATGAAATTAGTTTGTAACAAAGAAGATTATGCAGAAAATTTAATGAACCGTGAATGTGATCACATGATATCTGGAACAGATTATAATTTGTTATACAGGGTGGTTGGTAACTGGTGGTACAAGCGGAAAGGGAGTGAAAATATAGAATAAAAACATTTTTGTTTTAATTTTTCCATCGAGACAACGACCTACAGTGAGATCCGTTATAACGAGACGCGATAATGCACGCGATAGTGCACGCGTACCGACCGAAAATTCAAAGTCGATTTTCTAGAAAACAAAGCCTCGAACGAAAAATTTTTATTCTATATTTTCGACTTCTTTTTTCGCGTAGAATCATCCCCTTTCCGCTTGTACCGCCAGTTACCAACCACCCTGTATATAACATATAAAATATATTATGAATTATATTATGATTTATCTATTTATTCATTATTAAACAAGTTTAATATTTATTCTTTTATATTATAATTCAATAGATAACAGTAAGATATTGTAATAACCATTAGAGTAATTTCTAAACTATATTTTCCTTAATCAACCGGTTTATTCGGATGATATCGTTGTTTTTTCTTGTCTAGTTTCCTATTTTGATCAAATACAAAATTACAGTTGTTTCTTCTCGATATTGTAAAAAGAGACAAGTAGGAAGGATCAAAGAATTCGATCAGAACTAGGAGTATTGTCTTATTTCCTTAAATTCAAATTCCAGAAATATATCAATGATGCAACATATCCTAACGCGATAAAATTCGTTTGGGCAAAGTTGTTAACTATTCGCGTGTACGTCTAAAATCATTAACGTTTATTATTAAGCGAAACGAATACTCTGTGTATATGAATAAGCAAACATTAGCAAACACAGGGTTTACTGTCACATTCACACGTACATACGCTGAAATGTTCGAATTTGCATTAGCAGCACGGAATATCCTTACGGGCATCGCTATGTCTATTCGACAGATCAGAATCAAGGCAGAATCGCTGTGGTTTCACATTGGATTGATTTCATTAATTTCTTTCTTCTGTTTTCGCGTGTTAGACTCGGTTAATTAATTTTTTAAGTAGACAGTGATACGCGCGAATGAGCGAGAATAACTCTAGAAATACGCTATGAAAACCGTGAGATGGAATAAATTGGCAGTCTCGAGTAACTTCGCCAAGTTCCAAACGAGAACTCTTAAGTAATTGGAGCATCTATCGCCTTGCTAATGAGGCAGTCGCACAACATCACGATATCGTAATAGAGGCGAAATAGTGAAAAAGATTCCAGTAGAACCAGGCGGCAAGTTAGACGGGGGCGAAAGAAAATAAGGGAAGAAGGACGAACGAGGCAGCTAAAAGCGTTGCGTGGTTACTTCAACTCTGGGAGGTACATAAATGTAAGGCGCCGTGTAATAAAGTGGGCTTGTTACTTAGCCTGCCTACTGACGTGACGTTCTACACAGCCGGCTTGTACTTCCTTATCAGTTTCTCTGCTTTTCTTTCACGCTCCGTAATATTCGTAATATCTAGCTACGTAATATTAATGCAGAAAAGTTTACGTAACAATTATTTATATACAGTTCCTCGCGTTTTAATATTCTGACACGACTTTGTCCGCGTATCCAGGCTGAGCTAGAACATGTAGGAACATAGGGCAGGATCTGATTCGGCACAGTAAAATGAGAAGAAAAGTTCACGTATAAACGTATAATAAATATTAAAATATTAATAATAAAAATATTCACGTATAATGTTGTGAACACTGTAACACCTTTCTTGCCTACCTTCAGAGAAATTACTCCAAGTGATCAGGTCCAGCTTCGATAGAGACGCATCATAGATTGTCCAACTGGTTCGAGCAGCTTACACGGACACGTTAGCGAATTTGGTCGTCACGTTGAGTTTCCTAAGGAGTTTCAACCTTGTCGATTGACATTTTATGAACAAGAGATTTTAAACGCCTTCATAACTAATTTTTGTTTCATATTTGGTAAACTATTTACAATCAATTCTCTTTGAGAATTATAAGTAAATTATTTTGGCGTGGTACTGTAACTTGGATTATAAGAGTTCATAGTATGTTTGATTCTAGTTGAATCTAATGCTTCAATCTAAAGGGTATTGTCTTTTTAATCTGCGGTCAAGTAATTGGGTAACTAATGGGTTTTGGTGGTTGTTAACTCTTATATTATATCTGTTTCTGAACTTGGATATTTCTTCTTTAACTGTGGGTATCTCAAGGTCGCGATGTACTGTTTCGTTGGTAACATACCAAGGTGCATCTATTAAGGATTTTAGAGTTTTTGATTTTCATGACCAATGATCGGATTGATTCAGATCTGGAAAGCTGGTCAGGAAATAAGCATAGCATGGCCTATCCATGTGGCAGGAAATTTTTGATCTACCAGGCATGTAAATATGAAACCGGAATTTTTGTATATACACGTTTATTGTATGAAAATGATTAAAAATATTTTATTCGAAGTATTGCCCATCGCTAGCTATACATTTTTCCCACCTGTCTGGCAATTGGTGGATGCCATGCCAAAAAAACTGTCGCTCTTTTGAGGCAAACCAGTCATCGAGCCATTTTCGTACATTTTCGTAAGAAACGAAGTGCTGGTCAGAAAATGCGTGTCTCATCGATGCAAATAAATAATAATCGTACAGAGCCAAGTCTGATGAGTAAGCCGCGTGCGAAAGTATTTCCCAACTGAACGCTTCGATCGTTTTCTTGACCGGTTTTGCTGTATGCAATGGTGCATTATCACGAAGCAAAATTACTTTGTGTCGCCTTTTTTGATATTCTGATCGTTTTTCACGCAAAGCTCGATTCAAATCGATCATTTGTCGTCGGTAGCGCTCGGTATTAACGGTTTCGCTAGGTTTTAACAGCTCGTAATAGATCACACCCTTCTGATCCCACCAAACACAGAGCATTGTCTTCCGTCCATAGCGATTTGGTCTTGTAGTCGATGTCGGTGGTTCGCCTGGAGCTACCCATGATCTTTTACGCTTAGGATTCTCAAAATATATCCACTTTTCATCGCCAGTCACAATTCGGTGGAGAAATGACTTTCTTTTGTATCTGGCGAGCAGCATTTCGCATGTGGTTTTTCGGTTTTCCTGCTGTCTTTCATTCGGTTCGTGTGGAACCCATTTTCCCATCTTCTAGATCTTTCCCATGGCTTTCAAACGCATGGAGACGGCTTCTTGTGTCACGTTTAATCGATCAGCGAGTTGTTGTTGCGTTTGAGCGTCATCCTCGTCCAACGATGCTTGCAATTCGCTGTCTCGAAACTTTTTCGGTGGTCTTCCACGTTCTTCGTTCCTCGCGTCAAAATCGCCACTTCTGAATTTTTTAAACCACTCAAAGCCCTGTAATTTACCAGGAGCATGCTCATCGTAAGCTTCGACGAGCATTCGATGCGATTCTGCAGCAGTTTTCTTCAAATGGTACCAGAAAATCAATGCTGTCCGCAAATCGTAGTTTCCAGGCACAAAATTTGACATGTTCAACGCTATTACAAACTACGCTGTTGTATGAAACTTGTATTGTTTTGAGTCGAAAATGTTTGTGAGATGTCAACAAAGACTTTTGGCATCAATGACGCAGTTTAGTGACAACTACATTATCAGCTAGGGCCATCTATAGACAAATTCCGGTTTCATACTTACAGGCCTGATAAGTAGTGTTTAGTATCACAAAATAAACTGTGATTCGACACCGAGATCATATCGAGTATGTATTTATGTGAACTTTACTGTTTATGTTAGCTTGCTGATACAGTCCCTGCCGCACTTCTCGCATGTTCTGACTCACCTTGTATATTGTATGTACATATATTTATTTCTCCATTCATACATCATAGTTTTTGGATACACTCAATCGTCTTAAGCCTAAATTACACTTGAACGATAAACGTAAAACCCAGGATCTACAGCCTATACATAGATATCTGCGGTAACAACGTTTCTATGGTTTTTATGACAACTCAGTTCTCTTAGCAATTGCTCAGGTTTCCTGCTATTCTATCCATGTATTTGTTGCTTTGTGTAAAAGAGGATGATTTAAATATCTTACTGCTTATTCTACGAAAATATGAACCATTTCTTGTAGCTCGAAAGTAAATAATTTCTCCCTAACAATAGCTCTTATACAGATACAAATAGCAATAAATGGAGAGATATTTCCATGTTTAAATATCAATATAATTAATCGTAATGGTATTTTCTTTTTATTAAAAGTTTCATCCAATAATTCTACGCATCTAATCATAAAATCGTTTTTAACTAGATCCACTTTCAACAACTTCAATCTCCCACTTCGTTATGTTCTCAGGTTCTGAAGTACTTTGAAGATACACGGCCACTTGAGAGTAAATCTATCGCGAGTTACACTCGATAGCGTTTGTCGCGAGTGACTCTCGAGAGCAGCTCGCGATAGTTTTACCTTCAAGTGGACGCGTACCTTTACGTCTTCAGCCTCGTCTACACTGACAGACAACTGTCCATAGACAACTTTCCACAGTTAATCTGTGCACGTTGTTCGAGAAAAATCGGGAAATAACAGCAGGTAAAATGCAAGTTTCCATTGCGATAGAAAATAAGGGACTACGTCTATGGACAGATGTTAGAAGAACGTGGAAACGACAACATGCAGTTCAATTTAATCGTCTGTACGCTGCCAGGCTTTGTTTTGATTTTCTTTCTTTCGCCACCGGTTCGGCAACAATTCTCGCCTTCCTTTCTATTTTCGGACCAACTTTCCATAATAAAATGTCAAAACCAGTTTTCGACATCCTTACAAAATTCTTAAATCCAAGGCCGTCTTCTAGGCTTATTTCCGCAGGAAGATCGTTTCTATAGTGACAACTATTAATTGCGGATTTTTATACAAGTTCATGTTTTTGAGAATATAATTAAAAAGGTGTAGGCTCAGTAGGGAATTGTTTTACCTGTCAAGCATTATAGAAAGTGTTACGCTTTGTACATTTCATACATTTCTTCATATTATGTGCATTCTCTGCAATATTGTATTGTCAAATTTTCCACGAATCCATAAAAATCCGCAGTCTACTGACAGTCTTCGACTAAAGATCTCCGAAATAGTTTAACAGTTCTCTGCTTTATCTTCCGCAAATTACAGAATGTACAATGTGCCCCATAAGTCGCGATAGCAACCTTGCTCAAAGACACGGACCTGAACACGCTCCAACTTTATCACCAAAACTGAATCAAATATCTGACACCTGCGGCATTCTAAACTCTATCGGACATATCCTAATCATCTGTGCTAAATACGATATTGCAAGGGTATAGCACGACCCAACTAATTTGTCCAATGTGTTACAAAAGGAAGACTCGTGCGAGAAAGTTCTAAGTTTCCCCAAAGATATTGATTTGTACAACATATTATACGTAGGTACGCTCTGTGCCACTAATCATCCTCACCGTAGTCACTAATAATCTCGAAAGGTGCATGTGACCTTAAGCGCATAATAGAAAAAAAAGAGACATAACCGGAGACACTAATTAGGTGCGATTGCTGTAGCTGCAGGTATTACATTTTGTTTATGTCCGCTTTCTCGTCTCGTTGGACAGGCTATAAGGGTGTGCGGGTACCCGAAATTATGGGTTGGGGCCATTGTGGTCGTGCAAAAGGTCGGCTGATACAAAATTACGAGTAGCCGGAACCCTCATTAGGCTTTAGCCTTTAGACTGCAATAGACAAACGACATCGTGTGCAGACAGTTTGCATACATGATCCAATGACTGGCAGCGAACACTGTACGAAGACTATTATCTACGGACAGTATCTGTGAGTTTTATCTTTTTTGTTATTTAATTTATACTTTACAATTTATCCAGCTGGACAGCTCTGTGAGTGTAGACGAGATATTCACGATGCATTCAGCAGAAGGTATTTTAGTCGACATGCTGCGGCCAGATTCTCTGGAAACAATATTCCTGTTTTTTGGTAAACGTATTCGGATTACTTGTCACGTCCAAACTCTCTCACGCGTCTTCCGAAAATTCGATCCTGTGTCACCCGATAGCTACGTGACTTCGAGCAGCCAGCTATCCTTGAACGTTTGGATTACTCATTCTCACGAAATCCCGTCTGACCATTCGCAGGCTAAAACTCTGCTATAAAATAGAAATAACGAGATAGAAAGGTAAAATATAAAACGTACGAGAGCGTACCGTTTAGTATTAGCTGAATTGACTTTGACGATATTATAATTTCGTTTACCATGTAACATGTACATAAACGTTTCTTGTGATTTAGTAGTAACTCTTTTATGCTTATAAAAATTTGAAATTATGTAAATGAAACGTAGAATCTGATAGAAAAAATTCCATTGGAAAAAAAGAGAGTATGTGCAAATATCTTTTGCAATGTCTTTATGTAAACACGTTACGTCACGAAGTTAAAATGGTTAAAAACGAGTACTATTATTTATATTAAATATTATTATATATATTTATGGCTGACAATGTACATACATATGTATTTATTTCTTTCGTTTTCTGTCCTGTCTATTTTCTCGTTTCACTGCATCTCACGCTGTTTCTACCAAATATTACATTGGACTAACAACTACATTCGCGAGGTTCGAGAGCACAACGGTAAGCCAAAGTAGCCAATCGCCTTTGTTTTGCAGAACTATGAAGTTGCCAAAGTGATTTATGAAAAAGGTTGTATTCAAGCTGGGGAGGAATGGGTGGAACGAAATCTTCTTGCAATTGTCACTGGGGCGGTTACCACGGCATTTGCACAGGTATAATTTATTATTTTCAACATATCTTTATGCTTGCTATTTAATTCATTAATTACACGTTATTTCTGTATCAAATCTGTATTATTGATAATATTGTACTACATTATTATGATAATGTCACACTGTATTATTACGATAAACGTTAAATGTCAAATATAATACGAGAATCGTCCAGATAGTGATACCTGTTTTGACGTATTAATAACAATGCAAATGCATTTTAAAGATGTTTCTTTATTCGTAACTTTAGCATACGTACTTGGAATATTTATCGTAACGTGAGACGAGCTTTTTACCTGCGTTGTACAAGACGATTCCACTAACGTTGGAATGTTGTGTTCTCTACTATGATGAGGTAAATACTGGATTGAAAAAGTAGACTTTCCATGCAATCGTTTGACTGGATTACTTACTGCAATGGTACCACTCTACTGCACTGAAAACACTGTTTACATTATTCCGGTTACGATCCAGTGCTGGATTGGATCACTACAATGTTACTAGACCAATGTAAACGCAGTTTTACGTCCTCAACATCCAGAAAGCGTAAAGGTGCGACAGACGGTACTTCGTTATCGACGGGATGTTCAATTTGCATCGTGATTTTAAACGAACGAAACTTCTACAATATTAGTTATTCAGACACGGAATTTGGTATGATTTGTGTCAACGTATGATTGAAGCTAGGTGGCCTTCTATAAGCACATTGCGTCGTTTTATATGACTTTACTTTCTGGACGACTCTCGTATCTAGACTGCGGATTATTATGTATTTATGATAAACTTGAAAGTGCAAAAATCCATGAAAATAAGGAACTGCATAAAAATCCGCTGATAATATCGATTCCTTCGTTGTTATTTTATTGCTTATCTTGAAAAATTCTTCGAAAACTGAAAGTAAACTATTTTTTACTTTATAGTTTGTACACGTGATGAATTTATTGGATTTGCTATAACGTATCGGCGTTGTAATTCAAATATATTTTGTATTAACCGCATATACATATTTGGGCATGTATACGCATCGAAATGCTTGAAAATGGGAAAACATGTTGCACGAAACCAACAACGGAAGCAATTTGTTACCTACGTTAATTTCTGCCGAAAGATTAATATTCACACGCTCGCTGGTAATAAGATAGCACACGTGTACTATCATTAGATTCTCTTCGAATTTCAGAATTCCTGAAATTTTACAAATAATACACAGGAAACACCTAAATATCATTATTAAATGGTCGCATAAAAAAGCTCCAGACGACAAAATTACACTTGGAGGACCAGATGCAATGACAGATGAAATCTTTTCTGCAAGTAATTTTTTTAGGGAGACTTGGAGGTTATTTTCTTTTTAATGAAATTACGTATTATTGTGCACACCAGTCTACATGCTTCTTTATCCTTTGTAAAAGCTGTTAAAGTGTTCGTATCTAAAAATTACTAGCCCAAAAGATATTTTAACTTGAATTTCGTTAAACTTATTGTATGAAAGACAAAGAAAATCGGAAGACAGAATTACTTGCAATTTTCCTTGTCTTCTATAGGCAAATTCAACAAAATTAACAATGTATTCGATATAATATCTAAATATCATTTGATTTTTATATTTCATCTGTAAAAATGAACCTCTACTCCACTTTTTATTAATCTCCGAATTTTGTTATATAATTAAATGCATGATTAATATTCAATTTTCAGGAGGAGAATGATTTACTTTCATAAATTCAAACAATAGAAAATTCTGAGGCAAATTTGGAAAACAGCGTTCGTAATATCGTCACTTTTATCTACTTTGTAATTTTTTGTTGAGTGATCTAATATAGCTTCTGAACAATTCGAATATGAAAGCCAGCGATATAATGTTCAGCTTTACAATGAAATATTATCACAAGATAGTATCTATACCACTCGTCGAGTAATTCTAAATCTATCCCTGAGAATCTAGCGATAGCACACGAGTACTATACTTTTATCGAGAAGCATATTTCTCAATTACTTGTAACGATTATCATATTACTAATGGCATTTTATATAAGAACACTGGAAGCACAAATTATTTGCAAGATTATTGTCCATTATTAGATATCACGTATCAATTGAATAATTTTACTGTCGTTAATAAAATGTTAATGAAATTTTTATGTTATTTCCAGATTCTGGGAATCTGTTTCGCTCAAAATCTTCGAGCGGACATATTCGCACAAAAAGCAAAGTGGCATTGACAATTTCGGGCCCCCACGGCGGTCTAGCATCTTATACTAATAGATGCTGATCAGTTGCGTTGATCGAACTGGAAAAGTCGTCGAAGATCTCGAGAACTAACAGACCTTTGACGTAAAAATCGACACAGTTCCACGTGGAAAGTGCAGGATTCAAGATTCAAACGTCCGAACCAAATCGACTAAAGATACAGATATTTTTTCACTCTTCAATTGCTGACACAATTACGAAGACTGCGTACTTCGACGAGCTTCGTGATTTCGTGCAAATACATCACTCATGATCACCTATAAATGTTTATAACTAAAGTCTCGACGTTTTATCATCCAACGTTTATATTGCATTTTATAAATTGACAAGCGAATCGTTAAACGACGGATCACGTTTAAAGGACGATCAAAGTTCCAAAGTTTCAGTGATAATTATCATTATTAAATTATCACAGCAGCGTATCATTTAGTTTATAATGACGATATAGCTCAGCTTAATGCGGCAACTTGTTGCATATCCTCAACTAACTATTTTATTGCCAAAATGACGCGAAGAAAACGGTGTCAAAGTTCCATCGCTGTTTCGTTTTATTTCTGTATAAACTTATGGCGAATTTTATGACAAACCAAAACCGTTATCAATCAAACCTTAGATTCTTACATTGCAATTACAATTATTGCTCATCCTTATTGTTCTATGTTAAGGGATTATTCGAGCTGATCGGATTGAACACTTCTTGTGAGTTTACGTGCTTTCAAATATTGCGAACAATCTATGTTTAATTTATGTTTTTGCGTACTTTATAATCAGGCTGAGGATTTTTATACATTTCTGCGAAAAAGGACGCAGAAATGCATAGAATGCATATACCCAAAGTAGAGTACTCATTATATTTTCTAATAGATAAAACGAATCTCTATTGACTCTCTATTACTACGAAAATATAAATTTGCATAAAATCCACAGTCTATTTATACTCGCAACAATGACAAGTAGCGCGCTGTATTTTAGTTTAAGGCACTTTCATACATCATCGTTTCATCGTTATAATACAAGAAGCGTGTGAGCAAGAAGAAGAAAAATAAAGAAATTTGCTTTGAAGAAGCAAATCAATTGTAAAATACGATTCGTTCGAGGACTATAAAATGCGTAAATTAACAAATCGTCGAAAGTAATGCGTGTATTTGCAGCGAAAAGAGTGTTGTTCAACTTATCAGTAGACTGCGAATTTTTGTGCAAATTCAAGTGTTCCAAAATAGAATAGAAACTGTAGAACTTGTGAAGAATATCAGTTTACATACAAAGTATTATAAAAAAGCCCTATGCTTTGGATATCTTACATATCTTTTCATATTACGTGCATTCTGAGCGATTTTACATTTTCAAATATCCCATAAATGCATAAAGGTCCGCAGTCTACCCATCAATTTTCTCAAACCTTGCGCAAGCCATTTTCGTATTTCACGGTCTACTGGACTTCCTTGATACTCGGTTTGCGCCTGTCATAATTATAATTTGAGCGAACAAGGCGGAAAAAGACGTTGCCTCGGACTTTTCCGATTCTTCGTCGAGATCGATACCGTTCTTCTGTTCTTGACGAAGGGAAAGTCGATGAGTTCGGATAAGGCGCGTAGAAACAAGAGAAAGGGACAAAGAGCAGAGAGCAGAAGAGACAAATAAAGCAGAATAATGCCTGCTCGGTTTACGAGGAACGGTGTGTCGAGGCATTAAAGTCGATTGACGTGATGTCGTGGGGGCGCGGTGAACACGACTGAGCTCACCGCACAGCAAATTCTTGTGGCATGGCCACGAGAGTAAAAGCCATATAACACGCAAGTGTACAATAACCTTCTGTTGCTCCAATTGATCGTTAAAACGGTTGCTCGAGCCACATTGAACATATTGATCCTGTGCTACATGCCGACACGTTCCCTCCATCGGTAGGCCAGGTGCCTGTCGTATCGTATATGCTGCCGTCACGTGGCTAAATTATATCGACGAGAGACAGTAGCGGTGCTAGTTACTCTATAAATTAAAAAATATTGGCCCCTTAATTAATATGGACCAGTATGCAGATTCGTTCATTAACTGCCAACATTACACTCTGACACATCCTTTCTTCATTTTTTGACAAACAGGGCAAATATGTGTCAGAGTATCTCAACTAACAGCGAACACATGCGGTGACTAGTAGTATATGTATATATTCACTGATTCACTTTTATATTTTGCCTTCTAAAATGCCGTATCGGCTTCTTTTGCGTTGATTCTGTTTTACCGACTTAATCCACTGATTCGTGTAATTTGGTTCCTAAAGTTCGTTTTACATACTTCTCTAGTTTCCCGGTTGTACTTTCCTCTTTTATTTTCTCTTTTTCTTTGTTATTCCCCGTTCAAGCAGTGTATTTTTATAACAGCGCAAGTACGTTTAAACAGTGCGTTTTCCTTCTCGAATAGATAAAAATGGTTTGCGGCTCTAAAACAACAATGCCATGCTTGTAAATATTCAATGTATACATGCATACATTTGTACATACAGAGTGTTCTAGTTCTTTTTGGGAAGACGATGCTAGCGTGTTTCACAAGTGAAGATAAGAAAAATAAGTAAATGTTTACTGAAAAGTTATAACTGGATTGCGGATTTATATACATCTATGGAAAACTTTAAAGTGGAGAAATATATAAAATGCAGGTAATATATAATAAATGTTCAAAGTGAAGTAATTGTTATCTTTTATGGGTAAAACAGATGTTTATGTAGGTTTCATTGCCTTAGGTATGTAAATAAACATATGAAATCGCATACAAATCCGCAGTCTAGTTACAACAAATATACAGAATGATAATTGGTAATTGCTTCCTTTAAATGTAATAGTTAAACGAACATCAGTGTAAGCACTGGATGAGTTCATTTCTTGAGTTCCAAGATAGGATATTCCGCTGTTGGACTTTTATTTAAAAGATACGCGCAAAAACTGCTACAGAAATAGTTCATAATGTATTCACTGAATTGAAAAAGAACCGACAAGAAACTCGCAATGCAAAAGTGTTTGTAATTCAATAATTTCAAGTGGAACTAACATAAATTCCGCGAATCTGTTTCTACTTTATCGAACGAAAAACTGGAGCGTTGTTACTTCGTAATTTTGTTACAACTTCTCAAAAAATTATTTGTCACGCTATGTTTAGAACTCATAGACTCTTCGCAGCGTATGCTCGCATCGTTTTGCAGAAAAACTGAGACATTCTATATATCTGTAAACGTACCAAACGGAGCGTTCGTATCTTTTGCGTTCCTAATTCTCACGCGAACGAATGAAGAAAGAAGGAAAAGCGTCAAACTCTCTACGCTAAAAAACAAAATAGAAAAATGCATAGGTACTAAGACGAAGCAAAAGAATGTTTAAAAATTTAAAAACTAGGATCTTCGTAAAAAGTATCCAATTTGTTTCCTCGAATTTTAATAATTCCCAGATATGACTTAAATTAACTAAACTGAACAAAAAATTATAGTTGTTTATAAATAGCAACCACTTGTTATTCCTTGAATTAAGATGGATCATTTGCAAAATTAAAAGAAGAAATGTTATCGTTTACAGGAAATCAATGTTGCTAGAAAAGAGTAGCGTACTCGTTTTACACGATGTTTAACTGTTGTTCAAATAACCGAAGGAAACGTATTATACATTATGGATTAGGTTTGCTGTAAACCAGGCTTGTAGAGTGAACAATACTTTAAAAGATATATATTTCCAGAAAATAGTAATAATAATGAAAGAGAGAATACAAATATAAAGGATACTTGCGAGAATGACAATCATATCGAAATATAAAACAACAAAATGTAACTTACAATGTCTTGTAATATTATATTAAATTGCGTACGTGTTTGAATCGTTTCTCACACTTGTAACTAAAGCAGTTAGTTTCAATGAACATATGCAATAATTCTAGTCCGTCCGTTTGGTACATGAATCTCGGATATGAATTAAACCTTTCAATTGATCGCAATGACGGGACGTGTCGGCACCGCACATTGGTCCAACTTGTGTGCAAATTCTCGAAACAGCAAATTATTTCGTTGAGACGTTTGAAAAAAGGGTCAAGGATCGGGAAATGAATCAATGAAAATACGTCTGAAAATTCGATCGGTTGTCGAAAGATTGGTCTTTACGTATAATTTAGCGAAGGAACAACAATTATATGAAAGTATCGAGTCCAAACTAGTGATAGCATTTAAACATAGCAAAGAGCGGCTGGCCCGCGAACTTGGTGTTTTCAGTTTCAATGAAAATACTGTTTCATAGAGCGGAGTATCAAGAGATATCTTTAATCTTGATTTTCTTGTTGTTTCCCGAAATAATTTTTATACGAATATGCACATATGTACATATGCATTAAGATGATTCTTAATCTTACAAATAACTGATCTGAACGAGAATTATTTCTCTCTCATCTCGCGGAATTCTTCTAATCTGTGATATAATAATAAATGAGCCGCTTACTTGCCAAGTCGGTTGACTCGACGAAACAGAAAGCGAAGAATCTTAATGAACAGCGACCAAGTGCTTTGGCATTAAAATATCGAAAATTTTAAAAACAGGGTATAACCACTTTGGTCTGTGAACGACTCAAACAATGCCTCGATAATTCAAACACGATTGGATAACAATGAAGTGTACTCGAAAAGTATCCAAATTTAAACAATATGATATTTTAACACGTAATCCATACTCTTTCACTGCGTTGTTCAAAACTTTTAGTGCTTCTACTGTTTTTAAATCTTTCTCAAAGCTATAGCTATAAGACTTTTAAACTAGACTGACGAGCCCAAGGCTGAAGTATTTATGCGTTTTATTAAACAGGATTATGGAAATCTAGAAGCAATATTAATTGCAAATTGTGATACCGCTTGAATAAAAAGACTTCCAAACTGCTACAGTTAAATTTGGAAACTTCTGGAATACATTTTGTAACGTTTCGATCAAACTTATGGCATTAAAATGATAGTTCTTCATAGATTACAATAATTCCGGTGCATGAGAGCAAACGATTTCCAATGAAACATAAGAACCAAGTACATCATACGAAATGGTCCGTATAAAGTATTATGAGTTGTTTTCCAGAGGATTGTTAGACATAGTCGCCACACATTTTCTATTTAATAATTCACCTAATTTAATATTCATGGATGAAGGAAACTCTGTCGTTAAATGATCCTAAAGAGAAAATAGTACCATGACTGTGATAAGAGAAACAATGGAAGAAGAGAAGAGAGAAGAGAAGAGAAAGAGAGTGTGTGTGTATTTGACCACAACCTGCTAGTGAACTCATCTGTTAGGCTACCTACTATAACTGAAAGCGATACAATAAGATCACAAAATCGGCCAGTGGTTAAAGTTTACAGTTTTGATCACCGCAATCAATAATTTGAAATGTATTGGGCTCATAAGGACCCTAGGGCTACTAATTCTAGAACTACTTCTTCCTCTCTAAAAAGAAAAATAGTCTCCTTATTTATAATCTCTATTCCGGTTTTATGACTCATTGTACGACACGTTGAACTAAATGATATGAGAAATAGATTTTAAAAAACATAGGTGTAGCATACACACCCACTAGTTGCGTCTAGATCAATAGACAGGCGATATCAACTCTAAAACTATTCCTTCCTCTCTATAAAAAGAACATGTCCCTCTATTTATAACTTCTATTCTCATCTATTTTATGACTCATCGTATGAAACGTTGAACTGAATGATGATAGAAACTGATTTTAAAAAACGTGTGTGTGGCACACTAGTGGCACACTCTTCATGTCGTTTTCACCTGTTATATTTTAGACGCTGAGCTAGTAAAAGTCAAGGTGAAGGATTGTATATAACTATAGAAAAGAATAGTAGGACGAGTAGGAGAATTGTAACTCCAGTTTTCTTCTTTAATGAAATCACATAGACATTTTCATATGTATTAATTTGTAATAATTTCATTCTATAAATAATTAAAGGAATGAAAGAGTGGTTAATTTGAATTTGATTTTAATGAATGTTTAAAATGCTGTTTTATGAGATTTATAACAAAAACTGTTTCCACACTTGTGAATTATTATTGTTACAATTCTTATAACTGTCCTTCATTGCATAGAAAATAAGAGAAATTCATATATCGTATCATCTGTTTCTCATTTTATGTGTTTTCTATAATTTATACACCGACGATGACTGATGCGTTATTTAGAAGTATAAGAAATGTTCCTAGGACTATAACAAATTTCATTTTTCCATAAATTGCGAAAAATATGAAACAGCGGTATAACGATACATTTTAAAACCAGTAAAAGTTTCTATATATGTGTATGTCCAATAGTACGTATTATACTTAGCAACTTAGGTAATATTGAAAAATTGTTGTAAATTTCTACAAAGCTGCTTCGATACTGTCCTATAGTACAGCTGTATTCCATTTTCTGAAATCTTTTCTTAAGTTGAAGGAACAGGAAATAGAAAAGAACGTCCGTTTTACTCTTTGGAGAACTCATTCGTTCTCTGAAAGTATTCGGTGAATGATTAAACGTTCGATAAAATATTTCCTTCTATTAATCCTCGAGAAGATAACTTACAATACTTTGCGCGGATCATCTAAAATTTAAAAGACAGAATCATCTAAAATTTAACAATCGTAAACGTGTTGACCGTCTTTTGATTCAGATATACATATATGCTATGTATAGCGTAAAGGCTTAAATATTTTATACTATTGGATCCTGTGTTCAGATACAGTACATGAAATGTATCTCCAAATTTTTGTATAGCTGGTCGCAATGTGCTAGTTAGGTTGGTTAAACATTTGTCGAATCGTAATTAACATAGCAATAACTCAAAGAAGAATATTATCGTTGTTTGCTCATAATGCATTCATAATTCCGATGCATTAAGAATAGTTTCTACTATAACGCTATGATGATAATACGTGATGTTAAATAGTCAGATTTCTCAAGTATACTAAGTTAACTGACGATTGCAATTTCTGCCACGCTGCGAACGCAGTGGATCGGAGTTAAAGTGGGCAGAGCCTTTGTAACTCTCAAATATACAAAGGAGTCATACAGTGATAATATTTTACGAAACACGCATATTTTATATAGTTAATTCATTTATTAATTCTCGATATCTCATTATAAAAATCTGTCATGTATCTAAAACTGTTTTGTTAATTAAGTAACTACCTATTAAGATCCGACTCTGTCTATGTACTAAATAAAGTATTTTAAATAGTTTCAGAAACTTAAAATTACAACTACAACAGCGTTCATAGAAATATAGTTTCTATAAAATCTGATTAACATATGGACTCATTTATAATTCTTTTAACAAGCGAAATGTTATAACGAAGCTCTTGATCATTCCGTACAATCGAATAAGCAAAACAAGACAAATTGTGCGCTTTGTATCAGCATCAGCATATACATATATCTTCTAAACTATGCTGAATGCAATGACTAATTAAAACTTCGTATAGTTATGTATATTAACTTAATTTGCCAACCTGATCCGATATTCTTCGCAAGATAGATCATCTTTGGACGAAGAATATACGGATCACGTAATAAGTATATGCGTATTTGTTTAAGTTTCTCTGACGTATTATTAACCCTACTGCGGTTCTCCGATTTTTCCGTCTCGTCCCTATGTCGACAGATACAAACGCTTTTAACGTTCTAGGAAAATTTGTAACATAATATTCAAAGAAGGAATTTGCATATCAGTAACGATTGTTTCATATTTCCTCTGAACTGAGGAAACTTTTTAACGCTGGAAGTATACAGGATCGAGACGAGGATGAGCCGAGGAACGCAAAGTAGAGTTAATAATAGGTGTACAAATGAATAATCCAATGAAATGAATAATCTTCAGTGCTCAAAGTCCAAAGCTCAGAGCTGTATATCGAAAAAATACCGCAAGTAGTTCAATCAAAGTATTTGTCGCTGCCTTTTATAACTTCAAGCCACCTATTTAGGCAAGTGATGAATTCCATCACGAGAAAATGTGTCTTTGGATTCATTATAGATTCATTTATAGAATTTACATTCATCATAGAAGATCCGATCGTCAGGACACTGATAAGTGCAGAGCACGTACTGCTTCCACGACGAATCACATCATAAGGAGTCTCGGATGGGACATGTTTGCTTTTCGTATTCAACCAATTTAGTCCCCACCGAGATTATTTGCGTTGCTTACATTACACGTAGTTTACGTATATGAACTTGGAATATTCGTATCTTGATATCAATAAATTGATAATATTTAATATATTATAATCAGATCGATATGTTACAGCTTTCCAAGGATGAGCGTATGACTTTGCAAATCGCTATTGCGCGATTGTGTAATACTACGTTACATGAGAATGGGAGACAGTAATTTTTGGAGTTGCCTAATGAATAGTTAATAGTTGATTAATTAAATAGTAACAAAAATGGCATTGCCACAATACACGATCTATCAATCCTGACTTTCATGACCACACTGGCACTTAGGGTCGCTTATTATACCTGTCCAGGCTGATGAGATGCCCAGGTTGTAATGGCCTGACCTACACCTATTGGTTGCCATTATAATTTCTCGTTTTTAGTTTTCCTCCGCATACTATGATTTGGCCTTTTGGTCATGGAAATGTAGAAAAACAATTAAATCCTTTGGCAATTAAAAACAGTTGAATCCGAAGCCTTCTTCGGCCACGATGTCGTAGGTGTTTCCTCTTGCTACCGTCTTAACGTGCTCCTTGAGATTTCTAATGGGAATTTTGGAGGAATTCATCGGTACTGACTTGGCTGCATCTTTTCGGGACATCCTGCAGCAGCTAGCTTATTCACTAGACATTATTTCTTCGGATACGAAGTTTCAATTAGCGGATGAGACAGAAAAATGACACAACGATCGAATCTGGTCCGAGGACACGGCATTTTTCGCTGATGAAATTCAGCACTTGCCTGATGGATGGCTTGAAGTAATAGAAAGCTAAGGTTTGATACTTTGATTGCATAATTTGCTGTATTCTTTTTCAACAAATTTTGAATTTCACTGACACTTTTGGATTATTCATCTATACATCTGCCAGTTATTTTGGTTTGAAGAATTTGCTTCGAGTGTTCATCTAAGGGTGCAATTTCTGGTATTTTTATTTGTAGTAGTCAAGTATGGTGTAACTCCAACACGTCGACCGTTAATATGTATTGTGCATTTTTCCACAATGTTATAAAAAAGCGGTCGCTGCAATGACCAACAGAGAAACATTAATTTTCTGTGCTTTAAAATACAGACTACATAAACATATTACATGATAGGATTATATGTACTTTTTATGTCAGCCAAATATTTATGTATACTCATTTTTTATGAATCAACGATTCGCAATCGGTACTAGATGTTTGAAAAGAATAAATTGATTTTTCCATAATCCTCTGTACACGTGGCACATCCTCTTTGTATCGTAAATTGGTCTGTATTTGCTGAAATGCTATAAATGTTACTGCTTTTTGTGTTTTGATAGGAAACCTAATAAATTAATTATCGTGTATTAAAAGTGGAACGATGTCAAAATTGACGACGATACTAGCGAAACTTATGCTGAAATTTATGATAGCTTTAGGAACATCTAAATAATGTACAATATCATATTTGAACCTGTATCAAATTTGGTAGAAGAAAAGAAAGAAAATTTTATTTATTTCAAGTTGAGTAGAGAAAATATTCCATTTCAAATCTAAATACACATCGATTTCACGATTTTATCGTGTACAGGATTTTTAAATGAAAGCACATCCATATTGTTGATAATGAAATTAATTATTTATCACCTTTTTTTAACTGAGAAAGTGTCCTATATACGTAAGCTTTATGTTGCATT
The DNA here is from genome assembly GCF_024542735.1 of Bombus huntii. Taxonomy (NCBI): domain Eukaryota; kingdom Metazoa; phylum Arthropoda; class Insecta; order Hymenoptera; family Apidae; genus Bombus; species Bombus huntii. Next base: position 1,213,606 of record NC_066243.1, read on the forward strand.
TTACATTCCATTCTTTTTGCAATAAATAATTTCTGGTTGTAAATTTCTTCTTTGTTGTCATATTATTTCCAACAAAATTATTAAAGCAACTTTCGTTAAGTCCTCTAACTTGCATTTAGCAAAATGTCACAGAAATTAATTTATCTTTATTTTTTAATTTTAACATATTTTTATAAATTATCATACTTTAAGTTTCCAAGATAATAATTTTTCACTTTCGATTTATTTCTATATAAAGATTAATGTACACAAAATCTCACGATAGACCAGAAGAGGAAAATTTCTTCATATAGTTTTATCTCCCACAACCATTGCCTTGAAAAAGTGAAGGAAGAATGTTTATGAAGATTATGTAAATATTGTATATGTATTTAAGAATAAAGAAATAGGTAACTGCTTGACCAATACGAATAAGGTGCGAAAGACTGTGTGATGTGGAACTCTATCCTAAAGTAAGGACTAATTAACACTAATAATTTTAAAAATTACATAAAGTACTTGTGTCATTATTATACACAAATTAGAGCAAACAAATCATCGTGCCAAATATTGAATCACGTATTCGGTTGTAAATTAATGTGATACCCTCTAGGATTATATATACTTACAAATTTGATATTATTTTCTTTAAATGAGTCATCCTATATAGAAATTTGTAGACTCCTTTTTCCCTGTTATAAAATTGAATTATATAATTAGTCGCATTTCGTACGAAGTAAAATAATGCAAAAAAAGAAGAAAACGCAAAAATGTATGTTTCTTATACGATATCTAGCTTTACTGCCATGTTATAAGTAGAAATTTACGAAAAGAAATGCAGAAATGTATTCGAAACATTATTATATTTGATCGGAAACCTTTAACACGTGAAACTTTTATTCAACGTAATTAATTGAAATAATACTAATATTATGCATTCCTTTTATTGCGTTTAAGATATATTTCTGACAAATATCAATAAATTATTCACATGTTACTGTTTAGAAATTACATTTCCTTCTATTCATAGCGTACAATTTAGGTGGAGATTATAAAAAAATACATTCTTTTAACGCTCTATACGTATATAATATGATAACCATATGTGACTATGAAACTATAAACATTTATCAGTAGCTTTTGGATACGAAACCTTTACTGCAAATATGGTCATTATTACCAAGTGTTGAAGATCTTGTAAGCGTAAATCTATGAATATACCTAACAATTATTAAAGGAGTACATTATTTTCTAAAACGTGAGTTGTTAATCGATAAGCCTTTAACTATAGTTAACGTGCTTACAAATGAATCAATATGAAGTAAATATAACAATTTCATTGACAAAAAGTGAAAACATATTTTTCTTACTGTATGTTTCCATCATATTATGTAATTTACGATAGCATCAATTACGATAACTTGTCATATTGAAATTCACATTTTAATGTTTCTTTAAAATTTGACTTAAAACTATAAATATAACACGCTTACCTCTCACAAAATGATAGGTATTCCTCCACTGACTGTATAGAAACATACTAACAAAGTTGTGTTTCTTTTCCTACAAATACTTGGCACATCAAAATGTCACGTGAATGTACATAAAAGTGCAATATTAGTACAATATACCAGTAAACATTTCCTTCCAATTCTGTATGTCGAATTTAGTATTGGAAAAGACGTTACTGCTATCAAATTCGTTGTTTTGTTACGTCGAATATTGTTTTCGTGTCAAAAAGTTCCGGCCAGATAATTCTTTCTTTATCTTCATAACCTGAAAATGTATTGAAGATATTAAACGTTAACCATTTAATTGAAATTGTACCATTTCCCTTAAAACGTAGTACGTAATTCTATCATCTTTAATTAAATATGTACTATTTCGCTATTATTTTTCTCAATTATGATAATACTTGAGTGTACTGTAATAAACTATTTTCTGTCCATTCTCACACGTTAATGCTAAAGCGAATAGAAAACTTTACAACTGCGATTTATATCGTTTCGAATATACGTGCAATATGATTGCCACGCATCGTCCAATTTGTGTATGTGTGAATAAATACGTATAAAGGATAGTAATAATACTTCAATACATAATCGCCTTTGTAAATTTATAATATAATTTCATTAATCTGGTTGAGTTTGTCACAACAGAAGGAATCCATAAATTAAAGAATTACTTATAAAGTACATACGTATTGCATTCTGTTATCACAGTTTTAATGGATATTTGCGTTTAATAGGACAGATTCTACAGATAGGTCTTATTCTAAGGTTAAATAACAAAAGAAAAAAAAGCTAGATAGATAAACCTTCAGTATCTATCATAATTCATAAGTGTGTATTATTGACATTAAAAGAAACGAAGTTGTCAAATCATGTGTCATTCGTAAAATATTTCTTGTACGAAATAAATAAATAAACAAATAGGTCTCTGGTAAACTAGCAGTCATTAGAAAGTTACAGGAATTTAGCATCGATTTTTCCATTTTCAGGAATATGGAGGAAAATTGTAGGCAATAATTTATAAATAATGACATAAAGAGATATGTCATTAGCATACGTGTAATACAGAAAATGAGTTTATGAAATATTTGTGCTGCTAATCGAAAATGTACCAAGAAGAATGCATACATACATATATTTAATGGGCATGTTTCCTGTTTAATTATTCATTGATGCATTTATAATAACGATTTTTTAATAACTAATTTTTTGACCATAAAAATGTTTCTCAGCGTTTCACAGATTTGCGCCCATCATTTTCCTGTTCCTCGCATCACGTATACAGAATACATCGTCTTCTTATAATTATTTCTATACTATACTGTACCGTGGTATACTGTATTATATTATATGTACATATTTATATTTTGCTACTGTAAACTTTCATGACTTTGACAGTCTACTGGATTTCCGTGAAATTTCAAGAAAATTGTTACTAAATCTTTAAAAAACACAATAATATGACGACTCGATGGTTTTAAACTATGTAGATGAAAGTATGTACGTGTATACATGCACAGGGTGTTTCGTTTATCCTGTCGTCTTCAATATTTCGTCACCTTTGCAGATACGAAAAAATATACGAGGAAAATGTTGTTCGCTCTAAAACGACAAATATTGCGATTCGTGTTTCTCCCCTTCAACGAACGGACATCATATCGAATTTTTCTTGTAAAGTGATACAAATTTAGGGCAGAAACAAGAAATTATACAATTTGTTAATTCCCTTTAAATTATCTTGAATTTTCTACTCAAGATCTCTTCAAGATCAACGTATCTACACGTTTGAAATTCATCTCTTATCAGCTATGATAATACGATGATAAAAATGTGCCATTATTTTACAGAAATCTTTAATGACCTTGAAAATTCGAAGAAGAGTGATGTTAAAGAGAAAAGACGTAAATCAGAATATTTGCTGTTCTAAACCGAACAACTTTTTCCTCCTACTCCGTTTCGTATCCGCAAAAGTAACAAAGATATTAAAGTGGACAGGATAAACGAAACACCCTGTATATGTAGTCGTTTATTAAGTCGTTTGTTTGTAGTATGATTAAAGATACAGATGCGATAAGCACAGTACTAATTTCCTACTTGAGGAGTCTGAATAGGAACAGATATCATTAATGATGCAATCTAATTTGCTACAACAATTGGTTAAGCATTTGTATAGATAAAGCAGTAAAATGAAGAAGAACAGAATCTCCAATAAGGTTATTAACTTCTTGCGAATCATTTATATTCTCGCGTGACTATCGTCGGATATATTTGAATGAATATTAAATTACAAACGTTTTTGTACGACTGCCATTACTGTTAATTCTCTACACCTTTCTTCGCCTGTGTATTTTAACTTTTTATCATACTAATTTACAATTATATATATGTAATATACTAAACAATGCGTATTTTTAAATGTAACAATTGTAATTGATTAATGTACATATACATACATAAAACTGTATACTATTCTCTGCGTAATAATTAAAACGTTGCTGTAACATTTTCTATCGGTAAATTAATATTTATACTTATATTGTCATATAAACTAATAAAAAATTACAATAATTGTGATCTACGTAATTCTATTTAAAACACATTCATGTTAGGCATTCAAATAACGTTTCCGTGTAACAAATTTTGTTTTTCTATAAAATTCGCGAATAAAACGCGAAAATTCAAAGTCGATTTTCTCGAAAACAAAGTCCCAAACGAAAAATTTTTATTCTATATTTTCGACTTCTTTTTTCGCGTAGAATGGCCCCCTTTCCGCTTGTACCACCAGTTGCCAACCACCCTGTATATCGGCCAAGGACATCAATCTTCGCAAATGTACTGAAACTAAGGCTTAAAGCTAACTTTGCAGCTATAACTTAACAACAATTAAAAATCAGACTTAAGGGTAACCTTTAAAACTTCCGACAAAGAATAAATTCCCCATTGTCTCTTGCCGACCAACGATCGTGTTTAAAATTAACTTAATCTAAATTTTAGAACTAAAACCTACTTGTAAGCAAAGCTAGACTAAAGGTAGATATTAAAGAGATACTAATCTAAAGTACAACGTTATATTCGAGCAAAATTTTTTAACTAAAACTATAAATGCTTTGGCAAACCAGTTGCTCTATTTAATAATTTAATATTTAAAAGGATTATATAAAAAAGCTTCCAACTTTTCGTTCTAAATTAAACAATGCATCTTTGTAGAAAAAGCGCTCACAAAATGGACCTAGTCTAGATATATTTATATCCCTGTTGAGAGTCAGACGGACCACCATGGGGTTTTAGTCGATATAGTCCTACACTACCCCGTCGCTTTCTAGAAGAGCAGTGGGGTGTTCATGAGGATTTCCCCATGTATAAAAAAAAAGATATCTTGAAATCTCAATTAAAACTAAAACGCACCTATACAACGATGTTCTTGCGATGTCCCACGATGTCCCACGGTGTCCCACGGTACCCCCGCAGGGGTGTGTCAGACAAGTCTAGATTACCGAAAGACCGCAAAAGAATTTTACATGTTATAGACTGGCCTATGTTAAAGTAGTTCTTAGCTTGAGTCTGTCGTTTTACAAATGCTAATATATTTGTGATATTTTTTAAATGTATATTATATTGGTTTCCTAATATCTACAATAGTATTTCGAGCTATTAATATTTGAGAAACAATTACCGGCACCCTTACACGGGGAGATGACTACGCTCGGGTCCAATTATAAGTATATCAAATGAGTAATTCTAATTTTCCATAAAAATGTATCCTACGTTGTATTAGATCTTGCTTGTTTTAATTTAATGCAGAATTCGAGGGAAGGGATAGGATAGATTACATAGGAGGTTTTTAACACGCTGAGCTAGCGCACCGGTCGTGTGTTCCTTATATACCTGATGGCATACACTTGACAAGGTGCCGGAAGGTTTGCTGATATAAGAAGTAGTTTTTCCATTATAACGCAAACAAATTTAATAATTTTTTAACTTTTACTTTATGTATAAAAATATTAAGGAAATCAACGAGGAGTTTCACTTTGTTCAATCAAGAGTATGATCATTATCTATTTGCCTTACGCCACCCTGAAAATAAGTTTATTACAAACTATTTTCAATCATATATTTCTAATACTTTATCCGACCACTAAAATAATAACTTGTCATACGAAAATATTGTATATACATGTAAATTGTACGAAGCTCTGGAATATGTATATAAAAAGAATACTATATGCAAAAAATATATGATACACAGATCATATGCAATATACAATTTATCCGAAATAAAAAATACTTATTTAAGATCCTTTAATGATAAAAAGACTAGGTTCCATTTATTTATCTATTTTCTATTTTCGCGTTGTGTCTAATTATTATATTTTCTTTATATGTTGTATACGTTTAATTCAAGTAATTAAATTATGAATTTTATTAAATTATTTGCCACGTTATTTAATTATAATTAATATAATACAATATAAAATAGAACAAGATAAGAATACATATCTATGATCCAGATTCTATCTCAATGGGAAATATACAAAAGCATTAATATCTTTTGGGGTGATACCATCTTTGAAAAATTTATCATATAAAAAAAGAAATGTATTTTTCATATAAATATTAAATTTATATAATTTATATAATAAGAATAAGAGAAATCATTAACAAAGATTTTATCTATATTAAAAGCATTTTTCTTCCTATCAACGAAAATTATTAATAAAAGACTTATTACTTCTAAAGTACATACTCATAACTAAGAAAGAATTGAACGGTTTTATTCTGTTATTTTAAGAATGGATCATTAACATTCATAAAAATTAACATTCATAAAAAAGAACAACTTCATTGGGAATACTGCTACAATCAGGTATCACAAATGAGAAGAAATTAAGATTTATACGATATTAAATCTGCATTTATCTTTATTTCGGCACTAGTTAAACATGTATCTTTTAAAAATCTAAAAAATTAGTAAGAATGATAATTTATTAGAAGTTATTGATATACTTCTGATCTACAATGGCAATAATACATAATTTATACAACTATTTTATTGAATATTTAAATAAATTATAATACATACATACATACTAATATATCAGATATATTATTTTGGTTTACTGGTTGCTAGTTCTTGGATACATTTCAATATTTCTTCAGATTTTAGATTTTGTAGAGACACACGACGTTCTACTCCAAATTCTAGAATATAATATTTTAGAAAATGTATTATTATTATTAAAGAAAACAGACACTTGGAAACTTAGAATTAAATATATACGACTAGTTCAAGCTCTGAAAAGATTAATTTTTGTTGAATGTGATATTCTTAAGCCCATGCTTTATCGCCATGGAGAAAATTTTGGGGTGCAAGGTAAAACAAATTTCTCGTAACAAAGGAGATTGCAACAGCATAGGAAAATGTTAATTGTGTTCCAGTGAAACAGTATTTAAAAAAAATATATAACAATCTAAGGAAGATTAAAATCATTTGCAGCTTGTGTAGAAGATATACATGTGGAAAGCACAGCAAAAGGATCGATAACTTGCAAGCAATGCGAAATAAATACATCATCGGAATAGAATAATGTATAGCAAATGTAATATCAATGTGTATTGTGAAATATATTTTATATATTTTGATTTGATTTAAATACCACTTAGTCCGATATTAATATGCTAGGCACAAAATGGCCTATTGCTGGTAGACTGGGTTTTAAGAACTACATATCTTTGTAATGCAAGGATTAAACATTACGCACATGCATTAGTATGAAATAATTATTGTAGAATTTACCATATCGTGCATATAAAACGGGTTCCGTGTCAGAACATTCCCTAATTAAAACTGGAAATTGTGGGTTACTTCTTTTAAGCGGCACGTATTGTTGTTCGATAAAGTCTCTAAAAATATAAACAGGTTAGAGGGCAATATAATCAATTATGATTGAAATTGTATATTAATAAAAAAAGGTTCATAAAAAAAATATAAAGATAGTACATTTTACATAATTAATTTCGCTATTACCTGACACCCTTACTAGATTTCGAGGTTTGACATAAAAGAATTCGTAACTCTTTCAACTGAGGTCCAAACTTTATTGCAGCCATTTTTAGACATATAGCATACACAGCCCCTAGCTACGTAACCACAACGTTACGTTATTGCGTCAACTTAATTGTAATACGTACCTTAATATTGTCTCCCATGTGACACTAACCTTTGGGTATGTGCGCTAGTGAAAATAAATAAATTACGTACGTACAGCAGCGTAGTCGTGGCGAAAGAAACAAAAAGAAATTGATAACAAATCTATTGATTAAATGTCAAAATTATTTATTAGTGATAATTATAATCGCTCTACGGATTTGTCATAAGAATGAATATTGTCAAGGCATAAATCAGTCGCTTTGCTACATGATAAACTCCAATAAGAACAATTTTTATTAGTATTAGTTAATAACAATTTTTCTTATTGGATCATAAATAAATCGCGTATTTTTTGTGTAAAATCCAAAGACATAAATAGATGAAAGAATGACAGGCTAGTCTCTGATATACCACCGTAGAATAATTTCAATAGTTTTTTAATATATTATCAAAGCATAATTTTGAACAACTTTTTAAGCTAATCCACGGACAACCCTAGTTTCTGAGATATTCACAAAAAGCTGTCGCTATCACTACAGTGAATTCTGCCTACAATTGTGCATTTCAATGTTTCTTACAAGCATAAAATTTGTAATAGTTTAAAGTTTTTCTCGATTTATAGATAGTTTTTAAAATACAGTCATTTTGTCTCAGAGTTTAATTTGTTAAAGTTTGTGTTCGTTTCTAAACCATTCAGTAGTTATTAGGTTTCCTTAATTTGAAACTTACAAGCGCGAGTAAAATGCTTTAACACTCCATGGGCAACAAACCAGTCTGAAATCCCTCAAAGTATAGTTCATATATTGAATAGGTAATATGCAGTAAGGTATAAAATAAACATGGAAATTAAAGTTAATGTACAATTGCAAGAACTTCAACTTTTATCATTATGTATTGAAGGAAGAAATTACGATTAATACAAATATATCAAACGTGAAAGTTACAACTATGTATTTAAAAATACAAGTATTTAAGAATATATGTATATATATAAAGAATAAATTACCACTTTATCTTCAAATGTAAGGAAGATTGGATTAATAGAATTATATTAATTGTTCAAAGAGAAGTTATCTTTATTGTGGGACATACTATCATTTTTATAATTACAGAAAGAATCAATTTCAACCATGTGTATATATAACTACAATGGAAAATAAATTTTATAGTAAGACAATATTCAAGTAAAACAACATGTTGTATGTCTACAGCAAAATATATGATTAATAAATCAATAAATTAGAAATAGTAATTGTGGTAAACAATTTCTTTTTTAGCATAATAATACATACATCGTTAATAAGCGAAGATATATATGTTAAGGACTGTGTTTGATTTTCTTTAAAACAATTGTTCACAGCCCTGTGATAAATGCGTGAAATTAAAAGCAGAATTCAAAAAGTTCAGTACAGCTAACAAAAATATATCTTGCACGTAAATCAGAATTCGAAAACTCGAAAATCGACAAGGTATCTATATATGTGGTATATTATTCGCGTATCATCAACCACCTGTCGCGTATTCATATGTTCAACAACACGTATACATATATACATACGCAGTACGTACGTACGTACATACGTACGCTTATATATACATACAGCAATGATACGCGTATCATTGGTTAAAAATTACTCTCATACTGACTCGTTTAAACGCAAAGGTAAGAAATCATTAATATCTTTATGATTTATACGATATAATATCATATATTTTTCGATATTTTTTAACAAAATTTTAAACATATATCTATTATAAAGTCAATTTGAATTTTTATACATATTTACGCCATTTAAAACTATAGATTCTATAATATGAAACAAATTTTAATTTACTCTTTATAATATTTTGTAATACAAATGAGACATTTAATATTTTTCTGATTCTCTGTTAGTAGTATAAGATTCGCAAATATTTTGTATATTCGTATGAACTTACATCGTGCTCCAAAAGTAGACAAATAATACCTGATTGGCCATTAACGTAATTTTCATAAATGAGAATATATTGACACTTGTTCGGCCCTTTTAAGTATTAATATAATTCAGGGACGCTCGATTTGACTCTCGCGGAAAAAGGGCGCCTGCCACTGCTTGACGACAAAGCTGCGGACAAAGCCTGCAAGTGACATCAGCAGTCAAAATAAAGCAAAGGTATTGATGAATAAAAATTTATTATATCATCCTCGGAATAATTTTAAACGTACGATGCAAAGTACTCCTGAAACTTAACGATTAAGGAAATAATCTTGTAAGAATTTCAACTTTTATGTCCTACTTATGTAAATGAATCTTTATTTAAGTATTTATTCAACTATTAATCATATAAACATGATCTTTTTCACTTTGCCGAAGTAAAGTAATAGTAATAGTAAAATAGTAATGGTTATTTCTGTAATAACTACTATTATTTGAAATTTTTGCAGGTAAAAAATTTTATTTGTAAAAACCTGGAACAAATGCAACATGACCTTCAAAATTTTTATATGATGTATTAATTAGAAAATTTCATTATAATCTTGTACAATCTCTACATTTAGCATGGTTGCTCCCCATGAAAGTGTTACTTTCGTGCCTGCTAATCTCTGTGTAAGTATAAAATGTATCTGTAATAGGTTCAACAGCTCTGACATAATAGAAAACTAATGGGTACAACTAACCAAAATAGTGTATACTAAAAGAAAAGCTATAGAAGTATATTTAAAAATATTTATTGGGTATTGTAACAATAAAAAAGTGTTCAAACAAAATATTAAAAATAACATCATCATCATCATCATCATCATCATCATCATTATCAATGTATTTGCTATATATTAATTACGTACTATCCTTTTGTCATGTAGTTTGAACTTTATCCTATTTAAAAAACATCTGTCTTAACTGCAATACCATTCTTTACGTTACACCTACCTTATTATATTGTACATGATGATTGACAATATCGCTTGAACTGTCACACGTCAATCTGTATATCACTGTCTTCGGCTTCACTTTCGGTACTAATCATAGCATCTTCTCCTACTAACAAGGCTGCAGGTAGATTTTGTGGAACATTGTCGATATCTAATCTCGGAGTTGAATAAACATTTAATACTTGAATCGTTGTCGGAGAAGTTGAAAGGCATTGTGACACTGATCCTAAAGGATCTGAATTTAGTGTGTCACAATCCAAAGAAGTTGATAATTGTAACTGTAAGTTATGTAACTCAGGTATATGCGGTCGAATCTAAAATGTAAAACAATATACGGTATAATCAACTACACTGTTTAAAAAAAAAGCTTTGGAGATACAATTTAATTAATTTTATTGATACTATAATATTGTAATTTTTCTACCTTCAACCCATCTGCTGTATGAGGATTTCTACAACCCCTGCATCTACATTCAACGCAAGGTTTACTTTCAACATAACAGGGACAACGTTGACCACAACATGTTAATTTCCCAGGTATTGCTGTAGCATTACCACATCTACATCCTTTTCTTTTACTTCGAGTAGAATTTGATCTTGGTTTTTTAAAAGCTGATGACTGAAGTGAAATAAATTCTTTACCCTTTAACTATTACAGAAAATTGGACTAAAGTAAGGATTATAGATTAATGCAGACATAAGTATTTAATAAATAAAAAATATAATATGTCATAAAATGCAATCTAAAGTTGATATCTGCATCAATCTGGGTATGGGACCTAGCAAAATATATATTCAAATTTAAACTAGTGTTAGTCTTGAAATATAATAAAGAATGTTAATTGAATATAAGCTACGTTATTAAGTGTTATACAAATCTAGAAATATGATTGTACCTTACAAGTAATATTAACGAGGATGCACGTCATTTAGCATTTAAATAAAAGTTATAGTGCAATGTAAACTTCCTGTAAGGCATAATATTAACCGAATATCTATTGAAATTACTTTGCTGCCCTTTGAAGATTTTTTCTGAGAAGGGGTCCCATATTTAAGGTGGGAAGATGGAATACATTTTACCCCTCCTACAGAGCTGTGTGAATTTCCATCCATATCCTGTTGTCCTACTTCTGTATCATCTGTAGCTGCTGCTTTCCGTTTTATTGTTATTTTGTTACCAGATCCAGCATACATCACAGAGTATATCGAAGATCCGTTTGATACAGTACGAATGGCAGGTGACTCTACAAATACATAAATAAATTTCTCTACATAAACAAATATATCTTTCTGCTTTCTTATGTAATTACAAGACATTTTAATAATAAATAATGATTATCTTATTTTTAAAAAATGATCATTTATCATCATCTTCAATAATGTGAAAAATTGAATTAAGAGATGATATAATATTTACAATATTTTAGAAAAATATTATGATTGACTGATTACTTCTTTCATTTTTTAGTTTCAAGATCACCACCACTTTCCTTAATAAAATTACATATTTTGAACCACATCTCGTTACAGCCAATATTAAAATGCAATTTAAAGATTATGATAAAACGACCATGCCAAAAATAAAATATTGAAATCTTGGATGAATCATCTTTGTATCATTTTTTAGTTATGAGCAAAAATAATCAGTTAAATAGTCGAATATCTTATAAAATATTACAAAATTGAATATAAAATTAATTGTAATAAAATTATGAAAGGAAATCGTTGTCAAAAAACGCGCAGAGGTAAATGAAATTGCATTCTCGTACATTCGGTTCGTATACGAGTTGTCAATGTAAAAATAGTTGACAATGTATAAAAGATAAACTCTATAAATGAAGTAAAGATAATTCTCAGTATCAACAGAAAATGTTTAAAAATTCAAACACTTTTCAAGTAACAAAAAAATTTTGTGAGATATTAATAGTTACAGATACAATATTTCATCTAGATAATTCCAATATATTATATTCAAAAGTATGTACATATATTTTATTTATTTTTCGGTTTTAAAAAGGTTCTGAAAAAGCACTATTTGAAAAAACTATTGAATTTCGAGAATATATTTATATGATATATTATATTTAATAATTATACGCTATAATTTATAATTCAGTGAATACGTAGTTATTTTACCTGACTTCAACATAATAAATTCAAATAAATTTAAACAAAGTACTTAAAATATGTATAATTATATGTTATCTGTGTAAAGAATGCGTATAATATATCTTTTCTATTGCTTACTTTTCTATAGAATCTAGAAAAAAGAAGATCTAGAAATAATTCTTATAGTCTAATACAAGGTAATATAAATTTTTTAATTATTTGATATAAATTTCATAATGAGAATCAACGAAGCATTTGTTATTCTAATTTTATAATTACAATTCCTGTATTTTAATCCACTTTTTCGTCTTTTTTGTTTAAACTTTTCTATATTATATATTTTTATAAAGTATCTTAAACAACATTATACAGGGTGATCCATGTAATTGTATCACCTTATAACTCTGTTACCAGTGCAGTTACAGAAAAATGTCAAAAGAGAAAAATTCAATGAAGATTCACTTATTATTTATACTTATTTATATCCGTAGGATCTCTCTCTCTCTCTCTATTTCTATCTCTTTAAGAAGCACAATGATATATATACAATCAGCAATCGCATAGGTTTTTAATATGAAAATAGATACTTTTTTTATTACATGGATAGATTTTTCTCGCCATTCTACGTACGTAAATGAATATGGGGTTAAAATAGTAACAAAATTATTAATTATCGAGATATTAAGAAGAAAGTATTTATTGAAGAAGATGTTCAAACGCTTGCTCTTCATCACTTTGTAAACATTTCAGACAACGCTTTTTAATTATTTTCATAACTGAGTTTAAGATTTTTATGATTATCGTTGCATTTCGGTATTATCCGTTCTTTTACATCCTCTACAGAATTTAACGGATTTAAATAAATTTTTTAAATAACAAATACGTATCTGTTTCTGTCACGACTACCCACATCAATGTCGATAATTACGAATTTGCTATGAAACGTTTGAGCATCTTCTTCATGAAAGGTATATTTAAAAAATATCTCGATAACGAATAATTTTTTTACTATTGTACCCCACAATACTCTTTTACGTAGAATGACGGTAGGAAGCTATCTAAGTAAAGAAGTATGCATTTCCACTAAAAAATCATGCAATTGTTGATTGTATATACATCAGTACTCGTAAAAAAAGATGATTTTACGGATATAATACTTACTGAATCGTTCATCTTTCTCCTTTGGCATTTTCTCTGAGACAAGTACCTGATCCACTTATATATAATTTACTTCTAACAACATGTTTAACATAAACTTTTTATAATTTGATACAAAATAATAATTACATATCTATATTTTAATATCTTCTCTCTTCCTCCCTCCCTCCTCCTCCTTCTCACTCTCTGATATTAAATAGTATAAATATACCTAACCCGAATATTAAATGTTTTATATATTTCGTTGCGTATATTTTACAGGACCATTTTGTATTTCTTTGAACATATCTTAATCTAAAAGAAAATTTGGTAATTATTTAGAAGTACTGTCACATTACCGATTTCAATAATTTTTAAATATGTTATAGAAATTGACATTTTGAACAACTTTTTTTCCTATACATGTAATCGCCATTCGGTCATAGTTTTCGAGATATTTGAAAAACACTGCCGGTACTGAATTCTGTGATGAATTCTGCTTGTAATTATGCGTCCGTAACAACATATGCGTTAGCATTAGTTACCGGCCGCCTTACGGCGGCAGGATAAAATGGTACTTCAGCCAAACTTATATAAACTATAAACAAAAAGTAAAAATTAGATTTGGGTTAGACGTTATTTTATTCAATACTAACGTATAAGCTATCACAAACGCACGATTATAAGTAGAATTCACTGTAGTAGTACCGACAGCTTTTTTGCAAATATCTTGGAAACTAAGACCAAACGACGGTTACATGTGCAGGGAAAAATTGTTCAGAACCATATCTCCGACGATATATTAGAAAATCATCAAAAGCCAAGATGGGATGACATCTTTCTAAATAATTATTGGCGATAATTGATTCAAAATAATTACAAAAATCAATTCGTAATATGGAATGTTGACTTAAAGATATTTTATCCAGAAAACCCAAATGATAATAAAATAGTATATAAAAGTAGCAAATAATAATTAACGTCTTTTGAATACTTCTCTGGACTACTCAATGATTCGTGTTTATATATATATATATATATAGATGTTCTTCTAAGACCTCTCCCAGAGACTTGCTTCTATTCGGCCAAAGAGTACGTCGTAAATAATTACAAGGACATAATAAGAAATAAATATTTTGGAATACAAAATTACTTTTATAAGAAACTTGAATATTTTATATCTAATTGTGAAATAGAAATACTAAACACTTTATCAATTTCAATGATGGAAATTGAAGAATTATAAAAAATTTAACATTATATGATACATGTTAACAAAAGAATATAAGTCTACTTATTTCATTTTTTATTAACACAGATAAATATGGATCTTTTATTAATACGGATAAGTATGGATAAATTAAAATAACGTAATTAAAAATTTGGTTTTGACCAATTAAAATGTACTAATAAATGATTATACATGGTGCTCACCTCGTTAATTAATTCAGAAGTAATACCGCCGGAGCGATAAAATTGTATCGATATACAGTTGTGTACAAAAATAAGTAGGCAGGTAATGGATATAAATATTAGCAAAGTTTCGTTAAATAGGATTTGTTTGCACAAAAATGTAAATATTAATTTCAATAATTTACTATGCAATATATGCACTATAAAGATATATAATACTTACTTCCCCTTCCTGTACATCTATTTTTGCCCCGAACTGTATGTAATCTGTTACCAAAAAAGTTACCAATATCGACTCTGTGCTATGGCAGAGGCATATATATGTATATGTAAAATGAAAGCAAGAGTGTGTGACTCACGGTGTAATTAGCAACACTTTCTTTAAGTATCAAGAGGTTCACTTTGTACATTTTTATATTCGTATTAACCAAAACATTTTAAGTTTATATCACCAAAGTAACAATTGGTATATACTATGCAGAGCTGTTTGTATAGAAAGAAATTCTCTGAGACGACACACAGTGTTATATCTTTCAGCCAATAAGCATATCAATGTTTAATTGTTAGATGTATCAAAAATAATTAATCAATCCCTTGCTCCTTTGTACCTCTGCATAGTACTTACACATAAAAAATGTATTTAGAATGATCCAAGAGAAAACTGATTAATTTTACCAATATGTTTGATAGGTCATTCTGAATCACGAAGGTCACGTAAGTATACTATGGATTTTAGGTGTCTTCAAAATAAAGAATTTTTAGACTATATGTTAAATACCACATATGATGCTAGCTATTGGTGAATAAAAAACTATATACAACGCTGTCTCTTTCTAGATTCTAAGTTATTAAGTTCTGTTTGGTAACTTAGTTTCGCAATGCTGTGTAAGTTTTCAAACTTAGAATATGCTAAACAATAATGCAAAAATTGCGATATATAAACAATGATATCCAAGAAACATATCACATCATCCTATATTTTAAAATATGTTCAGAGAATTAAAGAAAATTGATGCACAATTGTCTAATAGTAATATGACTTGTTACTTTACATTTAGGAAAATGAATAATATTACATAGACATGAGTTTCATCCTACTGGTAAGGTAGACTCCCCTTCTACTACAAAATTATGTAGCACATATTGTTTTGTATCTGGCTTCACACATTCTTTTTACAGATGAAGTTCAGAGTACCTGTGATAGCATAAATAACAATCATAATAATCACATTACTGAGCAACTGAAAATTCATATACTATATTTCAATAAAGTTTCCAGTACTGAGTTCTATTAAATGTGTGGTATAACATCATTAACACTTATCTTTATTTAACCACACATAATACATGAATGACTCATGCCAGAATGTTACACAGATTTCTTAAAAAACAACTTGCCTTTGTATTTAAATAAAGTATTTTGTTTGCAGTGATAAGAAGAATGTGATTCCAACATGATGGAATATCACCATATTCCAAAAAAAATGTTACGACTTTGTTAAATACTCATTTCCCAGGGAGTTAGATGGGACGATACAAACCTATCCCATGATTATCCAGATCAACGAATTTAACTCTGTTGAATTCCTTCTTCTGGGATTATATGAAGTTGAAGGTACATGGCAATGGTAATCCAGTGTCAAGCTAAAAATTGATACAAGCAATACGCAATGCAAGTGATGGTATCAGAAATGAAATTTCTACGATGTAACTGTAACGATCGTTATAACATCGAATACATATGTTTATGAAAGTAGAGCTATCGCTTTGAACATTTCCTTTAGTATATACAAATTTAGTATATATAAATAATAGTATTTATAGTATTTAATATATACAAAAGTAAGAAATCCATGGAAAATAAAGAACTATCGTTCTATTCTAATATTGTGTAGAATCTTCTTTTTAAATAAATCAATAATAAGTAAACCATGACCTTTTTGATTCAGAATGACTTGCTAAACACATAGATAAAACTATTTAGTATTTCAGTATTTTAGTATTTCAGTATTAATGTCAAAACTGCTTCTGATATAATAAAAGTATATATCAAGGACAAATTGTTATATTAAAAATGAAGAATCTTATTCATTATCATAATATTTCTGCTTTTCTTTTTTTTTTTTAATTAAATAACTTCCTTAAATATTATTTAATGTAGCAAAAGCAGTAAGGACATTTAAAGTTTTAATAAATTTAAATAAATTTTAATAAAAAAATAATGGAAGGATCTAAAATATTTAAAAGAACATTTAATAAAAAAATGATTTCTTTTTATCAATATATGCATAGTTTTAAACACTATAAATTTCAGTTCTAAAAATTATTTGTCTTCTAGTTGAATATCCTAGATACAAATAATCTTACATGATTATAACAAAAATAATATACTATACCAGATATACTTTGTGACACTGCTTCAGAATTTTGTATAGTATTTCCTTGAGTTTGAGTTGAGGTAGTACTTGTATAAACACATGGTAAAATACTGTACGCAGATTTTGACAAACCCGCTGTACTTTTAAATTCATCTTTAAAGCCAGAACCCTCTTGTATGAGTTCCATCAGGCTACTAGCACCGATAGCTGATGCATTATTACCTGTTTTATTGGAGGACACTGAAAGTATTAAACTTCGATAAATGTTTGTATTTGTCAAGTATTCACACAATTTCTTATAACACTGTAACAGTATTCGTAATTGAACATTTTCAACATATTTGTCATAATCCTTGCACCAACCACATGACGGTTTCAATTTTTTGCGTCCACCTCTACAACCACGACACACATGATGTTGACAATTAGTTTCAGTTGGTGTATGAGGTTCGATTAACAAATTTGAACACACAGTACAACTTAAACTTTGTCGCAAGTATGGAACTAGCCTGTATAAATCTGTCCATGAATTTGGATCATCGGTATCCGCTTGTAAAACTAACCGACACGTTGATACATAAAGACTTGTGGCATTCATCTTCCTTTTTTGAACTCTCTTAAGAGCCCCATAAGCAATACGTATAGTTATATCGGAAAGTTAATTAAACAAAGTAACAGAACATATTCACTACACACAAAACAAAATATCCGCCATATTTAATTTTCTTTCATTTGTATTTATAGAGGGCTCTCTCTGAATTACTCTGACTGCAAAGTATTGCTAGATGGGAAAATCTCTTAATAAAAAATTCCTAAATAGTTGTTAAAAGATTTAACAAAACTAATAATGGCAAAAATATTTCGAGTTATATTTGTTTCGAGCCGATATTTTTTATTACAATGAATATTTAATATAATATATAATTGTAATTATGTATACATATAACCATGTATTTTCAGTAAAAGTAATACTTTTACATTGCATATGGTATAATGCCATATTTATCGTTACTCAAATTTATTACAGTAACAGTTTTAAGACTGAACACTTTTTATCTGTTAACACAAATACATAACTTATCTATATATACAGCCTACAGTACGTTATTTAATCAGACAGTACTAAAAGTAAAACATAATGTTTGATTGACGCACATCTTCTACCTAGCTTATATATGACTATTCATTGTATATTGTATATTGTATATACAATTATCAAACTGTGAATGAAGATACGATACGTGTTCAATTTATGGTTACTCAATTCTTTAATGCAAAATGTATTGAAATACAAATGTTTTTAAAAATATTAAAATAAACTCTACATGATAATGTTTAATTATAAAAATTTTTAAACGCGTCTTTCAAAAACAATTATAAGGTATAGATATTTCCTATGTTAATAACAATTTTTAATACTTATGGACGATGTAAAACTTCTTACATATGTTCACAAATTTTAATTATCATTTTTCATAAAATTTATTCAAAATTTTCCTTTGTTTAAAAGTAAGTACTATATACTAATATATCCTTGTAAATCACTATCGTTTGATATTACAAACTGAACATTTTTTTAGGTTAAATTATTTACAAATGGCAGATAAAGCTATTATGAAGGTAAAATTAAATAAATTTATTTCATATTTCAATTTAATTTTAGTATTTTTATATCATAATTGCACCCATTAATGATTATTTTAAATATATAGCAAATAGCAGAACAAAAGCTTAAAGCGTTTTCTATTGGCACAATGGGTAAAAGACCATTGAGTAAGAAAGAATTAGAAGAACAACGTAAAAAAGAACAAGAGCAAGCTGCAGCTCAAGTAAGCAATACAAAATTAAAAAATTATAATTGTAAAGAAAGTAAACATATAAACATTTATTTGTATATATAGGCATTTGAAGAATTTGTAGCAACGTTTCAAGAAACACCTAATAAAACAACTAGCAAAGTTTGGGTAAAAGCAGGGACTTATGATGCAGGCAAACGACGTAAGTTAATCCTATTCTGTGAAATGGGAGATATATATTTAAGATAATCATAGTTTGAGATTTATGAAATATATTAGCAATTTTTGTTTTGAAAATAATGTAATGAAATATACTTGTTCAAAATATATTTGCTAAAGAAAAGCCATATAAATAATTTATGTTCTAAACTATTTGATTTATTACTTATTACATATTATATTGTTGATTATGATTGTTGTAACTTACAATTTTATGTGAAAATATGTATTTATTCAATAGAGGAAGATACACGCGAAAAGGGAAAACTTTATAAACCACAATCAAAAATATCGGAGCTCGTAGATAGCAGATCATCAGCCGAGCAAGCGCAAGAATATGCAAGATTATTAGGATCGAATGAAAGAAAATTAGATAGATTGGGCAAAAAGAAAAAGGAAGGTGAGAAGAAGAAAAGCAACCTTGAATTATTTAAGGAAGAATTAAAAATGATACAAGAAGAACGAGAGGAGAGACATAAATATAAAGGTGTAGTGAAAAACGTTATTTCTACCCAGTCAGAGGATCCAATGTTAGCAGCATTAAAATGTGTTGAAGGTAATTTAGTGATAAAGATACGCTCAATCACAATCTTACATAATTATAATCACTCATAAAAACTGTCTTAAAAAACATAATTGTTATTTTTTAAGCTAACATATTTTAGTGTAAATAATTATTTCTTATCCCTATATTAACAATTTAAATTTATTAAAATATATTAGGTTGCACATCTTCATATCCTGATTCACGAAAAAATAATCTACATAACCTTATTGATGATCCACATCTCCTAGCCCTGATTTATGAGGGTAAACAGTACCCATTTCTAGAATTTCCTCTACTTAATTTTAAATGTCTGTTTTTTAGTATTAAAATTATATTAAAAATATAAAAATGCTGTTTTTCATAGATGGATCATTTGACAATGGCGATCCTAACACAACAAATCTATATTTGGGGAATTTAAATCCAAAGGTATAAATCAAGTTTAAATATTAATTTTGTATTTGGAATAGATCTACATCATAGATATATTTACATAATATATCTATATCATATTTCATTTATTAGAATAGTGTTTAACAAGCTTTACAATTTTTCTTGTAAAGTTTTGTAAAAATTGTACACTATTATGTAATTTATTTCTGTATACTATTATATATTACAACGAAATGAAAATTAATATTTAGAATTATAATTCTGTATAAAATATTCTATGTAAAAATTATTAATAGCAGCTTATTCTCATATATATATGTTTTATTCTTATGTTTAATGTAGATCACGGAACAGCAATTGATGGAAATATTTGGCAAATACGGACCATTGGCTAGTATTAAAATTATGTGGCCACGTAGTGATGAGGAAAAGGCCAGACAAAGAAATTGTGGTTTTGTTGCATTTATGAGTCGTAAAGATGGAGAAAGAGCATTAAAAAATCTTAATGGTGAAAAGATAGTTATATTATTTTAAATTTACAAAAAATGGTTGTTCATCAGTTAAATTAATGTTTAATATTTATGAATGTTCATCGGTGTGAATATTTTTCCATTTCTTTTTAATGATTGAATACATTGGATATGAGTGTGTATATATATATATATATATATATAATATATATATTATTATGATACGATTATACAGATATTTCATTACAATATAATGTTAATTAGGTCGTGACATAATGCAGTATGAAATGAAATTAGGCTGGGGAAAAAGTGTACCGATTCCACCTTATCCCATTTATATTCCACCAGCTTTAATGGAAATTACCCAACCACCACCTCCGTCTGGTCTTCCATTTAGTGCTCAACCACACCGCCGTGATAGACATAAGGTATATGATATAAACAAAATTAGGATATATTAAGGTCGTTGACCAAAAATATTGAGTTGTAACTTACACGATTGATCAATAATGTATTAATGATTTATAATTATTTATAAAAGAAATCAATATAAACCTGTGTAATTTTATAAATTTGATCGTAGATACCACCTCGCAATCGTAATCTTCAAACAGCAGACCCTCAGGAAAAAGAAAATTTTGAAAAGGTAATTCTTGTCCACTAGTAAAAATTTTTATTTTTTGCAAAAACATTTGTTATAATTTTATATATCAATGTTTTATTAGAAATTAATGTTTATGTTTAAAATATCCTAATAATAACAGTGCCAAGTAATATAATAAGAAAAATTGAAATAATTCTTACGTGCTTATAATATACAGAATGACGTAATTCCTTATGAAAAAGAATAAGAGAAAATGTAATATGACATTTTTTCATTCAAGATTTGGTCTTTGAGGAAGACGAACTTCAAAATTTACTGTATAAAAATAATGTAACAAATAAGTATATTACTATTTGATGCAAAGTAGTTCTGTTCAGATTCATTTTTATCAAGAACAATTTATTGATCTATTAAAAATATTTTCATTGTGACAGGATAGAAATCATGAGAATTTCTTTACTCCTTATTGTTTATATATATCTTATGTTTTAATGGTAAAGAAAATTTTAAAGACAAATTTAATTCTGTAATTCTTCTGTAATTTCTATTAATATCTATAAATTTAACATATCTATTTAAAATATAAAAATATGTTATTTATTATACATAATATTTTTTATATAAATAGTTTTTATATTTGCTATAATTTATTTGTTACAAATTCCATTATAACGAATTGACGATAATTATGTTTGGGATGGATCAATTTGGTCTGGAATGTTCAATTAACTATAACCATTGCACTGTAATGGGAATTATCATAGGTTTTACAAAATGCAGTTGTCAAAGTGGTTATTCCTACAGAAAGGTATGTTGTTATTTCTGCTAATTAAAAATAGATATACCACAGTACTTTGCTTATAAATATTAAAGAAGTAAGTTTTTATGTTATAGAAATTTAGTTATGTTAATACATAGAATGGTAGAATTTGTAATTCGGGAAGGCCCTATGTTTGAAGCAATGATCATGAATCGAGAATTAAATAATCCAATGTTTAGGTTTGTATAATGTCAAGTAATTATGAAAAGTTAATATTTTGTTACATTATATATATATATATATTAATGATATTTTAATTTTAGATTTTTATTTGAAAATTATTCTCCAGCACATATTTATTATCGATGGAAATTATATTCCATATTACAAGGAGATGGACAAAAGGAATGGCGCACTGAAGACTTCAGGATGTTTAAAGGTGGAAGTGTGTGGAGACCTCCTCCTATTAATCCATGGACACAAGGAATGCCTGATGAATTGATTGAAATGGAAGAAAGACAAGAACCTAGAAGAGGCAGTTTGTCAAACAGGTGTTACAAATATTGCAGCTCTTTACTAATTTTATTTATGATTATTAAAATCCTTTTTCAATATTTTGTTATATTTATATTTATAGCCAACGAGATCGATTGGAAGATTTATTACGCAATATATCGCCTGAAAGGATAAAAGTTGCAGAGGCAATGGTATTTTGTATAGAGCATGCTGAAGCAGCAGAAGAAATCTGTGATTGTATTTCGGAATCATTGTCAATATTACAAACTCCTGTTAATAAGAAAATTGCGAGATTATATCTCATATCTGATATATTACATAATTGCGGGGTAAAAGTAAATAATGCTACCATTTATCGAAAGGCGTAAGTTGTTTTATTTTAGTTATAAAATGTTTAAATTTTAATTTTAAAATATACAAATTAGTGATTCATTAAGTGTATTTGTGTCTGTTATATAGTAGTTAATGTAATTGTTGATATGAATTGACATCAGTAAATGTATTTTTAATGCAGGTTTGAAACTCGACTTTTGGATATATTTAACGAAGTTCATCAAGCTTATAAACAATTTGATAGCAGATTAAAAGCAGAAGGATTTAAAGTTCGTGTAATGAGAATGTTTAGAGCATGGGAAGATTGGGCAGTTTATCCACGAGACTTTCTTGTTAAATTACAAAACACCTTCCTCGGCCTTGTTTTGGTAAATTTAACGCTGTATATCGTAAATCCTTCGTATTAACGAAATAATGGGAAGTAAGCGCGAAAGGTAAAAGTAAAAGGTAATTTTATTTTTATAGATAGATGAACCAGAGCCAGAAAATGATGAAGATATTGATGGAGCACCTTTATCAGATGTAGATGGAGATGGTGCAGAAGATTTGGATGGAGTACCATTAGACGGTGCTGCTCTTCTTAAGGGTGCTATGAAACATGGCTTAACACCACAAACAACATCTAATTATGATGACATTGATGGTGTACCTAGTAAGAATATTTGAATTGTACAGTGTTAAAACATGTGAACGATATTTATAAAGTATGATTCTGGACATTAAGACAATGACGAAAATTCGTGTACAAAAGTGTAATGACACTAATTTTTTAAATTATAAACAATTTAATTTTACGCTAGAAATACAGCTATATTAGCTACTGTAGGCCAATGGATCAGCTAACAAAACCTTTCTCTCTATTTTACTTACACTTTGCGTTCTGAGGGAACAAAGTGAGAAGCCTCAAAGCTTGGGTGCATGAAGTGTGAGCAAAATACAGAGAAAGGACCATCAGCTGATTCATTGATCCACGCCTACGCAATTGTCGGTATATCTATAGCACAAAACTAAAGCAAGCCTTAAGTAATATTTTTATTACATTAACTTTCTCTATAAATATCGCTTTTTTTTTGCACTGTGTATTTTTATTATTACTCGCTATTTCATATAGTTAGTTTCATATAGTACATATCATCATATGTTTTCAGTGGATGAGGATATAGATGGCGTTCCTATGGATGAAGATGACTCTTTAAATGTACAAAGTAAAGAAGACGATAAAAAACCATCAATTCCTGCGGGTTTTGTACCATCTCGTTGGGAAACTGTTGACCCTGATCAGGTTGAGACAATTATTTTGCAAGAGGAAATTGTGTTAAATGAATCGCTTTTCGAGTCGAACTAGGTTCAAATTGTAGTGATCTGATTGTAACAACAGTAAAAAATTGTAAAAAAAAAAAATGACGGGGAAATGTCCTGTGATTAGCTATTTTTAAGGAAAATAGATCACGATTTCTTTTATAGTACTATTTTATGTTTCTCATTTTATAGAATAAGTTATTTTGTTATATTAGGTTGAAGCACAAGCTATGACAACTAGTAAATGGGAAGAATTAGGTCAAAATGATGATTCAAATTCTCAAGATACTAGTATGGATTCCAGGTAATACATAAATGTTCGACTGTTTCTTATTTTTTCAAATAATGTAAATATTACACAGCAATTAGATTAAAGAAATACTATATATACACACATCATCTTTGCATGTTTCAAGTAATAATCTGATGTTTTAATAAAATTATTAATTACAATAATCTTTAATTTGATAGTGGTAGAGATTACAATGAAGAAAGAAGGAGCCGATTGCGCGAAATTGAAGTTAAAACAATGCAATATCAAGATGAATTGGAAAGTGGCAGAAGGACACTAAAATCTGGTATGACGATTCAAGGACAGGTAGAACATTATAGAAAAAAACTGATAAGGAAGGTAAAATTTTCTGCTTATAACATTATTTTAAGTTCTAGTATAATCTAGTAGAATAGATTTTATAAGATATTTTTATCATAGAGTTTTTATTATACAATGACTAAATCTTTTATTATAGAGTGAAAGGGAAATGAAAGATGTAAAAAGCGAAGAACGTGACGATGAACGACGAAGAGAAAAAAAGCGAAGCACGACTCCAGAATCTCCAAGCCATTATAGAGATCGAAGACGGAATTCGACAAGTCCATCAGCTAAAAGTAATAGATATAGGTAAATATTTTTAAAAAATAATCTATCGCAGAGATTCCGATTCAATATGAAAAAAATATATAACAGAAAGATAGTTCAAACAACAGTTCATTGACATTACATAAAGAATATATGGGTATTAAAAAGACACTAATAATATCCTCTTGTTACAAAAGAGTTGATGATATTTTGTGTTTTTTTTTTAACAGTATCATACTTTATATTACATGTTAATAAGAAAAATTTGCAAATTATTCACTAATAAATAACGACTATTCGTAAAGCATGCACAAATAAACTATACCAAACAATTACAGACATTTTCAGAAAGTAGACAGTGATTAAAGTGAGTGCCCAAACTGCATCACACTTTCTGAAATACATTTTTGCTTTTTCTTCAATGAATTCTAATGCATTCTAATGAATTCTGCAGCTAAATACTTTACATATATGTTATATATTACAGTTTTAGGAAAATTTATGGACTATGATTTAAATACAAATCAAATTATTTTATCATGATTAATATATAATGATATAAATATAAATTGAAAGATATATCGTTATTTAAAACAATCTAAAATAACACCAATTTTGATGAAAAGAACTCGTCAAAATAGAACAGCCAATACGTGAAATATCCCATATTTAAAAGTGTGAAAACAATTAACAGTTTCAATTATAAAATGGGCTTCAAACCTAGATTATAATATTATTACAAAATATTTATTCATTAAATTTCAGATCACGCAGTAGATCACCACGTGGTAAACGTAGATCGCGATCACCATATAAAAAGAGAGTACCAATGACACCATCTCCGCCACGTATTCGACGAACACCTTCTCCTTCTTTTTCATCCAGAATATCTCGTAGATCACCCAATAGTGAACGAAATGACAGAAAAAGAAGGGCTAGATCACCATCATTATCACCACCACCTCCACCACGTACTTCGAAACATAGAGCTAATAGTCCCCCTTCTCCATCTTCACGCAAATATAGACATAAGCATAAATATTAAGATACTTTACATTTTTTCTATATTATAATGTTAATAGAATTACAAAACAAATTACGTTACAGAAATTGTTACATAAAATTAATGAATGCAATACTAATTGTGTATTCAATAGTTTACAATAATTTTCTGTTCTTTTAATGTTTTCCTTCCTACAACTATCTTTAAGTGAATTTATTTTATATGCTTATGCTGTTTATATATATGGTATGTGACAAACATGTGCATAAAAAACAGAGCGATAGAATACTTAATTATAATAAAAAAGGATTCTATTTATACATATACCTTTATTTATATTACTAGTATATAACCGCATTATATGTATAAAAAAAGTGTACAGATTTAAAACTAAAAGGTGACTTTCTTATTCCCTTTTGTCACTTTATTGTAATTATGTAGTTGAAAATAAAATTAATTAGAGTATTTGAAATATTTGAAAATTAAATTTCATTACATTGATCCGTGCATGGGCATACTTCAGATATTTTTCATGAAAAGTGTTACATAAAAATTTCGTCGGATTATACATAAATTGATTAGTTCATGTATAAATTTGTAACAAATATATTGTCAAAAAATGCTTTCTAATACAGTTTTAATTTCTATTATTTAAGCACATCCGATTAAATATACGTAAATAAATACATTATTAAGTTATAATGTTTAAATTCCTGTTCTTTGTAAAATAGCACAACAGTGACATATTTCGAAAGATGTATTTGCAAAAATTTGGTGTTCATATAACGAAAAACGATACAATAAATGAAAAACTTAAACAACTAATCCAACAATTACAATTACAATTCCCAACATACTCCTAATATTTTCATGATTTCTTAATTGCACAAGTAAGTGTTTAATTAGATAAAGAAAATTGAAAGTCGCATAATACATTGTACTTTCATAAATGAAAAATGAACCCTTCTTTTAATTGTGTTAAGCATATTTTTAGTAATGCAATTACTTCATCACTTTTCATTTCTTCTGTTTCTGGTAAAACTCAGAAATATGCTAATGGTTGCTTCCATCTCTTCTCCATTTTTTTTCTTTGAATTATAGATTCAGACCCACCTCCGTATTGTGCTCTCAGCTGGTAAATGACATCCGCTTATCCTTAGTTTATTATAAACTGATGCAGAATTGTAAAATATCATTTTTGCTAAATCTTGTTCTTCGGTTGTATATGACAAATTTTCACCTTTCAGTTGCAACTTAATGAAAGTCCTTACGACGTTGCTTTTACACCCATGTCTATCTAAAAATTCATCCACAGTCTCTACTTTGCGCAACTTGTTATAAAAATGATCTCTGGAGGTTTTGATTCGTTTGACTTTTTGTTTCAGATATTTTAATTGTGCTTTTAAATCTCTATTCTCTTTCATGAGCTGAACACATTCATTTTCCAATTTCATTTCACAAAATGTTTTATTTTGAGAATTTTCAATTTGTACTTTGTAATTTGTCATTTCTGGTTCAATCATTACCCATTGCATTGTATCCTCATTGTCACAAAATGTAAATGGCACTCTTGTATAATTCAGCAATGGTTTATTAACACGTAATTCTTTTTCTTCTTCTTCTTCTTTTGCTACCTCTTCTTCTCTTGCATTTTGTTGTTGCTGTTGTCGTTGTTGGTAGTCGCATTGTTGTTCGTCCCCTTTTCTTCCTTCTTCATTTCCTTTTTCCCCTTCTTCTCTCACCAGCTGTCTTTCATGTACATCCTCTTCTTTTTCTTCTTTATTTTCTAATATATCTTTTGGTGGTTGAGGTACAGCATCCATTTTCAACATTTTCCTTCTACTGATATTTTGTGTACGGTTTGGTTTAAACATTTCAGGTGAGAAATGTTCAGCACAGATACCCATTCTTCTTATGGTAGAGCTAGCATAATATTGTAGAGCTGGATTGCCTGATAAAGAAATATAAAATATAGATAGCAACAGAAAGTAATATAGATAGAAAGAGTAATATTGATATAGAAAATTAACAAATGCCAAACATACATAACGTACAGTATCAACACCCTGTACTTACCAACTCTTGAAATCCATTCTTTACGAAGCGGATTGTTTTCTTTCGGAAAGCAATAAAGATGATTTCCTCGAAGTCGACTATTGTTACATTTTATGTAGGCGCAAATATCCACTAATCTAGCTGCTATGTTCCTCTGCAAATCCATAGCTTGAAAAAACCTAAAACACTACAAAAAACAGTATGCAAATTCAAGAAAATTTGCTCTTTTAGTACAAAGTACGAACGAACGAACGAATGAAACGAAGATTCAAATAAATGGAAATTATACTACACAGATATTGGTCCTCCAACGTCGTTCATACATGCAAAGAATTAGATCGATTTAATTTTTTCGTCCGATTTGTTACGACTGAAGATACATGATCTAGATCTTTCAAATGAAATTTCTAGTTAAAATTGTTCATAATAACAGTGTGGCCAACAGTTTAGACCAACTAAGTCTAAGCGAATGCTCGCTGTTCGCCGGATTTTAGTAAAATTTGATAAAATGAAACTGCAAACGAGCATTCGTTATTTAAATTTAAATCTAATTATATATAATCTAAATATGTGTAAGAAATCATTCGCTTATTAAACTTAAATGCGCTTATTAAATTTAAATCTAATTATATATAATCTAAATATATGTAAGAAATCATTCGCTTATTACTTCGCCGAACTCCGAACGAATGCTTGATTACACTTTCATCTGATAATATGTTTTTATCCTGCAGCTTTTTCACAAATACTCCATTAATTTATAATAATTTATAATGCATTAATTAAAACTATTATAACATTAATTCGTAGCAATTAAAATTAATGATCTATTTTATTCTATCTATTATCAACAAAATCTTTTAATTCTTTCAAATGGTATTTTATTTCTATTTAATTCTATTTTTTAGTTTTAAATACGGTACTTAATCTATATCCGCTCAAATCAAAGCCATCGATTGCTCACGCTGAACTTTCCGCTCAGGCCGATTTGATAATTTCACATAAGAAGAAACATTATCACGAAATGTTTCATAATTTATTATTAATTGATACGTAATTGTCATGTTTAGTGTAGTTATCATACCGCGAGTCATTAAAAGTTTTGTATTTTTAAAGTTTGGTACTTTTAGCCTACTGTATAGCTTACTTTAGATTTATTTAACATTGGTTTACTTAACGTGATAGCCATTTAAGTCGAGATTGTTTATTTGTGCGAAACTATGATGCAAGGTACAACGTAGATAATTATTCACCGCATATTTAAACGTATTAAATAAACATTACATTCTGCTATGTTCTTATACATTTGGATAATGAACAGTTGAATACGGAAATGCAGCAAGAACTTTGATTTATATTTGCAAATAATTTTATGTGCAAAATTGAATAAGACGTGTAAGGCATGGATATACGAAAAGCTTGCCGCGTATAACTTGCCCTAATATCGATACGCGTTTGTGAGATCCCTCATTCGCGAAAGGATCAGACTCCTTATCACCGCATTATTACGAGCAGTTCGCAAATCACTTTACCATTTAAAAGATGCGTAATTTATTTTTTTGTATATTTTTAAATTTCTGTTTAAACTTTCCAAAGTTTGTTGCTTGGACATTTATAACGGGCATATACACAACGGAGCCCCGAGTATAAAAGTCGTTGAATTATATTTTTAAAATCAAGGCTTCAATATTCTAACACTATTCTAAGAGGAGATAAAACCAAAATTGAAATTAATTTAATTGAACCTGCTAAAATAATTAAATATTGTAATCCATTTTAAATTCCTTTATTAACCCATCAGGGCTACGTCTGTACGTCGTACGGACTCTCCTTTCGTTCACACTGGCCAAAACACACTGGTCGCTAGTAAAACATTAGTGAGAAATGAGAATGAAAGTAATCCATCTGATGATTCAACACAGATTCATCCTTGAGGTTCACGCCATGGTCACCAGAGTATTGTATTGCAACAGTTAATTGTCCACTATATTAATAAGCCACAATACGTAACGAGACTATGTTTAACTTTTATATACATTATACATGTAAATTTTACTATTATAATCACAATAGCAGTGTCTCATTACAGTGTAAACAAAGATTTTAGAAAATAAGGATGTTTTATGTAATATGTTCATAAAAACATCCTAGAAGAAATAGACTGATGTTGAGAGTGGGATAGCCAATATATACTTGAAGCTTTTCTCCTTAAGTGACAGTAATGATCGGTTAACTGAGCATGTAAGAAGAAGAACGATAAGGGACTTCCTTTTTGTCTTGTCTTATTAGATCCAAGTAATATTACACAGAACTGTAAGTATTAACGTTCAAGTATTCTGTTTTTCAACAAGAAAAATCTAATCTGAAATTGAAAATCTGATCTACGATTTATTTTAACAGAGTAGACATGTAACGAAATAGTCTTGATAAGTTTATTTGATATATGACGTGAAATTTTATGACTAAATTATGCGTGTTTAGGCAAATAAATTCAGATGTTTGTCTGTGGTATGTTTCCTTTATACTTCCAGTAAAGCTATCATGTATTTTATTAAGAAGAGAAAAGAAAAAAGTTTGATTATTCGATTATTCTCTGTGATATATCGGTTATGCCCCGTATAATGTATTGCTTTTTATAAATTGAGTTAATTATTTTCCCCAATGCACCGGCTATTCCCGGATTGTTTTGTGTAATTTACTTTATTATTTTTTATCAATTTTTAAGTTTTTAATAACGATACCTTTTCTCAACAATGAATTGCTAATATTTTATCGAATAAAAATGTAATCCTTCCACGTTTTGCTTTACTTTTATCGTAAAATTTATAATAGGAGCATTTACTCTGCGATCGACGTATATACTCATCATTGCTTGATTTTATCTGCGCATCCCATAACGGATTTTTGAAATTAAACTCCGCGGTTAACAAGTTAAAATATATATATACGGATATTTTTGTATCATAAATTTACACAAATCGAAATTAATTTGAAATTACGTTATGGGTTAATAGATTACACTCAGCTAAGGTTGTCAATGATAACTTACCGACCGTTCGGTACCGAAGACGTCTGAACGATGGTTTCTAGCAATTTCGATTTACGATTATATAGCATGCAATGTACTGAAAATTTCAAAGTCATTCGTTACGCAAGTAATCAAATGAATTTTTAATACTTTTCATAATACTTTATAAGTAGGTATACGTTATTTATTCATAAACAATTCTATTTATTAGTATATTTATCAGTAATTTAGTATACAAGTATATATATATATATATATATATATATATATTATATATTATATATATATATAAATATATATATTTAATATTGAATTTAATTATTCGTAAATGTTTGTTTAGTAAAACTGTAGAACTGTCACGTTCTCTTTCATTTCGGTGAGTTTTGAATATATTTCCGAGGGCATAATTTTGAACAACTTCTCCCTGTATACGCAACTGTCGTTCGACCATAGTTTTCGAGATAATCGCAAAAAAGCTGTCGATAACACTACAGTAAATTATTCTGCTTATAGTTGCGCGCTCGTAACAGCGTATGAGTTCGTATTGGCTGCTAACAGCTTTTATTGCTAAACGAGACCTAACCCTTATCTTTTGTTTTTTTGGGTAAAACTCCGTTGCAACAGTATATGCGAAACTGTAAGAAATGTTTGTTATAGTTCAATTATTAAAATTGAATATCGTTTAGGTTAGCCCTTTGAATCCGGCCGGCGATGCTCGAATGATAAGAAGTTAATTATATGAATAGTACGGTGAACGAATAATTGATATTATTTTACGAAAAGAATAATTGTCCTTATTTTACAAAAGTATTGCTAGCCGTCGTGCGGCGGCTAGATTGAAGAAAACTAGGCCAATACACGTTGCGCATGGGACCTTTAAACTCGTCCAACCGTCGAAACACAACTATAGATAGAATTCTGTAATGAGAAAGAAGGCTGTAATGGTACAGGCAGCTTTTCGTGAATATCGCGGAAACTAAGCGAGTTCAGCCTTTACATGTATAGAAAAATGTTGTTCAAAACGTTGAATTTCGCTATATAAAGGCAAAAACCATTGAAATAGAAGGGTAAGTTAGCTTTTCTACAGTTTCACCTTAAGCAGACTTGCCAAAGAAATAAAAGTAAATAAATTCATACGCGCTAGTAATGTTCCCTAAAAAATTTTTCTTTTCCACTGCACCATTCATTACATACAAATAATGTTCCTACTTTGTACGAACTACTTTTATATTTTCTATTTATTTCGCGATTATGATTACGATCTACAATATAATTTACAGAAGTTTCTACCGCGTACGAAATATCGTATCTAATCTAAAAAATAATGAAAAGTATCTAGACTTCAAACGGGAAAATTCAGGGATTTTAATGCTCTCTACTCTAGAACAGTGTCATTTTATAAATGACAATCCTACACACAGCAGATTTGAACGTTTCGTTATAAAATTTCATATAGTATTTTAAAATCGTGTAAGATTGTTTGAAAAGCAATTTATTATTGAAATAATCTAAAGTATTTTTTTACAAACGTTACATTAATTCGTTTGATATGATCAATTCATTTGTTACCTGGTATTTTTATTTGTTCCTTAATTTCGATAGAAACGACTAATCTGCAAAAGTTACTCTGAACTATCATTCTAAATCTTTTGGATCTGTAATAATATTTTGTGTTAAGTATTCATTAAACATTATTAATTTGTTCTGTTAATATTTTATATTATTTGTAAATATTATATTTCCTACATTTAAAAAAATAATTTCAATAATCGGGTTTTTTGCTTTTCAGTAGATTGGCAGCAGAGGTGAAAGTTGCACCTTTTCTTTAATTTTTTAACGACCAGCGAGTAGAAAAAGATATTCCAAGATGATAGACAAATTGAATCACGTGCCGCTAACTGTACCTAATTACTCGTATGCCTTCAATTTTGAGAAAAACTTTGTTTACTCGGATGCCCTTACGACAATTACGAACCATTATCCGTACTGCTTCTACTATTCTGCCATTTATGTCATCCTAATCTTTGCTGGAAAGCATTACATGTCAAATAGGCCGAAATTCGAACTGAGAGGTGCCCTTGCCTTGTGGAATATATCACTTGCGGTATTTTCCATTTTTGGATTTCTTAGAATGTGGTCGGAAGTGTATCACGTATTAAGCTATCATGGGTTCTACCATAGTATCTGTGTACCTAGGTAATTTAACATTCGTACCTTATTTTAGCTTTCAAAATATTTTCCGTAGAATAATAACTTGAAAACTAATCATTAACTAAATATGTATTGTTACAATTATTTACGAAAGCGTACTATCCAACGACCTCGATCACCTCGAAATACGTTCTTAAGGTCATCATTTTGAATAACTTTCCACTTGGTAAACGTTGAAAGATAACAACAACAACAGCAACAGCAACAGCAGCAACAACAACAACCATAATATACCCTTTATTCTGGAAAATTGTTTCGTACGGCAGTAAATAAGGCAGATATTTAGGCGATTCCGTTTGGCTGGTTCATATGGTATATTAACGTATTAAAACAGTCATTGAAGTAATCCTATGTTGTTTTATATTTGAAATGAGTTGGCTGTATTTTACAATTATAGTGCCTTTATCGTTTAATTTTTCGAGCCTGGACCTACTCTATATACAAAAATATTAGAACTTAACGATATTGAGTTTGCAGTGGTACTGCGATCGCGCTCGTTGGATACAAAATTAATGGTTGACGATTCATTCATACATATGACACGATTATCACGTTTCTTTATTATCGAATATTGCGGGCGGCATCCATCTCTCATCAAAGCGGTATATGAAATCAATTTACAAAATAAAACGATATTCCTAAAATGTTAAATCATAATAAAACCATAATTATGTTCTTTCTAGCTTCCTTACGCAAGATCCCGTTGCTGCATTTTGGTCACTGTTGTTCATCCTATCAAAGATCGTGGAGTTCGGCGACACAGTTTTTATTGTACTACGTAAACAGCCGTTGATGTTTCTACATTGGTACCACCATGTAACAGTTCTTCTTTACGCATGGCTATGTTTTGTAGAGACTACAGCATACGCCAGATGGAACTCTATAGTAAATTTTTTCGTTCACTCCTGGATGTATTCTTATTATGCTTTGAAAGCAACGCGCTTTAATCCACCAAAATGGATCGCCATGCTGATCACTACGTTACAGACAGTACAAATGATTTGGGGTTGCTTTGTAACTATTACGGCTTACAACTATGTAAAAAGCGGTCAAGTCGAATGCCACATTAAGCCCCATAACGCGAAAATTGGTCTGTTGATATACTTGAGCTATTTCATTCTCTTCGCTAGATTCTTCAAACAGGCTTACCTGTCTAGCAAACGTGGAATGAAAGTCAAAAAGAAGAATAATATTAATGACAAGCTCATCAAAGCTAATTGAAGCACATGCAAATTTCTGAAAACTTTTTCTAGGGATGCATCCAAGTGACGTCTCTTGTAAATATTTTATCAGAATTATTTTACAAGTACATATATTTATATTTGTGCATATACATTTCAAGAAATGTAATAGATTTTTCAAGTCTTTGTTAACAAGCGTAAAATCACGAGTAAAATAATATAACATCAATTGTTGTACATTGAATTTAGCAATAAATTTCATGGCAACTCGCTTAGTACGAGTAGAGGAATTAATAAAGATATTTTTAAGGAGATTTTGAAACCCTTTTTCTATAAAAATGACTTTTCAAGCAATTATTCAATGAATCTATTTCGGAACGTTGTAACGTTTCTTTATAAAACAGTATGACAAAATTTTATTCCAGTGAAAATAAATATGTAATACGTGTATTTAAAAACGCGATATGCAATAAATGTTCGTTTAAATACTTTACATTTTATTAATGTGAATTGTGATTGGGAACTGCATAGCAATAACATATTTGTATATGATATATCTATTATTATGCATGACAAGAAACATATAATGAATAGCGTGTGTTGCAGAATTTCTGAGCGGGCGAGCCGTTACCCGTTTTTTCTATATAGCTGCCTGTTACATTAGCTGTTGCTTCTCTTAACTCTAAGTTTCTGCCTAAATTAACACGTTGACGCCGGTGTTACGTAGGAGACATAAAAAATCACGAAACAGACAAATCGCCGGTGATCTCTTCGCGTCGCAGTTCAAACGTTTCAAAATAAGGTGAAAAAATTGAACTTCGTACATGATAATAAAATTTATTATCACGTCATTTATTAATGTCACACAGTGACGGTTCAAAGTGTTACAACAGGATGATTTAAAGAGTTACAAGAGACTGATTCAAAATGTTTTAACAGACTGACTCGAGTGCTTATTTTGGAGGAATTTTATACTGAGATTTTAGTCTCTCTGGACGGGTTGTCGTCTGGTGTAGTATCTCAGAGGCGCCTATTCCGTTACTATTTGGTTACTGTTTCGGTGGCTGTGGTACGCGGGATGTCTAGCCTATCCTATCCTATTACTGTTTCTGAGCGGATAGTCTTCTTGAGCGTTAGTTTAAAATTAAAGAATTAACCCTTAACACACTTTTAGTGCCGAACTACTTGCTAATATCGTTGCGTATGCGAACCCACCTTATTATTAGCAGTACTTTATCTCTTGAATTTCTGGTTCCCCTACCAGACTGCTTGGCGGCCCCAAGGCACTAAGCTGCCAGCGCCTAAATGCCAACACCACACGGAGTTCCCAAGCAGTCACCACCCATCTAAGGTATTATCCGTGCCCAGTGTTGCTTAACTTTCGTGATCGGATCATGCGGCCAAGTGCTAAGTTCAATTAAAATTAGCATACACAAGAACTTATAAAATTAGGCATTTGCCCTGTTTGGTCGTAATTTAGCATATACAAGAACCTATTGTATCTAAGCTTAAAGTTAGGGATCTGCCCTGTTTGGTTACACACTAGCATAATAGACAAGAACGTATTGAACTCTACGCTACAAGAATCTATTTAATGATGTAAGAATGATAAAATCGCGCGATAATCAAACTAACTGTAAGTTGCCTAAGAAAGAGAAATTAATTGTTTACAAGACATCGACAAGGCATCGCAACGGCCAAATATTGTTTGACATTATTTATTGAAATCCGCAAGTATCCCAATTCTGAGATATAGCACGCGATGTATACCAGTATAATGATAAAGAAAACCTGACATGCATTAAAGTCTGCAGAGAATTATATACAATTCGAACTATTTCCATCACCTTCTCATAGCTTCAACTTTATTACAATCCGTTATTAAGATAAGCAACTCCTCATCGGACAGTACCACATCGATAGATTCCAACTAAAATCATACAGATAATAATAACATATATGAAATGTAATATTACACATAATAATAGAAGATTTTTATCAGATTTATCTGTTCCTTTATCATTTTGTTTTCTTTCTATCATTTATAGTAGTACCGATTGCTTATTACTTTGTTTTTAGAAAATTGTTGTTGTCATTATTATTATTTTATTACTATTATTAATTTTACTTTTTATTATTATTTATTAATATTTTATATTACGTTTTATCATTAATATTACTTTACATTTTCGTTTTCTATTATGTTTACCTATGCTGTCGTTACATTATTTATTAATATTAATGTAGTAATGTTAATGTACGTCCATTAATATTAATGTTAATTAATACTAATAAATAATGTAACAACGTTAATGTTAATATTAATATTAATGTTAATTAATATTAATGAACGTACTAACATGTAATATGTGTTTCGATAAATAAATAATTTACTAACATATTGCACTTATCATGTACTTACATACGTACCATCAATTTTATCATGGCGGCATTGCATTGCCCATATGCGAAACACAGCGCAACATCGGATTGCATATTGTCATTTTCTTGTTATAAGACTACGGGAACTCCTTACCGAGCCATTAGTTCTTAAGTGTACGTGTATGATAACTTGCTACGTAACCTTACTACGTAAAAGCTCTTTGGTAATAAATATGCAAAAGAAAAACACAGCACAAGATAATCTTACACGTACATAATCTTACGTAGCAATTTCACGGATGACTAAAAGAAAGACAGAGTGGATGAGCGAGTTGAAAAAGCGATATGGGAATAGAAAGAAAACGCTGCATATGAGCCATCTTATTTCCGTGTCTACAGTAAATATGTGTAAAGTAGCAATACCGATCAATGAGCAGCGTCAGTGTGCGTGTCTGATCAGACAAAGATACAGGAGACCTCTATGCAGCTTTCTTTCTCTATTCCCATATCGCATTTGCTTAAACGGTAATATAGAACACATGACATATGACTCGCGTACTCTATCTTTATTCTTCATACCTTTATGCTAAAAGTTCATTCACATTAGTCAATTAATTGAATTAAAGCGGCTGGGATACGAAAAGCTTGCTATTTTGCTCGGTTTGAAATATTTTTCCAAATTTCTACGCTTGTTTTCATGATAATTAAGTCTCTTAACTTCAGGTAATTTGAACCATTTTACTAATATATGATATATTATTGAATTTAAGATTCTTTCAAGTATCCCTTGGTTTAAAAGAAACAACAGCAAAGGAGGTTACTAACTAACATGTTATTATCAGTTTTCTTTTTTCTGATTTCGGTTTCTTAAATCAAGTTGACATTTCCTAAATTCCATATTCAGTCGCTTTTTACGTATGCATGTATGTACATAATATTTTCATAAATAAACTATTCCCATCGTAGAGTTTTTCATTAAATATCCGTTTGAAGCTTAAATTATAAACTAATAATTTGACTACCTTCTTTCTGAACAACATTTGAGGATATTGTTCATTTATTTTGGTCAAATTAAATTTAAGACATTAATATTTTATTTTTACATCTCTTGAGAGTGGAATACTGGAAGAAAATTTTGATCCTTATCTTACTTTTGTTTATTGATATGTACATTACATTAATTTCTTTTAAATAACTATACGAAATTTATTTAGAATTCTTATTCATTTAGATATCAACTTCCAATAAAATATTACAAAGATAAAATTTTTAAAGGTAATTTTATCTCTTTTGATTTCGGTTCCTTAAATCAACTTGACCTTTCCTAAATTCCATATTCAGTTGCTTTTTACGTATGCATGTATGTACATAATATTTTCATAAATAAACTATTTCCATCATAGATGTTTTTCATTAAATATCCGTTTGAAGCTTAAATTATAAACTAATAATTGGACTACCTTCTTTCTGAACAACGTTTAAGGATATTGTTCATTTATTTTGGTCAAATTAAATTTAAGATATTAATATTTTATTTTTACATCTCTTGAGAGTGGAATACTGGAAGAAAATTTTGATCCTTATCTTACTTTTGTTTATTGATATGTACATTACATTAATTTCTTTTAAATAACTATACGAAATTTATTTAGAATTCTTATTCATTTAGATATCAACTTCCAATAAAATATTACAAAGATAAAATTTTTGAAGGTAATTTTATCTCTTTTGATTTCGGTTCCTTAAATCAACTTGACCTTTCTTAAATTCCATATTCAGTTGCTTTTTACGTATGCATGTATGTACATAATATTTTCATAAATAAACTATTTCCATCGTAGATCTTTTCATTAAATATCCGTTTGAAACTTAAATTATAAACTAATAATTGGACTACCTTCTTTCTGAACAACGTTTAAGGGTATTGTTCATTTATTTTGGTCAAATTAAATTTAAGACATTAATATTTTATTTTTACATCTCTTGAGAGTGGAATACTGGAAGAAAATTTTGATCCTTATCTTACTTTTGTTTATTGATATGTACATTACACTAATTTCTTTTAAATAACTATACGAAATTTATTTAGAACTCTTATTTATTTGGATATCAACTTCCAATATAATATTACAAAGATAAAATTTTTAAAGGTAATTTTATCTCTTAAACTTAAGTTACCATAATTAAACGGTTGTGTTTTAGCCATTACTTGTGTCTGCTTTACAAACCTAAAAAATGTCATCAATATCGATATTGAATATTTTAATAAATATTACTAGTAAAATATATAAGTATTCATAATTACATTAATATTCATTCATGTATGTATAAGCCAAAAGATTACATGATTAACTGACTATTAAAGTATATAGGAAATTTCTTCACTTAGGATTGTACAAAATTATTTATGTAAGATCCTCCATGCTCGTCTAATTTATTATTCATTATACAGTAATATTTCATTTATTAAATATGGTAACTTGCTTATATAAATATAAATTCTGCAATTTCAATAAATTCTAAAAATGTTTCTCACATTGGATATACGTACAATTCAGTAGATTATTTATTGTTTTTGCTTCCACGTTACTAAACTGTTGTTTGTTACTTCTTTTTCATGCTCACTATCTTCTTCATTATCATTTTGTAAAGTTTGTAATTTTCCATATTTAGCTTCAAGTTTCGCAATTAACTCAGTATCGTCAAAATTTTCGATTTCCTCCTCTTCTTCTTCTCCTTCATCCTTTTCTTCTTCCTCTTCCTCTTCTCCCTCTTCCTCTTCTCCCTCCTCCTCTTCTCCCTCTTCCTCCTCCTCCTCCTCTTCTTCTTCTACTTCTTCTTCTTCTTCTTCTTCTTCTACTTCTTCTTCTTCTTCTCCTTCATCCTCTTCTTCTTCTGTCCGTTCTCCTTCTTTTAACATTGTCTTTTGCACAATTCCTATTTCATCCGTATTGCTCTTATTTTTTTTGTTTTTTATTTCATTCCATCTTATATTTTGATTCCCCTCTTTTCCTTCTCGTGTTCCTAATACTCCTTTCTTTTTTTCTTCTATGTCATCTTGATTCCGTTTGTTCATTACTTCTCCTTCCTCTTCCCCTTCTTCTTCTCCTACCCCTTCCTCTACATCTCTCTCATCCCCCTCCTCTTGTTCCTCTTCTACTCCTTCCCTTTCTTCTTCTTTCTCGAACTCAGTATCTTTTTGCACAACAACCTGTTGTCCTGTCTTTTTACCCTCTTCTTCTCCGCGCTTATATTTCTTTATTTCTATTTTTCCACTTTTCTCTTGCACTTCTTTTTCATGCTTTCCTATTTTAAAAATTGTTTCGTCTTTCAATATAATTTTTTATTCCATATATTTTTTCTCACAAAAAATTAGTTTAGATCGATTTTAAACAGAAATAATAACTTCTAAACGTTAAAAAAGGTAAAGATTAATCACTATCATTAAAAGTGCATAAAAATGATGCTTTAGCCTTCATTTAAAAGTATTTATAACAATAATTTCTTTGTTATTTTAAAAAATTTATATGTCCCCTTACAATGGCATGATATTTCTATGATTGATTCATGAAATAAAAGTATTTTTTAAATGAATTTTATAACTTTCTCAATTATATTTTAAGACATTGAATAAATGTGAAAGTTAAGTAAAAGTGTATTTAAATTTAACATACAAAATAATATTATATTGTTAAATATGAAAGATGATTCAGTAAATATTGTATAATTTTACAAGTCAGAAAATTGAAATTAGATCAGAATTTTGTCTAATTGCAATAAATTATACTATTTGTAAAACAAAAATGTTACAACATTTACCGTTATTCCATCGTTTCACAAGGACAAAATGTGCAGCGACAATAAGTGCCACACCGACTCCAAACTTCATTGCCACTGCAACCATCAGATGTTATTTTTTATTGAGATTTCAAAAGTGTAATGAGAAATAAAGAAGATTCTAAAACTATGAAAATCTTTTATATCTACGTTATATTTTATGTCAAAATATGAGAGCATGGAGGATCATTTTACATTATGAAAAGATTGTAATGCAACTTTGACACGCAATATTTCACTTACCACTAGTAGATTCTTCTTCTATTTCTTCTATTTCTGGCTTTACATCTACATCATTAACATATTCTTCTGGTTCTGTGTTTTCTACCTAATATAAAGATGATAGTGTGATAATGTGCTACTATTTAAGGAATTGTATTGTAGAATTATTCATATAGAAGTGTACGGTAACATATAATTTTTTAATTTTCTGTAGTGAATAAAATTATTAATAAATTAGTATCTAAGTAATATCTTTTGTAACTAATAAATTGTACATCTTTCAATAAGTGCTATTTTCTTTACATTTGTTATCAGAAAGAGAAAAATTTCATAAAAAATTATAGTTTCCTGTCTTATATATAAAGAGATAAAAATTAAAAAGATATAACAAAATAATTTTTCAAATTACAATGAACACCAACATCTTTATATTCAATTATCGAAAACTCATTAAATTTTTTATATAGGAGAATACATAACATAAAATAAAGTATGTACAAGTAATATTTTTCATAAGTTTTATTACTTTGATAATGACGTCTAATCATATTAAGTTTACCTCTTCTAAAGGTTCTATATTGTCATCATTAATTTCCTTAACACCAGGAATGTCGTCTAAAAATGTCTCAAATATGTCTTCATTTCTTGGCATTTCTAATATTTTATCAAATTGGTTATCTACTTCATTTAAAACAGATTTTTCATCCGAGTCTTTCTCTGTACTAATACCATATATTTCTTCTAATACATTAGTATCATC
The DNA here is from genome assembly GCF_024542735.1 of Bombus huntii. NCBI lineage: Eukaryota > Metazoa > Arthropoda > Insecta > Hymenoptera > Apidae > Bombus > Bombus huntii. The sequence continues at coordinate 1,255,670 of NC_066243.1, forward strand.
AAACGTTGAACTAATATCATCATCTTCTAATGTAACTTCTGTGTGCTTCCTGTTTTCATATTTACTCTCGCGGCTTAATTCTGTATTGATATCTTATATTAAAGATTTAAAATTTATAAGAATATTCTGAATATACATTTATATTCACTACTATATTTTAATGTTTTGTATCATGTAATACCTTCTTTATTTGGAAAAATTTCACTTTCTTCTTCATTTGATTCATTTTCAATTGCAGTTTCCTGGTCTTCCTCTTCTCCTTCTTCTTCTTGTTCTTCTTCTTCTTCTTCTTCTTCTTTCTTTACTTCTTCTTCTTCTTCTTCTTCTTTTTCTTCTTCTTCTTCTTCTGTAGATTCATTCAACATTTCATCATCCTGAACTTCTCCAGTTTCAGTTTCTGTATCAGTTTCAGTTTCAGTTGCAATTTCAGATTCAATTTCAGTTTCTGTAGTTTCTAACTTTTCATCGTCTTCATTATACCTCCTTTCATCTTCTATTTGTTTAGTTTTTTCATTTTCATTATCATGTGATTCTTCATTAGATAGAGATAAAGAATCATCTACCCACCCATCAAAGATAAAGGCCCAACGAGAAGACTCTAATGGTGTACTAACTTATAACATGAAATATATAGTGTTGACATAATACATTAAATATAATAAGTGTAATTACATTAAAAATATAGAGAAAGTTTACTTACTGTCTGTAGTACCTCTGTGCTCAATAATAACTACACCGATTAAGCCAACAAGCATTGTTAAGACAGTAAAGAATATGATTCGAGCACACCAGTGTCCACCTGTAGTACTTTCTTTATAAATATGTATAGTTACATTGTCTGTTAAATTTTCACTAGCATTTCCCACTGTAGGTGATGGTATAATGTTATCTTCTTCATCTAAATATATTGAAGTATAATATATTGAATAGTTAAATGACAATTACTAATTACTGATAAAATGATTATTATAATACGGTATAAAAGTTATTGTAAAAAATATTGCATATTGTACATACATGCACAAACATAAGTATGTATGTGCTGTGCGTATACAGATTGTATACAGCGTGTATATAGATTGTAACGTTTTTATGTGAATTAGAAATTGAAATATGATCGAGAAATTTGTTAACATTGTATTATAAAAATTATTTTTAAATGTCAGAAAGAATAATGCTTTAGTTTACTCTTATTTTGTTTATTTAAAATCTTTCTAAATAGTTATCAAAAAGTTCATTTGTTATTTTTACAAAAATAATAATAATTTAATATCAATGTTAATAATTAAGTCAATAATAATTATTATTATTTGCGACATTATTTTTTTACGAAAAGTTTATCAGACATTGTTTTCTGTAATAAACTTTGAGATAAGTATAAAATAAATAATAATATAACAACTTAATAGACAAACTTTAAAATAATACCAAGCAAAATACTGTCATTTTTGTAAATCATTATTATAAAAGAGCACTTTTACAAGTATTCTCTAATATTGAAAGTATGTATTTCCACTAACACAATATACATCACGAATCTATATTTATTACTTTGCTTATTCATCACAATAATCTGTTACTTGTATATTTCTTCATTGAACTAATAATCAAATTAAAAGTATTAAATTAATATTTATTATAAATAGCAACGAGTTGTACAAATACGTAAAATATATAAATAAATTGACGAAAAATGTTTTTGGACTGGATAATATAGGTTGATCTATTTTTGAAAGCCAAAAGCTAGGCTGATCAAACTTCTAAGACCCTGTATTTTCTAATTTCAGCAACATTGCCAAATATGCCTGAAAATATCTGAGGCTTTACGTTTAGTATAGCATTATCGTAACACGCCCACGACGCAATAAACAATTTAAAATATAAGTTCAAAATAAAATTGTATTATTTTGTGATATTTCGCAACAAAAAGCATAAATATAAATAAGAAATTTTCACTGATTTCATATTTTCAAGCAAAAATAAGCGACATATATATAAAAATTACATATACGCTCAGGCGCGCAACTCGCATATACACGCACGTGCTTGCGCATACATACACACACGCACACATGTATATACTATAATTTAAATAAGAGATCATTGAGTTTCACAAATCTTTTTCGTAAAGTTCCATCAAGGTATATAGTAGTAAATGAATCACATAGTAGCATATAAAAGCTAAAGTTAACTTATGATGTCTGAATAATTCTTTAAGATATTTTTTCACTATTCTAAAGTTCTTACAATTCTAAATAATGGGATTCACAAAATATTTTATAAAGAATGTGCAAACTATAATTTATAATTATTTAACAATCGTATTGTAATTGTCCAATATATAAAGTATATTATGAAATGTGATACGTGTATATAAGTATATACACTTAATGCGTATGTATGTATGCATTATATAATATTTCAGTATTAAAACTTGTAAAATGAAGCATCAACAAATAATATTCAATAAATATTATCATTTAATAACATTTTCCTACAATTCCTCTTTCGTATTTAAAACAAAATAATGTATATAATATGTTTTATATATTTTAGAAAATAAAAAAAAATAACAAAAATTAGTTTAATATATCCATATTTTTTAATGTATAAATTTCCTGTGATAATTTTAGAAATGAAAATGAAAGCATTGTCACTTGATATTAGTAAATACAAAAGTTAGAAGTTGAACGTTGAAATTATAATAATTCTCTCACACTTTCAGTATCCTATTTTTTTTACCCTTTTTACGTTTTTTCTCTCTCCGTTTCCTTGCTTGAACATCACCAGACATCTTCCACTAGGAAATATAACTGTACTTTTTACAATCTGAGAAACGCCAAAAATTAAGTTTTTAAAAAGTCGAACACGGAACCACGTCTATTATAATTTGATTTGTAATGACTTCAACAAGTGTTGACATAATACGAAAATCCCTAGTTACTATACTTGAACGTTTCTTCACGGTGTTAGTTCTCAGCAGGTTCTCAGTATTTTCCAAACCTTTTCCATGTTCAAAATTTCAGAAAGGATATGTAATGAGATATGTATAACAGAAGCTAGAAATTACAAAGAACTTAGTGTTGTATAAATATGTAACACGTTTGTAATGTTTATTACAATTTAATACATAAATATTAAAATTAAATAATTTTAATATTCCTAGTAAAAAATTAGACAATTTACAAATTACTAGCAAGAAGTAATCATTTTTGTATGATATAAGCAAATATTAACATACATGGTGATTTATTATCGAATATTACATTAATTAAGAACTTATGGATGTATGTATTCTAATAAGAAATGTTAATGAATCAAATTATAAAAATATCTCTGATTAAAAGCAAAGACATTTCAATCAATATAACTATATTAAAGTATTTTATTAATTTATACAATAGCATATTATTCATACTATTGTAAAGTACAAGATACTTATTTATCATATTATCCAATACTCTTGACAATATATCATGAAATATAACAAGAAATGTAAATTACATGACCATAGTACACACAATTTATTAATAAGAGAAATTCAATATAGAAATTAATAAACATATGTATATTGCAGTAAAGCAGACACAAAACAAATATTTCTGTATATGATTACAGTAAATGTATATTATGTATATATATATATATATAATCTTAATAAAATATAATAAGTGGGCTCATGATACTTTGTTATATTTCCTATATATAAAAAAATTCTGGTTTAAAAAATATATTTTAGTCAAATATTTGCGTAACTTTTATTGTAATTTCATACTAAATGACTTAAAATTTGTAAAATCTATTATATCTTTAATTTAATTTCACTTTAATAATAACCTTATATCCAAAGAAGTAATAAAAAAATGTCAATCATAATTCAGTTTATAATAGCAGAATTTTAAAGAATGTTCTATGTTTTATGAATAACATATATAAACTATCTTGTGATCAAAATGTGTCATAAACTATTTTACCAGCTATTTTTAGGGAATACCTTAACATGGTTTACTTTACTAAATATACATTAAAGGTACGAGATCAATTTATATGATATAAACAGATTAATGTTTATTAATTTTTCTAATTTATAACACTTCTTCTCACTCTCTCTCTCTCTCTCTTAATTATTTGGTTAATTTTGTAAAAAAAAGAAAAAGGAACGATCATTTCTTTTTCTAAAAATGTTTATTAACTATAAATAATTTCAAGTAATAAGAGAAAATCTTATTTTTCGTATAATTTTATAAAACTATTTTATTAAATGTTTAATGATTACTATGTAATTATTATGTTCTATGAGTATGTTCTTTGAAAAGAAAATTCTTTGCATCTATTAAAATGTGTAGTATATATCTTTTTAAATAATGTAATTTGGGAAAGGCCAAAATGTTTGTTACAGAATGTTGATTATAAGTTTTGTACTCTCAAAGGAGTAAATTATATAAGATTATCTCAATTATATGTATTTTTTATAACAATGAATAATATTGATCAGTTATAACATTTAACAAATTGAGTAGGGCATAAATAAAATTTTATTAAGAGAGCAGTCTTATTTATATCCACATAAGAATATTTTATAATTATAATCTTAGCAACCTTATTAAATGTTTAAATATTAAAAACTATTGAAACATATATAGACAAAACTACAATTTTAAGTCATTAAAGTATAGTAATAACTATTTACAAATTTTATATGTATAAAAATATATTAACAACAAACGTATGTAAGGAAATTCTTTTCATTTATTTAAAATAGATAGTATACAAGGTGCACCAGAAGAAAATTTAACTTTATCAGCATGTTAATTTGTAATTTAAAAAGATCATACATCTTAGGAATTCTTAGCTCTGTTTTAATGTCAATTTTGTTTACTGTGTATATCAAGTATCAGTATAAGATCGTAACTGTTGGTGACTAGTGAGTTCACTCTGTCTCTAGATTTTATATTTATGTAAATATGCATTTCCTTGAAAGATGGATAGGATAATATGAACCAATCTTATAGCCACCCCAATCACCTAATTTAAGTCCACTGGATTTGTCCCTTTGCGATTACATGAAATCACAATTTCAGACAACCGATACAATATATATCCAATGTAAATAACAGTATTAAAAATGAAATATTGCAGATACAGTAGCTATGTACATTACAAGCTATGTACAATTAATGCTGAACATCAGCTGTAGAATATAAAAGTGAACCAAGCCAAGAAATGCATTAAAAATGTGCAGAATTTTTCTTTTTAAATAAATCAATAATAGATGAAAATCTGTATGAAAACTTTATACGATCATCTTGATTCAGAATAACCTACTAAACATATTAATAAAGTTGTATGGATTTCTCCTGAGACACCCTATATATCCATTTCCTATATTTCAAATGTAGGGACATCTTTACAAGAATAAATGCAAGAGATATACATCTGTTTTACAAATCATATACATTAAAAAAAAAAGGAAAAAAGAATAAATTAGATCAAAAATTTTATAAAGTTTAACAAAATATGTTAATATAATTATATATAATATATATATAATTTATAATTTTATACATATTTTCCTTTAATAAATTACATTAAGATACAAAGGCAAATTTGAAAATCGTCGCTAAAACACTATTTATAATGCCACTATGTACAAATTAAATACTACTTGTATTGATTTTATATTTGATACTGTATTGTATTATTTGATTTCAGTGTATAAAAATTATTATTACCTAATATAATGTTTTCCTAATATTCGAAGACTACATATGTTTTGCTTATTTTCACAAGCATTTAGAAATTAAAATTATACAAATACTATTAATTGTTAAAAGCATAACATAAAATAGAAGTACTATAATTTTATAAAAATATAAACGAAACAATAGATCAATTAAAAATATATTGTACATATGCAAATGTCTTAATGAATATTGGTCATAATATAATATTTCTCTAATAATGAGATTGCTGATTTACTCTATCAATAAAATACAGTTCGCTATCATACTTATAGATACATATATTTCTACGTTTTTTTCTTTTTTCTTTTAAGAATAAAACATAAATAAATAAATAAAAAAGTTTTTATTGATGTGAAATGTCATACCTTGTAGTGCATGATAACAAACTATAGAAGTAATTTAAACACTCCTTGAAATATTGCTCATTGCATATTTCTATTAATAATTAAGCCATTATAGAACTTATGCAATTAATTCGATGAAAACGCACACATAAATAAAAAAAACCCCTTGAAGGAGAGTCAACAGCATATAAAATAGGATCTTACAGTATATTTAGTTTAAGTGTTTTGTTAACATTCAAATATGTTTGAAAATGCATTGTATAAAAAATATTTTTATCATATAAAATGATGTTCTGTTTAATAAAAAAAAGATTGAGTTAATTTATTTTATGTTTGATATTAGATATTAATTTTAATCTAACAACAACAGCTTATCTGATTGGGAAATTATTGTAATTAATTTTGTGAAGTTGTACATTTGCAAAAGCAATTTGCATTTAACAATCAGCATGCGATTTAGCAATGCATTTAGCAATTGCTTAGTTATTACTATATTACTACACATTTGATATTATTATTATTATTTTTATATTATCATTTACTGTAGAATTATGTGTAATTGCACATCTACTATAAAATATTGCTAGATTTGATCAGTTTAAAATATACGGGGTGAGTCATTTTAAGTAAGAACAGTAAATAGTTTTGTTGGTCTCAATGACAAACAATTTAATTTTCATGCAAAATTATATTAATGAAAATTTCATCTGCTCATTTTTGTTTACGCTCATACGTTTTTACTATTGCAGCGTTATAATTAACAAGTATAATCTTATGGTTCATTGCATTTGCAAATTTTCTTTTGAAATATTGTTGTAAAAAATGTATTTCATTGTGCCTTGTTTCATATTTTCACATATTTTTTTAACAAATATTTTTTGTTTATAATATCACCTATGCTAAAACTTAATTTATGAACATCTCTGATTAAGTGGAAATCTATTTATATTAAATATTTTGTAAAATAATATCAAGATACAAGTATTAATAATTAATAATTATCAATAATAAACGAGGCATATATTTTGTACAAAAGAAACGTTATAGATATATATGGAGAGTATTGAAGGGAAAGATGTTTCATTAATAAAAAAAATAATTGTATAAAATATAATTTTGATATGATTGCAATGTATATTTGACATTTTACATATGTGCATAAGTATTAGGAAATAATTTAATGATTGAATTGATATTTGTTGAATGTTACTTTCTTGTGAGAGAGTATGTAATATGATTTTAAAGAATGTAGTCATCACATGCTTCAGACGTTAACATTCTTTAAGTTATATTAATAAAATGATTTTAGTGAATTAATTAAATAAAGTTTTTTACAAATTTTATAACGAGTAAATAATAAGATAATAAAACTAACTTTCGTTTGTTAGTCTCAAGGAAGAATAAATAAGCATTCAGGATGATTCTAGAAACCAAGTCATACAATAATTTTATTTTAACAATGAACATCATTTAAGTGACATTCAGTGATTTTAATTAAATTTTTAATACTACTATAAGCATGAGTAAAAGATATTTATCATGAGCACTGATTGGCTACCTATTAGAGTGTAGTAAAAAATCTCGTAGGCATAGTAAATAGGCGAGAAATAGAATGATTAGAAGTTCTCCTATCAGGACATAAGTTGGTCATAAGTTGTCTATATCTGTGGTATTCATAGCAAACCTAAAATGAACAGCAAACGAAGAGAAATGATGTAAACAATTATAATTATTTAAAATCTTTAAACTGTCCTTAATGACTTCAAAAATCATGACTAGTAGCATAAATTTTTGTAGCTCTGACAATTCTTAATATACAGAAGGTAATTCCAAATACAAATCACATGAATCGTTGCCTGAAATATCATAAAACTTTGAAACACACGAAAACATAACATATGATGTTCGATAAAATAACGAGCATATTGTTACAATTCTAATATTTATTTGAATATTTTTGTTTGTAATTATATTCAAGAATTCACAATTTATAAGAAGAATTACAATTAAGAAAAAAAGGAGAAACAAACAAATAAAATGTTTTAACAAGCTGTTTTTATCACTCAATATTTTTATCAAAAGATATATTTTAAATTATTTTTCTGTATTCAGTAGTTCAAGATATTCAGAGAAATGTTCTCATCTTTGATAAGAGAATGTAACAACATTTTCATTTCTGCAGAAAAAATAGAATGTGTCGTATTAAATATTTTTTAAAGAACAATGTCATACAAAATATTTATAAAAATTAATAGTTATCATTTAAATGACGTATCTTGTAAGAGAAACTCGAGAATACTTAATCATACATAAGTCATATTGGACATAATTAGGTAAATTCTGGGTTTTTACAGAACAATTTTATTATTTTTCACAAATAGACTCCTATCAATAAAATTTTTATATTATATTTTTATATTTATGTTTTAAATTTAGTTTAAAAATTGCTTCAATTTTAATTCGCCTAGCGATTTTGATGCAGTACTTAAGTACAGTTTCACATAAGTTACTCTTCTATATTATATTTATATTTCATTATATGTATATTTTCAATTAAAAAGTCGTTTCAATCAATTCGAAACAATGCATATTTTAAAATAAAGTAATACAGAGGGAGAGAAAGAGAGAGAATATATTGGTGTGGAGAACATTTTATCATTCCTCTTTTAACTTGTCAATAAAAACATTTAATTTGTAGAGAATAAGTTGAATATGCTTATGCTCTGTTTGATTTGTAATGTTCAACTCGTGTCTACTGAGTTTATTCTTTCTTATTCCCAGATATAGTTGTAGTAAGGCTGCTCTGACGTTTGTTGCTAATATATCAACTGTTTTGTATTATTCATACTAATAGTTTTACTACATTATAGCCAACCTTTAAGATATAATTAAATATTTACTTCTTCAATTGATTTATACTATTTTTATATTACTTATATCACCTGTACTAATTAAAAATCAAAAAAAGAGATGTTTAATGCTGAAGATTTGTTTAAATAATGTAAATCATATTATTATAATTGATCTAATACAAATAAATAAACAATAAAGTAATTGATTAAAACGGTTAATTAGCTAGTCAGTGTCTATTCTTTACAAAAAGAAGTCAGAGTGATCGGATTTGAATTGATTTGAAAATAAGAAGTCCTAAAATATACAGACCCGCGCTTAATCATGGCAACAGTCACTGTTTAGTGCAAATGCAAATATTTATAGTAATTGAGATAAGACATTCAACGATGAACGTTAGACATTTTCAATTGTATTTATTAATATCTAACAAATTATTCGCCATCTGTATCTATTTTTACAACATGCACAAATGGGGAGACTTTTTAGTAAATAAGTACATTAATGTAACGAAACAATTGAATATTCAGGATTAATTTACGATAAAAGTAACCTAAATTAATAGTTTGGAAACAAAACGATTTTAATAAGAAACAAGAAATTGCACCATTGAAAGAAGAATATATTCCAAAAAATTAACTATGTAATTGTTTTCTATCTTACTTATTTACGCTAGAGAAAAGCTGGCCCACTTAATACAATTATTTGACATTTTATTGATATTAAATTACGATATTGAACCAACAATATGTTAAAACTCTCCTTATCACAGAATAAAATGTTGTTGCAAACGAAACTGTTAGTAACTTCGAAATATTTAAACATGATATAATAGATAAAATTTGAATTAAGAAAGTCTCTTGTCTAATACAATTTAATATAATGCAGATTAGAAATTGTCGAAATTCTGTCATATGATGGAAACTCGATGTTATTCTTATGTAAATTAAACTTCAAAATTCAGCAATATTACATGTGTGTAAAATTGCGCTTATATACGATATTTGAAACTATGTATAATTGAACTATATGTCATAAATGTATTTTTTGTACTAATTACTAATGTATTTATCATTAAGGATGGAACATATCTTGTCTTGTTTACATGTACGTCTACTGCAATCCAAATAAGCTGCACTGGAATACTTAACCCTTTTCTAGAGGATTGATTGAGAAGAAATTATTGGATCACACGTTTACTGCAAGATAAAGTACTAGTAAGAGCTGGCATTTTGGTTTGTACTTTAAAAGGATGTAAAAGATTTGAAATCAATAATAAAGACGTGATTTGGTGAGAACTTGACTTTGGTGTTTTTGGAGGAGATTCTCATTTTTCCCTTTTTTTTTTTTTTTAATGAATTAATGGAAAATGCCACGAGATTTTTCTAGCTTAGCGGAAAATTCACTTAGTTTTAAAATGTAAATAGAGTGTATATAAATGTAAATTCTCGAGAACATAAACAAAACATATTCAGGCGACATACCATGTTAAACTACACAACAAGCAACAGATCTTTTGACTCTTCATAAAATTGCAATGCTGACCAGAATATTTTTTTCAAAAACACATGGTTAATGTTTAAAATTTTCAACAGTATTCTGTGATTATTTTTATTCGCACTGATTTTGAGCAAGAATTTCAATAAGTTTTGGTCTGTACTGTGAGGTACTTCTAGTA